>NC_136527.1:70681991-71224491 GCF_053919585.1 Euprymna scolopes | reverse complement strand
TAAAAATAAATAAATAAAAATAAATAAATAAAAACTGTTCAATAATTCTTAATTAAAATTTCAAAAAGCGTTTTAAAATATTCTATAAATTTGAGTGCAAAAAGTGTATTCAATAATTTTAAAAAAATAAAACTAATTTCCATAATCTATATATATAAAAGTGAAAATATATGTATGTATGTATGTATGTATGTACGCTTTTCCTCGATGTCCACAAAAGGCTTCTTTCAGAGAAGCGCTTGCTCGCTTCACAACTCCTTAAAACTTTTTATATCATCTATAAATTGTAATATCTCACACTTAACCACGGAGCTCGCCTGTCTATTTAATTTTATTGACTTTCAAACGTTAATTATTCGACATTTCTCACATCGGCACGCGTTACATTCAGTTTCCGGTATAAACAAAAAGCGAAAAAGCGAAACTCGACTCTAATTACTGGCCAAAAGCCAGTGGTCTCTAGAGAGCTAAGTGACGTTTGGTCAATGTCGACTTTGTCATATCAGATGGTAGCTTTCATTTCGAGATGAGACGCTTCCCCTAATAAACAGGGAGCGGGTTTTTAAAAACAAACAAACCGATTTATTGACCTCATTAAAAACTGTCCCGCACAGAATGCTAACTGCTGAATACCTATCGCCGTCACGGCAATCAAAAACGCGCACCTGTTTTTTTTTTCACACTTTACTATTTTCCTGCTGCGTGACAACGCTTTGTTTTTGTTTCACGTGCACCTGTTTTTTTTTCACATTTCGGGTTTTTTTCACAAACACCTACAAACACCCGGGCAACGCTGGGTACCCCTCGTTAGTTCTTAACTAAAATAAGACTGAAAAAAACATTTCAATGATTATTAAATATAAAATAACGATCGGAAAAATGTAGTTAAAAAGAATACATGCATGAGAGAAAAAAGTGTAGAAAATGATTTGCTTTAATTTATTTATTGCGGACTATTATCCTCGTCTTTCTTAGTTGTTGTTTCACAACGTTTCAGCCGACTATTCTTCTGGCCTTCGTCAGGTGGTAACCGTGATGGGGTAGGAAGTCCGAATCTCCTAACTGCATTCTCAGCAATTACTGCCATCCATAGTCGTTGTCATCTTACCACGATTTGACCAAGTCAGCCTCTGGTCAACTTTGGGTAGGATTGAAACCGCTATCTTCAGACAATTCTCACTTGGAACTGTAGAGATTCAACGTCTCTATCCACTGTGTCACAAGCCCCAAACATTTGAAGAGATTCAATGTTTGTATCCACTGCTTCGTGGTACAGTGGATAGAGACGTTGAATCTCTACGGTTATGTATATATATATATATATATATATATATATATATTAGTTGTTGTGAAGTTCAGAGTTTGTTTAGCTGACAAAGAAGATTGAAATAAAATTTTTCCTTTGTTCGCAATATTTTTTAAATGAACTATATATGTTGAGGCTTACGACTCTTGAATAAGTGCTCTAGTTCTGATATTCGGGTAAGTTTGGAAACAGGAGTTAAAAATAAAAAAAATATAGAAAATAATGTTAAAAACCCACCGAATATATGTCAGCCTATGTCGTGGTAACATATATTCAGCAAATTTCTAACAGCATTTTGTCTAGTTTTTATTTTTAACTCATTTTCCCAAAATTACCATGTCAAAGAGATAGTCGGGCACCATTTTTAATTTTCCAATCCATAATGTATGTTTGCCGAGCTGAATAAACATGTTACATTAAATGAAAACACTAAAAAATTATCCAGTTAGGTAGAAAAGTAACTAATCTTGCCTTTGATAACATTTATTTATTATATACTAGCGACCGGTACCCGGCGTTGCCCGGATGTTTGGAGAGGGGGGGGATTAAAAAAAAAGTAAGTATGAGGATTGAACCCGAACCGTTGAGGCAAAGTTGTAAATTAAAGTGTGAAAAATAAAACGTGCGACATTAATGATTGCCCCACCGTGAGATGCTAACGGAAACACGTTTGAATTTATTTAATTACTTGGATTTGGCAGGTGCCCGTTTTAATGAGTTAATGAGGTCAAGTTTGACTGCGGGATTTTTATTTTCCCCAAGATGTTATAGGAAAAAGACTAACCCACATGCGGCGAGCGACAAATGCTGAATATTTATCTTCCTGAAATCGAGCAAATTAAATAGACAGGCGAGCTTCGTTGTTAACTGTGAGATATTACGATTTATATGTGATATAAAAAGTTTTAAAAAGTAGTGAAGCGACCGACCGACTGAAAGAAGCTTTTTGTAGACATACAGAAAAAGCGAACACACATACATACATATATTTTCGCTTTTATATTTATAGATTTGTTATTTGTACAACTTTTTCAAATCTATGTGTACAGTAATACAAACCTGCTTATTCTCCTACACTTCACAAATCTCTTTGAAAGGCTCTTTTCTTCAATTCTTCTGCTGTTAAAGAGTCTAACTACCCGAACATGAAATTTGTTGCAATACATTTTTTGTAATGAGGATTATCTGAAAGTAAATAAAAATTTAAAATGTTGTCAGCAATGAAAGAAAAAAACATAACACATACTAAGTTGCATACTTTAAAAACATTATGGACTTTTACGGCAAGTTAATATATATATATATAAGACACATCCTTAGATAGAGTGCCTACCATGGCTTAAGAGTCCCATCTACTCTCGAGAAAAGGATAGACTGTGCCAGTTTCTCAACCTGATATTTTGCCTTGCAGTACATACAGTGCCTCACCTTTCCAAATGGTCACCCATCTGCTAATGGTTAGGCTTGATGTTGCTTAACTTTGGTGATCTACTGAGAACCGATCTGTCAATGTGATTGCGCCGTACATAATAATAATAAGAATATAATTGTGCCATAATAATAATAATAATAATATATGTATAAATGAACATCTTGACCTTAGCTCTTCATCTTAAATGGAACACTTACATCAAATCTGTTGCCAAGGCCGCTGGAAAAATGGTGGGATCTTTCTATCAAGCCAGTAGATATCTCACTGCAGATGCAATTCTCTATCTATATAAGAGCCAGGTACGTCCAAGGATGGAATACTGTTGCCACATCTGGGCAGGAGCTGCTAGAAAAAAACGTGCCCTACCTTGATAGAGTTCAAAATAGACTTCGTAGCCTCGTAGGAGATGTCCTTTTCTTTTCCCTGCAACCTCTATCTCACAGAAGAAATGTTGCGAGTTTGTCTCTGATATATCGTTATTTTCATGGAAAGTGTTCAACTGAGCTTCAATCTATGGTCCCCCCCTCGCCAAACTTTCACAAGAAATATTCGTCTAGCTGAAAACACTATCAATAATTCCCCCCCACTCTTTATCTGTGCCTAAACCTAAACGTAGATTCCATGAACAAAGCTTTTTTCTTAGAACTGCACGCCTGTGGAATTGTCTTCCGTTTTTCTGCCTTCCGGCTGACTACAATATGGTTGTGTTCAAGTCTAACGTAAATAAGTTCTTGATGAGGCGTTCCATATAAGTTAATAAATTTACCGAATTTTCATTACTAATGATTACTATATTGTCCAATTTCTACTGTACACTCTTTAACCCTTATCCTTGAGTGGCCTCTGGGCCTTGATAAGTGGTGATGCCTTTGTAAAAAAATATATGCATATATGTATAAATGAACATCTTTGTTCTAGTAAAGGTGCCATAAAAAGTTACCGTGTGAACTCTCAGATGAAAGATTATTGTCAAGTAACTCGTTAATTCATGTTCCAATCAATACCACATGAGTTTTTCTGCTTTTTCTCTTTTTCTTATATTGCACAAACAGATAACTACTTGAATGTATAGATGATAAAGAATCTGATGGGCTGACTAGCAAACCTAATACCAT
This sequence comes from Euprymna scolopes, assembly GCF_053919585.1. Taxonomy (NCBI): domain Eukaryota; kingdom Metazoa; phylum Mollusca; class Cephalopoda; order Sepiida; family Sepiolidae; genus Euprymna; species Euprymna scolopes. Next base: position 71,220,638 of record NC_136527.1, on the reverse strand, counting down.
AGGACTATATGAAAACACATAGTGACATTGACTCTATGCAATAGCCTTCTGAATCCTGACAAGAATGAAATGCGGAATGTTCTGTTTACCTTAATTACCATATATATTTTGAAAATTAACTATCCAGCTCTGCTTACATATCGAACACTGTTGAGCAAATACAAATAGATACTCGACATTTCATACATAAAATAATAATAATAATATGCATAAATGAGCATTTTCTATTATCTAGTAAAGGTGCAATAAAATTACCCTATGAGCTATCAGACGAAAGATTATTGCCGAGCAACTAGTTAATTCATGTTACAATCAATAGCACATAGTAACTTTCCGTGTTTCTCTCTAAAGTTATTAAAATTGTCATTGATCTTTTTTGCATGTAGATAATATTCTTATTTAATTTTTTTTTTAATTACGAATTTTCTCACAATTAAATACACTTTCTTAGAATCTCACACTGTCAATATCTGCTACAGAGAGATGAAACTTTCATGTCATGAATGCATAAGTTCAATCCACATAATTGTTTCTTAGAATTTCACACTGTCAATATCTGCTACAGAGAGATGAAACTTTCATGTCATGAATGCATAAGTTCAATCCACATAATTGTTTCTTAGAATTTCACACTGTCAATATCTGCTACAGAGAGATGAAACTTTCATGTCATGAATGCATAAGTTCAATCCACATAATAATTGTTTCTTAGAATCTCACACTGTCAACATCTGCTACAGAGAGATGAAACTTTCATGTCATGAATGCATAAGTTCAATCCACATAATAATTGTTTCTTAGAATCTCACACTGTCAACATCTGCTACAGAGAGATGAAACTTTCATGTCATGAATGCATAAGTTCAATCCACATAATAATTGTTTCTTAGAATCTCACACTGTCAACATCTGCTACAGAGAGATGAAACTTTCATGTCATGAATGCATAAGTTCAATCCACATAATAATTGTTTCTTAGAATCTCACACTGTCAACATCTGCTACAGAGAGATGAAACTTTCATGTCATGAATGCATAAGTTCAATCCACATAATAATTGTTTCTTAGAATCTCACACTGTCAACATCTGCTACAGAGAGATGAAACTTTCATGTCATGAATGCATAAGTTCAATTTACATAATAATTGTTTCTTAGAATCTCACACTGTCAACATCTGCTACAGAGAGATGAAACTTTCATGTCATGAATGCATAAGTTCAATCTACATAATAATTGTTTCTTAGAATCTCACACTGTCAACATCTGCTACAGAGAGATGAAACTTTCATGTCATGAATGCATAAGTTCAATTTACATAATAATTGTTTCTTAGAATCTCACACTGTCAACATCTGCTACAGAGAGATGAAACTTTCATGTCATGAATGCATAAGTTCAATCCACATAATAATTGTTTCTTAGAATCTCACACTGTCAATATCTGCTACAGAGAGATGAAACTTTCATGTCATGAATGCATAAGTTCAATCCACATAATAATTGTTTCTTAGAATCTCACACTGTCAACATCTGCTACAGAGAGATGAAACTTTCATGTCATGAATGCATAAGTTCAATTTACATAATAATTGTTTCTTAGAATCTCACACTGTCAACATCTGCTACAGAGAGATGAAACTTTCATGTCATGAATGCATAAGTTCAATCTACATAATAATTGTTTCTTAGAATCTCACACTGTCAACATCTGCTACAGAGAGATGAAACTTTCATGTCATGAATGCATAAGTTCAATTTACATAATAATTGTTTCTTAGAATCTCACACTGTCAACATCTGCTACAGAGAGATGAAACTTTCATGTCATGAATGCATAAGTTCAATCCACATAATAATTGTTTCTTAGAATCTCACACTGTCAATATCTGCTACAGAGAGATGAAACTTTCATGTCATGAATGCATAAGTTCAATCCACATAATAATTGTTTCTTAGAATCTCACACTGTCAACATCTGCTACAGAGAGATGAAACTTTCATGTCATGAATGCATAAGTTCAATTTACATAATAATTGTTTCTTAGAATCTCACACTGTCAACATCTGCTACAGAGAGATGAAACTTTCATGTCATGAATGCATAAGTTCAATCTACATAATAATTGTTTCTTAGAATCTCACACTGTCAACATCTGCTACAGAGAGATGAAACTTTCATGTCATGAATGCATAAGTTCAATTTACATAATAATTGTTTCTTAGAATCTCACACTGTCAACATCTGCTACAGAGAGATGAAACTTTCATGTCATGAATGCATAAGTTCAATCCACATAATAATTGTTTCTTAGAATCTCACACTGTCAATATCTGCTACAGAGAGATGAAACTTTCATGTCATGAATGCATAAGTTCAATCCACATAATAATTGTTTCTTAGAATCTCACACTGTCAACATCTGCTACAGAGAGATGAAACTTTCATGTCATGAATGCATAAGTTCAATTTACATAATAATTGTTTCTTAGAATCTCACACTGTCAACATCTCCTACAGAGAGATGAAACTTTCATGTCATGAATGCATAAGTTCAATTTACATAATAATTGTTTCTTAGAATCTCACACTGTCAACATCTGCTACAGAGAGATGAAACTTTCATGTCATGAATGCATAAGTTCAATCTACATAATAATTGTTTCTTAGAATCTCACACTGTCAATATCTGCTACAGAGAGATGAAACTTTCATGTCATGAATGCATAAGTTCAATCCACATAATAATTGTTTCTTAGAATCTCACACTGTCAACATCTGCTACAGAGAGATGAAACTTTCATGTCATGAATGCATAAGTTCAATTTACATAATAATTGTTTCTTAGAATCTCACACTGTCAATATCTGCTACAGAGAGATGAAACTTTCATGTCATGAATGCATAAGTTCAATTTACATAATAATTGTTTCTTAGAATCTCACACTGTCAACATCTGCTACAGAGAGATGAAACTTTCATGTCATGAATGCATAAGTTCAATTTACATAATAATTGTTTCTTAGAATCTCACACTGTCAACATCTGCTACAGAGAGATGAAACTTTCATGTCATGAATGCATAAGTTCAATTTACATAATAATTGTTTCTTAGAATCTCACACTGTCAACATCTGCTACAGAGAGATGAAACTTTCATGTCATGAATGCATAAGTTCAATTTACATAATAATTGTTTCTTAGAATCTCACACTGTCAACATCTGCTACAGAGAGATGAAACTTTCATGTCATGAATGCATAAGTTCAATCTACATAATAATTGTTTCTTAGAATCTCACACTGTCAATATCTGCTACAGAGAGATGAAACTTTCATGTCATGAATGCATAAGTTCAATCCACATAATAATTGTTTCTTAGAATCTCACACTGTCAACATCTGCTACAGAGAGATGAAACTTTCATGTCATGAATGCATAAGTTCAATTTACATAATAATTGTTTCTTAGAATCTCACACTGTCAATATCTGCTACAGAGAGATGAAACTTTCATGTCATGAATGCATAAGTTCAATCCACATAATAATTGTTTCTTAGAATCTCACACTGTCAACATCTGCTACAGAGAGATGAAACTTTCATGTCATGAATGCATAAGTTCAATTTACATAATAATTGTTTCTTAGAATCTCACACTGTCAACATCTGCTACAGAGAGATGAAACTTTCATGTCATGAATGCATAAGTTCAATTTACATAATAATTGTTTCTTAGAATCTCACACTGTCAACATCTGCTACAGAGAGATGAAACTTTCATGTCATGAATACATAAGTTCAATTTACATAATAATTGTTTCTTAGAATCTCACACTGTCAATATCTGCTACAGAGAGATGAAACTTTCATGTCATGAATGCATAAGTTCAATTTACATAATAATTGTTTCTTAGAATCTCACACTGTCAATATCTGCTACAGAGAGATGAAACTTTCATGTCATGAATGCATAAGTTCAATTTACATAATAATTGTTTCTTAGAATCTCACACTGTCAATATCTGCTACAGAGAGATGAAACTTTCATGTCATGAATGCATAAGTTCAATTTACATAATAATTGTTTCTTAGAATCTCACACTGTCAATATCTGCTACAGAGAGATGAAACTTTCATGTCATGAATGCATAAGTTCAATTTACATAATAATTGTTTCTTAGAATCTCACACTGTCAATATCTGCTACAGAGAGATGAAACTTTCATGTCATGAATGCATAAGTTCAATCCACATAATAATTGTTTCTTAGAATCTCACACTGTCAACATCTGCTACAGAGAGATGAAACTTTCATGTCATGAATGCATAAGTTCAATCCACATAATAATTGTTTCTTAGAATCTCACACTGTCAACATCTGCTACAGAGAGATGAAACTTTCATGTCATGAATGCATAAGTTCAATTTACATAATAATTGTTTCTTAGAATCTCACACTGTCAATATCTGCTACAGAGAGATGAAACTTTCATGTCATGAATGCATAAGTTCAATCCACATAATAATTGTTTCTTAGAATCTCACACTGTCAACATCTGCTACAGAGAGATGAAACTTTCATGTCATGAATGCATAAGTTCAATCCACATAATAATTGTTTCTTAGAATCTCACACTGTCAATATCTGCTACAGAGAGATGAAACTTTCATGTCATGAATGCATAAGTTCAATTTACATAATAATTGTTTCTTAGAATCTCACACTGTCAACATCTGCTACAGAGAGATGAAACTTTCATGTCATGAATGCATAAGTTCAATTTACATAATAATTGTTTCTTAGAATCTCACACTGTCAATATCTGCTACAGAGAGATGAAACTTTCATGTCATGAATGCATAAGTTCAATCCACATAATAATTGTTTCTTAGAATCTCACACTGTCAATATCTGCTACAGAGAGATGAAACTTTCATGTCATGAATGCATAAGTTCAATCCACATAATAATTGTTTCTTAGAATCTCACACTGTCAACATCTGCTACAGAGAGATGAAACTTTCATGTCATGAATGCATAAGTTCAATCTACATAATAATTGTTTCTAAGAATCTCACACTGTCAATATCTGCTACAGAGAGATGAAACTTTCATGTCATGAATGCATAAGTTCAATTTACATAATAATTGTTTCTTAGAATCTCACACTGTCAATATCTGCTACAGAGAGATGAAACTTTCATGTCATGAATGCATAAGTTCAATCCACATAATAATTGTTTCTTAGAATCTCACACTGTCAACATCTGCTACAGAGAGATGAAACTTTCATGTCATGAATGCATAAGTTCAATCTACATAATAATTGTTTCTAAGAATCTCACACTGTCAATATCTGCTACAGAGAGATGAAACTTTCATGTCATGAATGCATAAGTTCAATTTACATAATAATTGTTTCTTAGAATCTCACACTGTCAACATCTGCTACAGAGAGATGAAACTTTCATGTCATGAATGCATAAGTTCAATTTACATAATAATTGTTTCTTAGAATCTCACACTGTCAACATCTGCTACAGAGAGATGAAACTTTCATGTCATGAATGCATAAGTTCAATCCACATAATAATTGTTTCTTAGAATCTCACACTGTCAATATCTGCTACAGAGAGATGAAACTTTCATGTCATGAATGCATAAGTTCAATCCACATAATAATTGTTTCTTAGAATCTCACACTGTCAACATCTGCTACAGAGAGATGAAACTTTCATGTCATGAATGCATAAGTTCAATCCACATAATAATTGTTTCTTAGAATCTCACACTGTCAACATCTGCTACAGAGAGATGAAACTTTCATGTCATGAATGCATAAGTTCAATTTACATAATAATTGTTTCTTAGAATCTCACACTGTCAACATCTGCTACAGAGAGATGAAACTTTCATGTCATGAATGCATAAGTTCAATTTACATAATAATTGTTTCTTAGAATCTCACACTGTCAACATCTGCTACAGAGAGATGAAACTTTCATGTCATGAATGCATAAGTTCAATCTACATAATAATTGTTTCTTAGAATCTCACACTGTCAATATCTGCTACAGAGAGATGAAACTTTCATGTCATGAATGCATAAGTTCAATCCACATAATAATTGTTTCTTAGAATCTCACACTGTCAACATCTGCTACAGAGAGATGAAACTTTCATGTCATGAATGCATAAGTTCAATTTACATAATAATTGTTTCTTAGAATCTCACACTGTCAATATCTGCTACAGAGAGATGAAACTTTCATGTCATGAATGCATAAGTTCAATCTACATAATAATTGTTTCTTAGAATCTCACACTGTCAATATCTGCTACAGAGAGATGAAACTTTCATGTCATGAATGCATAAGTTCAATCCACATAATAATTGTTTCTTAGAATCTCACACTGTCAATATCTGCTACAGAGAGATGAAACTTTCATGTCATGAATGCATAAGTTCAATCCACATAATAATTGTTTCTTAGAATCTCACACTGTCAATATCTGCTACAGAGAGATGAAACTTTCATGTCATGAATGCATAAGTTCAATCCACATAATAATTGTTTCTTAGAATCTCACACTGTCAACATCTGCTACAGAGAGATGAAACTTTCATGTCATGAATGCATAAGTTCAATTTACATAATAATTGTTTCTTAGAATCTCACACTGTCAATATCTGCTACAGAGAGATGAAACTTTCATGTCATGAATGCATAAGTTCAATCTACATAATAATTGTTTCTTAGAATCTCACACTGTCAACATCTGCTACAGAGAGATGAAACTTTCATGTCATGAATGCATAAGGTCAATTTACATAATAATTGTTTCTTAGAATCTCACACTGTCAATATCTGCTACAGAGAGATGAAACTTTCATGTCATGAATGCATAAGTTCAATCTACATAATAATTGTTTCTTAGAATCTCACACTGTCAACATCTGCTACAGAGAGATGAAACTTTCATGTCATGAATGCATAAGTTCAATCCACATAATAATTGTTTCTTAGAATCTCACACTGTCAACATCTGCTACAGAGAGATGAAACTTTCATGTCATGAATGCATAAGTTCAATTTACATAATAATTGTTTCTTAGAATCTCACACTGTCAACATCTGCTACAGAGAGATGAAACTTTCATGTCATGAATGCATAAGTTCAATTTACATAATAATTGTTTCTTAGAATCTCACACTGTCAATATCTGCTACAGAGAGATGAAACTTTCATGTCATGAATGCATGAGTTCAATTTACATAATAATTGTTTCTTAGAATCTCACACTGTCAACATCTGCTACAGAGAGATGAAACTTTCATGTCATGAATGCATAAGTTCAATCCACATAATAATTGTTTCTTAGAATCTCACACTGTCAACATCTGCTACAAAGAGATGAAACTTTCATGTCATGAATGCATAAGTTCAATTTACATAATAATTGTTTCTTAGAATCTCACACTGTCAACATCTGCTACAGAGAGATGAAACTTTCATGTCATGAATGCATAAGTTCAATTTACATAATAATTGTTTCTTAGAATCTCACACTGTCAATATCTGCTACAGAGAGATGAAACTTTCATGTCATGAATGCATAAGTTCAATTTACATAATAATTGTTTCTTAGAATCTCACACTGTCAACATCTGCTACAGAGAGATGAAACTTTCATGTCATGAATGCATAAGTTCAATCCACATAATAATTGTTTCTTAGAATCTCACACTGTCAACATCTGCTACAGAGAGATGAAACTTTCATGTCATGAATGCATGAGTTCAATCTACAGAATAATTGTTTCTTAGAATCTCACACTGTCAACATCTGCTACAGAGAGATGAAACTTTCATGTCATGAATGCATAAGTTCAATTTACATAATAATTGTTTCTTAGAATCTCACACTGTCAATATCTGCTACAGAGAGATGAAACTTTCATGTCATGAATGCATACGTTCAATCTACATAATAATTGTTTCTTAGAATCTCACACTGTCAACATCTGCTACAGAGAGATGAAACTTTCATGTCATGAATGCATAAGTTCAATCCACATAATAATTGTTTCTTAGAATCTCACACTGTCAACATCTGCTACAGAGAGATGAAACTTTCATGTCATGAATGCATAAGTTCAATTTACATAATAATTGTTTCTTAGAATCTCACACTGTCAACATCTGCTACAGAGAGATGAAACTTTCATGTCATGAATGCATAAGTTCAATTTACATAATAATTGTTTCTTAGAATCTCACACTGTCAATATCTGCTACAGAGAGATGAAACTTTCATGTCATGAATGCATAAGTTCAATTTACATAATAATTGTTTCTTAGAATCTCACACTGTCAACATCTGCTACAGAGAGATGAAACTTTCATGTCATGAATGCATAAGTTCAATCCACATAATAATTGTTTCTTAGAATCTCACACTGTCAACATCTGCTACAGAGAGATGAAACTTTCATGTCATGAATGCATAAGTTCAATTTACATAATAATTGTTTCTTAGAATCTCACACTGTCAACATCTGCTACAGAGAGATGAAACTTTCATGTCATGAATGCATAAGTTCAATTTACATAATAATTGTTTCTTAGAATCTCACACTGTCAATATCTGCTACAGAGAGATGAAACTTTCATGTCATGAATGCATAAGTTCAATTTACATAATAATTGTTTCTTAGAATCTCACACTGTCAACATCTGCTACAGAGAGATGAAACTTTCATGTCATGAATGCATAAGTTCAATCCACATAATAATTGTTTCTTAGAATCTCACACTGTCAACATCTGCTACAGAGAGATGAAACTTTCATGTCATGAATGCATGAGTTCAATCTACAGAATAATTGTTTCTTAGAATCTCACACTGTCAATATCTGCTACAGAGAGATGAAACTTTCATGTCATGAATGCATAAGTTCAATCCACATAATAATTGTTTCTACGAATCTCACACTGTCAACATCTGCTACAGAGAGATGAAACTTTCATGTCATGAATGCATAAGTTCAATTTACATAATAATTGTTTCTTAGAATCTCACACTGTCAACATCTGCTACAGAGAGATGAAACTTTCATGTCATGAATGCATAAGTTCAATTTACATAATAATTGTTTCTACGAATCTCACACTGTCAACATCTGCTACAGAGAGATGAAACTTGCATGTCATGAATGCATAAGTTCAATTTACATAATAATTGTTTCTTAGAATCTCACACTGTCAACATCTGCTACAGAGAGATGAAACTTGCATGTCATGAATGCATAAGTTCAATTTACATAATAATTGTTTCTTAGAATCTCACACTGTCAACATCTGCTACAGAGAGATGAAACTTTCATGTCATGAATGCATAAGTTCAATCTATATAATAATAGTTTCTTAGAATCTCACACTGTCAATATCTGCTACAGAGAGATGAAACTTTCATGTCATGAATGCATAAGTTCAATTTACATAATAATTGTTTCTTAGAATCTCACACTGTCAACATCTGCTACAGAGAGATGAAACTTTCATGTCATGAATGCATAAGTTCAATTTACATAATAATTGTTTCTTAGAATCTCACACTGTCAACATCTGCTACAGAGAGATGAAACTTTCATGTCATGAATGCATAAGTTCAATTTACATAATAATTGTTTCTTAGAATCTCACACTGTCAACATCTGCTACAGAGAGATGAAACTTTCATGTCATGAATGCATAAGTTCAATTTACATAATAATTGTTTCTTAGAATCTCACACTGTCAACATCTGCTACAGAGAGATGAAACTTTCATGTCATGAATGCATAAGTTCAATTTACATAATAATTGTTTCTTAGAATCTCACACTGTCAACATCTGCTACAGAGAGATGAAACTTTCATGTCATGAATGCATAAGTTCAATTTACATAATAATTGTTTCTTAGAATCTCACACTGTCAACATCTGCTACAGAGAGATGAAACTTTCATGTCATGAATGCATAAGTTCAATCTACATAATAATTGTTTCTTAGAATCTCACACTGTCAATATCTGCTACAGAGAGATGAAACTTTCATGTCATGAATGCATAAGTTCAATCTACATAATAATTGTTTCTTAGAATCTCACACTGTCAATATCTGCTACAGAGAGATGAAACTTTCATGTCATGAATGCATAAGTTCAATCCACATAATAATTGTTTCTTAGAATCTCACACTGTCAACATCTGCTACAGAGAGATGAAACTTTCATGTCATGAATGCATAAGTTCAATCCACATAATAATTGTTTCTTAGAATCTCACACTGTCAACATCTGCTACAGAGAGATGAAACTTTCATGTCATGAATGCATAAGTTCAATCCGCATAATTGTTTCTTAGAATTTCACACTGTCAATATCTGCTACAGAGAGATGAAACTTTCATGTCATGAATGCATAAGTTCAATCTACATAATAATTGTTTCTTAGAATCTCACACTGTCAATATCTGCTACAGAGAGATGAAACTTTCATGTCATGAATGCATAAGTTCAATCCACATAATAATTGTTTCTTAGAATCTCACACTGTCAACATCTGCTACAGAGAGATGAAACTTTCATGTCATGAATGCATAAGTTCAATCTACATAATAATTGTTTCTTAGAATCTCACACTGTCAACATCTGCTACAGAGAGATGAAACTTTCATGTCATGAATGCATAAGTTCAATCCGCATAATTGTTTCTTAGAATTTCACACTGTCAATATCTGCTACAGAGAGATGAAACTTTCATGTCATGAATGCATAAGTTCAATCCACATAATAATTGTTTCTTAGAATCTCACACTGTCAATATCTGCTACAGAGAGATGAAACTTTCATGTCATGAATGCATAAGTTCAATCCACATAATAATTGTTTCTTAGAATCTCACACTGTCAACATCTGCTACAGAGAGATGAAACTTTCATGTCATGAATGCATAAGTTCAATCCACATAATAATTGTTTCTTAGAATTTCACACTGTCAATATCTGCTACAGAGAGATGAAACTTTCATGTCATGAATGCATAAGTTCAATCCACATAATAATTGTTTCTTAGAATCTCACACTGTCAACATCTGCTACAGAGAGATGAAACTTTCATGTCATGAATGCATAAGTTCAATCTACATAATAATTGTTTCTTAGAATTTCACACTGTCAATATCTGCTACAGAGAGATGAAACTTTCATGTCATGAATGCATAAGTTCAATCCACATAATAATTGTTTCTTAGAATCTCACACTGTCAACATCTGCTACAGAGAGATGAAACTTTCATGTCATGAATGCATAAGTTCAATCTACATAATAATTGTTTCTTAGAATTTCACACTGTCAATATCTGCTACAGAGAGATGAAACTTTCATGTCATGAATGCATAAGTTCAATCCACATAATAATTGTTTCTTAGAATCTCACACTGTCAACATCTGCTACAGAGAGATGAAACTTTCATGTCATGAATGCATAAGTTCAATCCGCATAATTGTTTCTTAGAATTTCACACTGTCAATATCTGCTACAGAGAGATGAAACTTTCATGTCATGAATGCATAAGTTCAATCCACATAATTGTTTCTTAGAATCTCACACTGTCAATATCTGCTACAGAGAGATGAAACTTTCATGTCATGAATGCATAAGTTCAATCCACATAATTGTTTCTTAGAATCTCACACTGTCAATATCTGCTACAGAGAGATGAAACTTTCATGTCATGAATGCATAAGTTCAATCCACATAATAATTGTTTCTTAGAATCTCACACTGTCAACATCTGCTACAGAGAGATGAAACTTTCATGTCATGAATGCATAAGTTCAATCCACATAATAATTGTTTCTTAGAATCTCACACTGTCAACATCTGCTACAGAGAGATGAAACTTTCATGTCATGAATGCATAAGTTCAATCCACATAATAATTGTTTCTTAGAATCTCACACTGTCAATATCTGCTACAGAGAGATGAAACTTTCATGTCATGAATGCATAAGTTCAATCTGCATAATAATTGTTTCTTAGAATCTCACACTGTCAATATCTGCTACAGAGAGATGAAACTTTCATGTCATGAATGCATAAGTTCAATCTACATAATAATTGTTTCTTAGAATCTCACACTGTCAATATCTGCTACAGAGAGATGAAACTTTCATGTCATGAATGCATAAGTTCAATTTACATAATAATTGTTTCTTAGAATCTCACACTGTCAATATCTACTACAGAGAGATGAAACTTTCATGTCATGAATGCATAAGTTCAATCTGCATAATAATTGTTTCTTAGAATCTCACACTGTCAATATCTGCTACAGAGAGATGAAACTTTCATGTCATGAATGCATAAGTTCAATCCACATAATTGTTTCTTAGAATCTCACACTGTCAATATCTGCTACAGAGAGATGAAACTTTCATGTCATGAATGCATAAGTTCAATCCACATAATTGTTTCTTAGAATCTCACACTGTCAATATCTGCTACAGAGAGATGAAACTTTCATGTCATGAATGCATAAGTTCAATCCACATAATAATTGTTTCTTAGAATCTCACACTGTCAACATCTGCTACAGAGAGATGAAACTTTCATGTCATGAATGCATAAGTTCAATCCACATAATAATTGTTTCTTAGAATCTCACACTGTCAACATCTGCTACAGAGAGATGAAACTTTCATGTCATGAATGCATAAGTTCAATCCACATAATAATTGTTTCTTAGAATCTCACACTGTCAACATCTGCTACAGAGAGATGAAACTTTCATGTCATGAATGCATAAGTTCAATCCACATAATAATTGTTTCTTAGAATCTCACACTGTCAATATCTGCTACAGAGAGATGAAACTTTCATGTCATGAATGCATAAGTTCAATCTGCATAATAATTGTTTCTTAGAATCTCACACTGTCAATATCTGCTACAGAGAGATGAAACTTTCATGTCATGAATGCATAAGTTCAATCTACATAATAATTGTTTCTTAGAATCTCACACTGTCAATATCTGCTACAGAGAGATGAAACTTTCATGTCATGAATGCATAAGTTCAATTTACATAATAATTGTTTCTTAGAATCTCACACTGTCAATATCTGCTACAGAGAGATGAAACTTTCATGTCATGAATGCATAAGTTCAATCTGCATAATAATTGTTTCTTAGAATCTCACACTGTCAATATCTGCTACAGAGAGATGAAACTTTCATGTCATGAATGCATAAGTTCAATCTACATAATAATTGTTTCTTAGAATCTCACACTGTCAATATCTGCTACAGAGAGATGAAACTTTCATGTCATGAATGCATAAGTTCAATCTACATAATAATTGTTTCTTAGAATCTCACACTGTCAATATCTACTACAGAGAGATGAAACTTTCATGTCATGAATGCATAAGTTCAATCTACATAATAATTGTTTCTTAGAATCTCACACTGTCAATATCTGCTACAGAGAGATGAAACGGGTGGTAATGTTTGTGCATACATATGGTCATCTTTAAAACTTGATGAGTTATTGAACAAATGAACAGATAATATAGAAGATGCAAACATACATGCACATATATATCTATGTGAATTATTATCTATAATACTAGCGATGGGTACCCGGCATTGCCCCGGTGTTTGGAGGTGTGTGTGGAAACTCCGTGGGGGGGAGGTAAACAAAAAAGTAAGTATGAGGATCAAACCCGAACCATTGAGGCAAAGTTGTAAATTAAAGTGTGAAAAAAAAAAACGTGCGACGTTAAACATTTCCCCACTGCGAGATGCTAACGGAAACACGTTTGAATTTAATTACTTGGATTTAGCAGGTGCCCGTTTTAATGAGTTAATGAGGTCAAGTTTGAGTGAAGAATAGTGTTTCAATTACTGCGGAACGCTTTTTTTTTATTTTTTATTTTCCCAAGATGTTATAGGAAAAAGACTAACCCACATGTGGCGAACGACAAATGTTGAATATTTATCTTCCCGAAATCGAGCAAATTAAATAGACAGGCAAGCTTCGTTGTTAACTGTGAGATATTACGATTTATATGTGACATAAAAAGTTTTTAAAAGTTGTGAACCGACCGACCGCTTCTCTGAAAAAAGCCTTTTGTAGACATACAGAAAAAGCGAACACACATACATACATACATACATACATTTTCCTTTTATACATATAGATTAATCTTACCTGTCTGTTTGAATGTATGTATGAATGAATGTATGTATGTTTTCCTAAAACTTTCAACAGAGGAGACGGATTTCCACGAGATTGGTATCATTTTGAAGCTCAATCCCTTTGGACGACAAATATAAAAAAAATTAGCCAAGAAAATTAATTCCTTCACCCTCAATTGGGCACTTTTCTACAGGTAGGGTCACCTTTTTCGATGATATTTGTAAAAGTCATTCTTTCTTTCTAATTGTCTAGCCTTAATTTAAACCTGTGTCATTTCCACTTTGGTGATGGGAGCAACAGCAAGCATGTCACATTTTTTTCATGTTCTTTTACCTCCTTAGTGGTATGGGTTCGAGCCTGCCTGCCTACTACCACATTTTTTTTGCTCAACATACCCCCCAAACGCCCGGGCAACACTGGTCACCCAAGCTAGTAAATATAATAAAAGAATGTGTCATGTTAGTATTGTCAATAGAATAATAAAGTTAATAAATCTTAACATTCATGCGTCAAATGAAATCTTTATTTGAGAATTTAGATTGCTTAATAATATTTATAGACTGTATATTTGGTTTTTCTTTTGTATTTGCAGATGATCCAGCTGGTACAAGGCATGTTTTAGATTTATATTCATGTTGATTTCAAATTGCTAAAAATGGACAATGATAGAAATATTCGGTTGTTGAAAAAAGGCAAATAATTTTATTTTAGATGGTACTCAAAAACATTCGTGAAAGGTAATCGTTTTCTGTCAATATTTGCAAATGTTTAAATGCTGTAAATGCTGTAAATGCTTAAACAAGAAATAAATGCAAACAAGATTTTTTTAACAAATAGACATAAACCTTTCTTAGTATCAATATTGTATCTTTTTGCTAGTAGCTATCTCATATATATATATATATATATATATATATATATATATGAGATATATAGTAATCCACAGTTTCACTGTATCACAACTCTTCAGTGTGGCTAGTCTAGCAACTACTTCAAGCTAGGATTGAAACTCGATCATCTAGGTTACAGTCAGCACTTTTAACTATTATGCTATTTGTCTAATTCTAAGATGAGTATACGAAATTGAAATAATTAAACATTGTCCAAAAGCTCAATTTGTTTACACAAAGAGCATTGCTTTATTCGCTAGTGACAGTTATATATATATATATATATATATATATATATATATATATATATATGAATCCTTTCAGTATGAGACAATGTAAAAAGACATAGTCATGAGTAAAAGTTGTTGATATTTGATGTAAAACTCATATTTTCCCGGGTCAATCTATTATTTTCCTTATGAATTTGTACAGAGAAAAATAAAGTTGGAGTTGATAATTTTTTTGAAAAATTATATTTACTATAATACATGAAATCAGATTGATTTTAAGCAGTTTGACTTTCGAAAGAAAGGACCCAGATTAAGCCAAAATGTCAACGTTAAAGCATCACAAAAATTCACAAATTGAAGAGAGATTTTCCTGTAAGATATGTGGAGTATCAATTTTGCAAGAAGTTAATCTAAAGGAGCATATGCGAACACACATAAAAGAAGAGTTGAACGCTTGTGAAATCTGCTGTAAATCATTTTCAAGCAAAGGTAATTTGAACCAGCATATGCAAACACACACTGGGGAGAAAAGATTTTCTTGTGAAATATGTAATCGATCATTTTCCAAAAAAGATCATCTAAAACGACATGTACGAACACACACTGGTGAGAAGCCATACACTTGTGAAATATGCGGGAATTCTTTTGCACAGATGTCAGTCTTGACAACACATGTTAGAACACACACTGGAGAGAAGCCATACACTTGTGAAATGTGTGGCGATTCTTTTACAACGATGTCATATTTGAAAAAACATATCCAGACACATACAGAAAAGAAACTATATTCCTGTGAAATTTGTTACAAATCGTTTTCAACGAAAGGGAATTTGAATCAACATGTTCTAATACACACTGGAGAGAAACCATATTCTTGCGAAGTATGCGAGGCTTCTTTTAAACAGAAGGTGCACCTGAAATACCATAGGAGAATACACACTGGGGAGAAACCATATGCTTGTGAAATATGTGATAGCACTTTCAGAGAAAAGTCCTCTCTAAATGTACACAGGCGTGTTCACACTGGAGAGAAACCATATTCTTGTGAAATATGTGATAAATCGTTTACAGATAATGGCCAGTTAAATCAACATATTCGAACACACACTGGAGAGAAACCATATTCATGTGAGATATGTGATAAATCATTTTCAAAAATAGATCATCTGAAACGACATATACGAATACACACTGGAGAGAAGCCATTTTCATGTGCAGTATGTCAGACTTCTTTTACACAGGAGTCAGGCTTGACAATACATATGAGAAAACATACCAGTTGTCCTGGCAAATAATCATGTGAACCTAATGCAAGAAATGTTCTTGAACAAAATGAAAATTTAAAACATGCAAGATTAGACCTATTCTCCAAATGATGTTACCTTAAGGAAGAGCACGGAGCTGGATACTCCACCAGATAAGAGACAACAGGAAAAACGTACCATATTTGAATTTATTATTTTAGGGAGAGAAAAATTATATTCTCAACTTCATTGGAGCATTTTTATAGCATAGCAGAATGAGATCAGGCCCACACACCTTTCACGTGTCGTTTTGTTTATAATATCATGAGCAAGAGAAAGGGTGATTTTAAAATTTATAAGTGTGGCTTTCAAGGATGAGCTCTCGCTTAGATTTCAATTTGTCATGTCAATTGATGGTTGAGAGTTTTTTGTAATTGTTAAAGGAAAGAAGCTTAGCCTTAGTATCATTAAATGTTACCATCACTTTCTGGCTCCATTGGAGCATTTTCATAGTATAGCAGGATGAGATCAGGCTCATGCACCTTTCACGTGTCGTTTTGTTTATAATATCATGAGCAAGAGAAAGGGTGATTTTAAAGTCTACAAGTATGGCTTTTGGTCACAAAGGAATAAGTGGTTTGTGAGGTCTAGAGTGCAGCTAGAGGCAAGTTGCATAGTAGGGGAATTATTGCTTGTCCATTATTCATCAGTTAGAAAGTACTTGTAAAATAGGCACAAGGATGTTAGTTACGGTGATGGGACAGAGATTGGAGCTTGACTGATAGTAATTGACCTATTAGATTTGTAGCATCTTTTCCACCTGGTCTGAGTGAGAGATGTACCATATTTAAATGGTTAATTAGGGAGAGAAAAATTATATTCTTAACTTCTTTACTAGCTCAGTATTTGAGAGGTAAAGGAGAAATTTAATGGAGCATTAAAATATATATGCATCTCATATAGAGATTAAGTGTTAGTCCTAGGAAGGAGGCCCCTTGATTTCTGAAAACTTTCATTGAAGTAAAATGAAACTAAAGAAGGTCTTTGCTCAAACAAAGATTGTTACATAGGGGACGGGGCCATATTTAGAGATAATGGGTACATATACAATTTGATGAGGGGAGAGATAGAAAAGAGAGACATTTGTACAGTATTTGAGAGGTAAAGGAGAAACTTAATGGAGCATTAAAATATATATGCATCTCATATAGAGATTAAGCGTTAGCCCCAGGAAGAAGGTCCCCTTGATTTCTGGGAACTTTCATTGAAGTAAAATGAAACTAAAGAAGGTATTTGCTTAAACAAAGGTTGTGGAGATAAAACTACCAGTCTTATGTATGGTAAAAGAAATTGAAAGAGAAAAATGGCTTATTAAAAAGAGCAGATATAGAGCCAAACATTCAAAAACTATCCATGAAAGGCAAAGGATACCTATTGTCGGAGCAGCTGTGCATATAATTTTGAGGCAAGGGTTGCGCAATCCTCAACCACACCTCTCCTGAATCGGCACTGTTTGAGTCCAGTGGCAAGGAGAAGACCAGGACGACTGGAAACAATGCGAAGGGGAGAGCACATACAACACCTGGAAGTTCCAAACGGTCACCCATTTAGTACTGATCAGGTTCAGTGTTGCTTAACTTTGGTGATTCAGCAGGAACTGGCATGTGAACGTAATTATGACATATTCCTGTTGAATAAACATAAACTGTTTATACCTACTAAAATATGCCTATATTATATAAATATAATAAAATGTATACATACATATATCTTATATCTTGGCAGTACTTCACAAATGAAGATTCTATGAAAGAGGTTTTCCACGTCGACTGCAGGCACACTTGTGGCTGACAAGCAGGTTTGGCCACAGTGGCTGCAGTCAAAAGTCACGTCAGGTGTGGCTGATGAGGCTTTATACATATAAAACTGTATCTAATATATATATATATATATATATATATATATATATATATATATATATATATATTTTAAATATAATAAATGCAGTGAACTATGTGCAAGAAAGATAAAAAAAATTGTGCTGAAAAGCACTGTTGAATTTTTTAAAAGATCTGTCAGTTTGAGTTTTTGAAAAAAGTTGGTGAATATCTGGAATTTTAAAACCAAAAGTAAAACTATCAGTCGTATGTATGACACCAAAAGAAATTGGAACCTTCTGAATAGCTGCATCTTTACATGAGTAACCTCTTTCATTGAAAAAAGAGCCGGTATAGAGCCAAATATGACATTTAAAAACTACCTGTTGAATAAACGTATATAACAAACTGTGTATAACTAATATATATATATATATTAAGATAATTGATCATTTATAATTAAAATTAAAAATCGGTTTCACAAGGAGGAACAAAAACAAAATCAATAAATTGTACGATCGTTTCGGAAACAATGTTTTTATTGAGATAGGCATTAAGTCATGGACAATAATTTTAACATATATTTTTTAGAAACAAAGTCTCCTCATCAACAAAAATATTGGGTGGGATTTTTTTAAAGACACCAAAAATAAACGTAGCATTTTTTAAGTAAGGCAGATGTATCTTATAATGGTTCCCCCCAAAATAAACCTAGCATTTTTTTAAGTAAGGCAGGTGTATCTTAGAATGGTTTCGATTTTTAATTTTAATTATAAATTATCAATCATCTTACTCAATGTTAAAATAGCTCTAGGATATATATGCCTATTGAGCTTATTATATGTATACATTACAACGAGCATTATAAAGAAATGAAGTAGATATCCACAGATATATATATATATATATATATATATATATATATATATATATATATATTAGATATAATAAATGCAGTGAACTATGTGCAAGAAAGATTTTTTTAAATTGCGCTCAAAAGCACTTTTAAATTTTCTAAAAGATCTGACGGTTTGAGTTTTTGAAAAAAGTGGGTGAATACCTGGAATTCTGTAAGTTGTCTCTTCGGCAAGAAAAACAAGGCAATAAGAAAATTGAGACAAGACATATGCAAGTGAAATATGAGGTGCATCATTTCCAACGTTTCTACTTTATTATTTCCAAGAAAAGTGACTTTAAAATATCAAATTCGAAATCATATTGAAATTAAATTCTTTAGAAACTTAACATTTTCCTGGAAGGACTATTTCCTAAATTCTGCATATTGTGTTCCTCTCTAATTATGCCATATTCATGTAAAGTTTCCAGGAATGACTGTTTCCTAATGTTATAAAAGGAAATAACCAAAAAGAAAAGAGTTACCTCCCCTGGTTCGGAAAAGGATGACTTTTCAAGATGGCTGACACAGCATTTCACATAATCTGTTGTTCTAACGTTTTACTATTTTTCTGTTTAAATAAATAATTTGGTGCCAAAACGATGTCTTGTAATTCCCACATTCAACAACCAGTTATATTCCGTGACGACATAACACCTTACTTCTGCATATTGTGTTCTTTTCTAATTACGCCATATTCATGTAAAGTTTGTGAAGCTTTACTCAATAAACCCAATTTCTTTTCTAGAAACAAACTGAAAATATATCTCCTTTTTTTTTAACTATTCTTTGTCCCAAACAAGGCACACTACCACTTAGAAACTTAAGGGGCCACTATTTGTTTTTATGTTTTACAAGGGATTGTAGGAAGTTGAGCACCGAGATAAAACTCCTGCAGGTTATTACAATAAAGGAAGTAGGAAAAATCGAGGGAATTCCAAAGTTTAGAAAAAAACTATCAAAGTAGAAGTCTTTCCGGCATCTACCGACCTCAACTATGAAGGGGTGGGTTTTGCTTCTTTTCAGGTAAGTTTTCACTATCTACATCGACGGATGGAGCACAAGTGTTATTAGTGCATCAGAGCACATTCCAAGAAAGTACTTGTAAAACAGGCACAAGGATGCTGGTTACAGTGATGGGACAGAGATTGAAGCTTGGCTGATAGTAATTGACCTATTAGATTTGTAGCACTTTTTCTACCTGGTCTGTGTGAGATACTAAGGTTAGATGCACCAGCCTAGCTGTGGATACAATACTCCATGCATAGGCAAATTGTGGCTTTTAAGAGATAGGATACTCTCTGACTTCAGTAATTTTATAGTACAGTAGAAGAATTTAAAAGTTGCATAGTAGGAGAATTATTGCATGTCTATTGTTCATCATGCAATTATAAATGTAACTTTTTACAGGAATTACTATTTCTTAACTTCTGCATATCAGTACACTTTCTGGCCATTTCTGTATACTTCCTTTTTGCTGCTGCTATTTCACGTCTACAGGAAAACCTAGCTTCTGTAAATTTTGTCTTTTGTACTCGACTTATGGCAAACGAATTGGAAGAGTACATACTGTTTTGTATGGAGGTGTGAGTTTGTTATAGTACTTCTCATGGCAGACAAGCCCCTTGATTTCTGAGAATTTTCACTGAAGTAAAATGAAACTAAGGAAGGTCTTTGCTTAAACAAAGATTGTGGAGATAAAATTAGATGCACCAGCCTAGCTGTGGATACAATACTCCATACATAAGCGGATTGTGGCTTTTAAATTTTTTGAATAATTTTATAGTACAGTTGAAGAATATAACATTTTTTGCAGAAGTCTTGGCAATGTCTCCAACGTATTTTTTTCAAGTCATGTTGCCTTTGAATGTTAAACCAAGGAATTTCAAGGATGAGCTCTCGCTTAGATTTCAATTTGTCATGTCAATTGATGGTTGAGAGTTTTTTGTAATTGTTAAAGGAAAGAAGCTTAGCCTTAGTATCATTAAATGTTACCATCACTTTCTGGCTCCATTGGAGCATTTTCATAGTATAGCAGGATGAGATCAGGCTCATGCACCTTTCACGTGTCGTTTTGTTTATAATATCATGAGCAAGAGAAAGGGTGATTTTAAAGTCTACAAGTATGGCTTTTGGTCACAAAGGAATAAGTGGTTTGTGAGGTCTAGAGTGCAGCTAGAGGCAAGTTGCATAGTAGGGGAATTATTGCTTGTCCATTATTCATCAGTTAGAAAGTACTTGTAAAATAGGCACAAGGATGTTAGTTACGGTGATGGGACAGAGATTGGAGCTTGACTGATAGTAATTGACCTATTAGATTTGTAGCATCTTTTCCACCTGGTCTGAGTGAGAGATGTACCATATTTAAATGGTTAATTAGGGAGAGAAAAATTATATTCTTAACTTCTTTACTAGCTCAGTATTTGAGAGGTAAAGGAGAAATTTAATGGAGCATTAAAATATATATGCATCTCATATAGAGATTAAGTGTTAGTCCTAGGAAGGAGGCCCCTTGATTTCTGAAAACTTTCATTGAAGTAAAATGAAACTAAAGAAGGTATTTGCTTAAACAAAGGTTGTGGAGATAAAACTACCAGTCTTATGTATGGTAAAAGAAATTGAAAGAGAAAAATGGCTTATTAAAAAGAGCAGATATAGAGCCAAACATTCAAAAACTATCCATGAAAGGCAAAGGATACCTATTGTCGGAGCAGCTGTGCATATAATTTTGAGGCAAGGGTTGCGCAATCCTCAACCACACCTCTCCTGAAAAAAGAAAGTAAAGGAGAAACTTAATGGAGCATTAAAATATATATGTCAATCGATGGTTGAGAGTTTTTTGTAATTGTTAAAGGAAAGAAGCTTAGTCTTAGTAGCATTAAATGTTATCATCACTTTCTGGCTCCATTGGAGCATTGTCATAGTATAGTAGAATGAGATCAGGCCCACGCACCTTTCACGTGTCGTTTTGTTTATAATATCATGAGCAAGAGAAAGGGTGATTTTAAAGCCTTGAGTACATTGTCAATTAAACACCCACCTTTCCCTCACATGAAAACATACAAGATCCGGATAGCTAATCCTGAGTGGCAACCTGCTGACCTCACCCCACCTCCGCCCAGCTTCATAGTAAAAGAGTTAAAAAGGAATAAAAATTCTCAAACCTTCTTTGTCATGCTAAAGAACTGTCCTCGTTGATACGACTCACACACATTCATTACAACACGGAAACACGCTGAAGTCTTTGCCCTTTCTTTTAACCGGCTTCCTTTGTACCGATGGCTACTAGCTATAAACATGTGCATGCATGAACACTGAACTATCGTCTCCCTCAATATGCCGGCAATGTATTAATTTTATCTTTAAATACATGGAACACTTTTCTCTCTACCAACGAACTCTTCTCTTCACTACTATAATACACGTGCGCGTTATGAACAGTGAACTCTCTTACTAATACGTTTCTCTCTTGTATTCTTCTAATAATTATTATACTAGCGAAAGTAACAAATAAAGTTTATTAATATAGAACGAAACTTCCATTTTGTCGTTGTCTCATTACTATAAACCTCCCACCACACAATCATGTGGTATATCGTAGTAACAAAAACTACTACTATTATGAATAAACCAAAATGTATAATGATGAATTTAATCTGGTAATAGTATTGTAATTCATTAATTATTTATTTATATAATAATTGTAAAAGATAATACAGGAAAGTGTCCCTAGAACGCACAACTAACTTAGAAAAATCGACTTATTTGCTTCCAAACAAACAAATTTTAAAAATGTGTATATTTCTGTGAGAGGCACTTAGATTTTATCGAAACTATATTTTCTTAAACAATGGTCTTAAAATCTATATCCAATTGACATTCATTTCATAGATGCTTAATTTTCCTATCTTGTTAAAAATTAGTTCTCCGTTGCCTAACTTTCCTAAATTCAATTAAATTTTGATTAAGTAAAGAACAGACAGCCTGTAGCAAAAAACACACACACACACAAAAAAAAAAAATCACTGTACATAAAAATCAATCTTGGACGCAAAAATCCGCGAAACATTCTCAAAAATCTGAACAAGTCAGTTATTTTATATTTGTTTCTGCCATTTATAAGTTTGGCTTGAATTTATTTATTTATTTATTTTATTATAATTACTATTATTCTAACGTTTATTAAAAAGTTCTGCAAATACATTAAAAACGCACTCAGAAAGACACCCATTTATTAAAATATCTATTATTTGAATACGTTCGTTTTGTTACTTAAAAAAATGTTTTGTAAATATATATTTTTCTTTTAAATATTCAAAAGTTTAGTAAATATATTTTTAAAAATCTTGCTCGCGAATATCCGACCATGTTTGCTATTTAACGTATTTACAAACAACTAACGCCATGTGCTTGTGTCAATGTTTTATTTATTATTTTTTTTTTATTAAATTTTCATCCCAAACAAGGCAAATTGCCACTTTGGTGTAGGGGGCTACTATCAGGGGCAACAACTACTGGGGTACTATGTAGGGATTTGGGCAGCAAGATGTCGGTTCACGTTACACTTGAACTTCTGCACGTCAGTACTGTTGGGGAAGCAGGGACCCGGAATGGAATTCCAGAGTCTAGCGGTTCTGGGGAAGAAACTATTGGAGTAAAAAAATCTTTTACATCTAGGGATCTCTACAGTGTGGGGGTGGGATTTAGCAGCCTGTCGGGTTTGTCGAGGGTGCTCGCGTCATGGGGGCACAAGTGATTGCAGTTCGTCAGAGCATTCACCATTAAAATACTTGTAGAAAAGGCAGAGGGATGCAACATTTCGTCGATGGGACAGAGGCTGAAGCTTAGATGCCAGTTCAGGGCCTATCAGGTTTGCGACTCTCTTTTGCACCTTGTCTAGGAGCGAGAGACTAGTAGCAGATGCACCAGCCCACTTTTGTTAATGTTAAGGTCGAATCACCAGTGTCACTTGAAATGTGCACCGGTTGTCGCCAGTCGTCGTCTTCTGCTACAGGGTATCTATTCTTTACTTGATCCAAATATAAAAAATGATTCATAATGTTTTGATTCATTTTGGATTTTATCTGTTTTTGTTTTGTTTTAATTTGATGGTTGTTTGTGCAATGTTCTTTTGACCAGTGTGCTTTTGTCCGGTTCCATAGCTAGCTTTGGGAAAGTTAACAAAGAGTTATCAAAAAGTGTGCTTACAAAAACAAACTTTTGATAATTTCAAAGCCTTAGCCTCAGATGAATTGGACAGTAATAGCATTAATGAATTCAAACTTTTCGCATCTATATGCGACAACATGGCTTGCCTCATTTTTTTTTTATTTCGGTTTATATGTCTGCATTTGTTGAGAGTAATTGTGCATTAACAGGATTAGTAGATTCAAAACTTTTCACACCTTTAGGCGACAACACGTGTTGGCTCATTTCTTTCTCGATTTCAGTTTATGTTTCGACTAAAACAAGGCCCTGTCGGTGGGGCATTAGAATACGCCGACTGCCCCCCCCCTGCAGAGGGTAAAAGTCGTTTCGTTTTAGCTACATAAAATAAAAAAATTTTCAAAATAAAATCTGACTTTATTTGACTCAGGTAAAGCGGTAAAATGGATCACAAAAATGTTTATATTAAAGTTCTAATGTATTATAAAGTTCAGGCCCTGTCGGTGGGGCATTAGAATACGCTGACTGCCCCCCCCCCCTGAAGAAGGTAAAAGTCCCTCAATGGGATTCCTGGATATGACCTTAAACTATATCCAGTGGTGAGGCCCCAACTTGTGGGCTTTGAGGAGTGTGGAGCCACCCTTTAATTACCATTGCTCCCAGGTCCACTCTGACCCGGAGTGGTAGTACCTGTAAGGGTCCCAACTATGGGTTAAATAGAAACCGACGTGAAAACAACAAATATATTCTATTAAAAATCTTTCTTCCGAATCTTTGGATTCTGCATTAAATAACCCGAAAAGAGTTGATATGCCGTAAAACAAAAACCAACTAACCAACCAAAACAAAATTTCTGAATAAGAGAAGACGAATTTGGATGGCAATACGAAGCAATAAAATCTCAGGCTACTAATAGACATTATTTTTGGTAAATAATATTTTTGATTCTCGTCCACAATTAAGTTTTCAAGGTTTCCATATGCTAAGAGGACGCACAAAACATATTGAAAATTTACCAATATAAAATGTTTGTGTATTTTTTAAAACCTAAAGACATTTTAAATATATTAAAACCTAAAAACATGAAGTAAAAATGAATTATTAACATATTTTAAATTTTTGTTTCACATTTAAACTTTTATTTTAATGTGATACGAAGGTTCGACTTGTTTGCTTTGTAAAAATTGAATACATTGTTTTACTAGGTTGAAGAGTTACTTATATTACCTTTGGTAACATTCTTTTTCTGTTTTTTTTCTCTCCCTTTTTTGTTTTCTTAGATAGTCTGGCAAATCATCCACCAGGCGAGAAGAAATAAACTAAAAGAAAAAAATGTAGAATTTAGAGTGGAAGTCATTTTTACATGTAAAATTTAATGTAAAATAAGCCTCCATGTTGGAGATAATCTAGAGTTTTAAAGTAGGTAAGCAAAAATTGCTATTGTGGTTAAATTCTGTACGCTTCGTGTGTGCTGGTAAGCTACGTTTTTAAACGATTATGTGCATATTTTATGAACTTAGGGTTCTTTGTAAAAGAATTTAATGAACAAACAATGACCTGGAAATGAGGACAATATTACTTGAAATTTATATATGAAAGTAATCGCACTCTCTGAACTCTGAATTAATTTAATTTAATTTTTTTTTCAGAGTAAATAATCTATATATATAAAAGCGAAAATGTATGTATGTATGTGTGTTCGCTTTTTCTGTATGTCAAGAAAAGGCTTTTTTCAGAGAAGCGGTCGCTCGCTTAACAACTTTTTTAAACTTTTTATATCACATATAAATCGTAATATCTCACAGTTAACAATGAAGCTTGCCTGTCTATTTAATTTGCTCGATTTCGGGAAGATAAATATTCAATGTTTGTCGCTCGCCGCATGTGGGTTAGTCTTTTTCGTATAACATCTTGGGGGCGAGGAAAAAGTGTTCAGCAGTAAATGAATACTATCCCGCAGTCAAACTTGACCTGATTAACTCATTAAAACTGCTAAATCCAAGTAATTAAATAAATTCAAACGTGTTTCCCTTAGCATCTCACAGTGGGGCAATCGTTAACGTCGCACGTTTTTTTTCACACTTTAATTTACAACTTTTTCTCAACGGTTCGGATTCGATCCTCATACTTATTTTTTTTAACTCCCCCCCCCACACCTCCAAACACTCGGGCAACGCCGGGTACCCCTCGCTAGGCACTTATAAAAGTGGAATCTTATTTTGAGTGGGAGTGTGTTAATTAGTTTACGTGTGATTCTATTTACATTTCTCCTCCCGAGAGCACAGTTAGGCACAAGGTCGGTTTAAATATGGGAAATCCAGCTCTCAAAATATAGGGATTCTGGATTGGAACGGCAATAAACTTGCATCAGTCTAGAAAGATTTTCCGTCACTGATTGTGGATATAAAGAATAAAGTGTAGTATCTGTCCTGATATTTGAATTATTTGTTGTGTAACAATATATAACATATTTTGCCATCAAATGTGTGTGAAAGTCGTGGTCATTAGTCATTCTCTATCTTACAATTTCAACGCATCTCCGAAATCAACCCAAAAGCTCTGTACGAGCCCTTGCTAGTCTCGCACAAAAACACGCGTTCACATCTCAAGCCATTTTTCTTGTCATACACATACGCGCATACGTACACACACATAGATATATTCACGTTCACGTACATGCACTCACATTCACGTGCATACCCATATATGCTAATGTACACACGTATGCACACATATGCACACATGGGCAATGTCACTTCCCCTTTGAAGGAAATCCACACATGCGCAAAAGACCACCGGAAACAACTATAAAAGCAAGAAACCTGAGCTGTTTCCTCCTTTTCGACTCAGCTCCCGAGCTGAGCGGTCGACAGACCATCCGCTTCCTTTCAGGGTGCACGCACCCGCGCACCTCATGTCACCTGCTACTATGTGTGGGGCAAGAGTCAACAGACAGTACGTACACCATACACGTTTTCTATCTCCATGGCCTGGATTGACTTTCTCACTCTCTCTCTCTGCAACAATAGAAGAACAACAAGAGAAGGAAATTCTCACCAGTAAACAGCGAGAGACGCACACCAAACTAAACACGTGCTGTACCCTTTTCTTTCATTTGTTTCTTCACGAAATAAATCCTAGTTCGTTTATTTTTATAAACGCGTTGTTCATTCCTTTTTTTTTTTTTTTACAAAGGCATCACCACATTATCAAGGCCCAGAGGCCACTCAAGGATAAGGGTTAAAGAGTGTACAGTAGAAATTGGTCAATATAGTAATCATTAGTAATGAAAATTTGGTAAATTTAATAACTTATATGGAACGGCTCATCAAGAACTTATTTACTTTAGACTTGAACACAACCATATTGTAGTCAGCCGGAAAGCAGGAAAACGGAAGACAATTCCACAGGCGTGCAGTTCTAAGAAAGAAGCTTTGTTCATGGAATCTACGTTTAGGTTTAGGCACAGATAAAGAGTGGGGGAAATTATTGATAGTGTTTACAGCTAGACGAGTGTTTCTTGTGAAAGTTTGGCGAGGGGGGACGATAGATTGAAGCTCAGTTAAACACTTTCCATGAAAATAACGATACATCAGAGACAAACTCGCAACATCTCTTCTGTGAGATAGAGGTTGCAAGGAGGAGAAAAGGACATCTACGAGGCTACGAAGTCTATTTTGAACTCTATCAAGGCAGGACAAGTCCTTTCTAGCAGCTCCTGCCCAGATGTGGCAACAGTATTCCATCCTTGGACGTACCTGGCTCTTATATAGATAGAGAATAGCATCAGCAGTGAGATATCTACTGGACCGATAGAAAGATCCCACCATTTTTCCAGCGGCCTTGGCAACAGATTTGACATACGTGTTCCATTTAAGATCAGGAGTAATGGTCAAGCCCAGAAGCTTGTCAAAACTTGAGGCCTCCTGAAGACGAGAGCCATTCATTTCAATTGATGACAAATGTGAATTAGAATGTTGATGATGTAAAGAGAGAAGCTTGGTTTTAGATGCATTAAAAGTAACCAGCCACTCCTTTCCCCATTGTACTACGTGCTCAAGATCAGAGGAGAGAGAATTGGAGAGAACTTGCTCGTTTACTGTCTTAGATGTGCTACCATAAATGGTAGTGTCGTCAGCATAAATGTCTACAAATGATGTAAGGATATGATTTGGAAGATCATTAATGTAGATCAGGAAAAGAGTTGGGCCCAGGATGGATCCCTGAGGGACACCGGCATTAATACTGTGAGCTTCTGATTTTTGCCCCTCAACTACTACTCTTATGAACCTATCAGAAAGAAATGATTTAATAATTGAGAAGACTTTTCCAGCTATACCATAGCTAGCGATCTTATGAAGTAAACCTTTATGCCATACCCTATCAAAGGCTTTAGATATGTCAAGAGCAATTGCCCTAGAAAGATTGCCACCGTCGAGAGATTTGCTAATCCTATGCGATATAACTGTAAGGACATCTGCTGTAGATCTAGCAGAACGGAAACCATATTGAGTGTCACTAAGAAGGTTATTTTTGTTGAGATGTTTGATTACTTCTGTATTTAATACAGATTCTAGCAACTTACTCATGACGCACAGGAGACTTATTGGCCTGTACTGAGAGGGGGATGAGCGACCACCTGAATTCTTAAATACAGGGCATACTGATGAGATTTTCCAGGGAGATGGGGAACTATTCTCCTTAAGACAACGTTTAAACAGTTTTGTAAGTATGGGCGCTAGTTCAGGTTGAAGTTTTTTGAGTACTATAATTGGAATACCATCAGGGCCAGTTGCTTTACTCGAATCAAGGTTTTTGATTAGCTTCGCAACATCACGTACAGATATACATATATCACATAGTGTGTTTTCTGATTCAGGAGGAAATATTGGAGGTTGGCGGCCTTGATCATAAAGGGTAGAATTAGCTGCAAAGTTCTTGACAAAGAGTTTGGCTTTGTCTGATGCTGACGAGATTACCTCAGGTCCATTGATAATAGTTGGGATGGAGCACACGCTTCTGTTCAGGATTCTGTTTGCTATTTGCCAAAACTGGTGGGAACCAAGCCGCTGCTCAGCTACTTTGGACTTAACAGATTGAGCATACAACTCTCTTGTGTTCCTTATTACTTTCTTACAATGGTTGCTGGCAGTCCTGAAAACGGCTTTAGTTTCCATACATCTATTACGTTTGAAGCAGTGGAAAAAGTGATTTCTGTGCGCAATGGCAGCAGCACATTCTGGAGAGAACCATGGCTGGCTGTTAGGTTTTTGCTGAAACTTTTTAGAGGGTATGAAATGGTCAATACCTACAATTAACCATTCAGTTAGGTCTAATACTATAGAGGACACATCCTTTTTAAACATGGAATGCAGAGGTATATCAGATATAAATGTACGGACGCTATCCCAGTCAGCCTTAGTGTATCGATATACTGTACGATGAAGAGGTACGTCTGGGGACTTATTACATTTCATTTTTATCTTAATTGATACAACAGAGTGGTCGGAAGATCCAAGAGGCGACAGAACAGAAACTGAACATAGTTCAGGGCAAGTTGTGAGAAAAAGGTC
The DNA here is from genome assembly GCF_053919585.1 of Euprymna scolopes. Taxonomy (NCBI): domain Eukaryota; kingdom Metazoa; phylum Mollusca; class Cephalopoda; order Sepiida; family Sepiolidae; genus Euprymna; species Euprymna scolopes. The sequence goes on along the minus strand of NC_136527.1, from coordinate 71,190,514 downwards.
TAGTAGGCTCGCATACTGGCTGTCATTATCGGGCACACGGGTAGGTTCCTGAACAATCTGAGTGAGGTCATAGGCAATGGAGAAATCATGACAGAACCTCCCCTCATCATCGGTCTTGTTTGAGTGGGTCAACCATTCGACGTTGTAAACATTGAAGTCTCCACATACGTGAATGTTAGCTGAAGGATAAGTAGAGAGGACTTGGTCAATTTTCTCAGATATGCTTTGAAAGATAGTAACTCCGCTGTTGTGGGGGCGATACAGAGTAAATATAAATGCAGTAGTGTGAGCTAAAGCAACCCGGAAGCACATATAGGGTAAGTTAGGATCTTCCCTGGAGATGTCCCTCCCACATGGAAAGCTATCTTTAATATAGGCACATATTCCATGCCCATGGCGATCTTGGGGGTCTGATTTAGAAGTTAAGTTAGAGTATCCTGTAATTGCAAACTCATCTAGGGAAATAGCCTGTCCAATGCCAGTTTCACTTAAAAATAAAAGGTCTGGTTTAGTCTCCTGTAATTGGGTTTCAACCTCTGGAAGGTTAGAACGAAGACCCCTGATGTTGGAGAAGGAGACATGGTAGTAGGGGTCTACGTTGGAAGTTGGAGAACCGGGTTTAATTGTGTATTTTTTCTTTAAACTTGTCATGATGAAATTTTTGAATTTGTGGACAAGGTCGACAGATTTACTTAGAGCAGGACAGAGAGGGGAAACTAAGAGAGAAAAAGAAATGAAGAATTTTCTTCTTTTTTTTTTTTTTTTTTGTAGCACATGATAAGGTAAAGCCGTAACAATTACCCACTAGTATGGCATCGAGAGGCCCCACCAGAAGCTACTGCATGGTCCAGATTCCATTCACCAAATGGCAATACAGCAGCCCCAGTACTTTGCACCTGCTGATAGGACAGCCTCCTTAGTGGTTAATCCAAGGTTCGGGTCCCTGACTATCAGGCGGATAACGTCAGCCCAGACAAAACGTTTACCTCCAGCACCCTTACTAGTGACATGGCTACAAGGATAGACATAGAAACAGAAAATTTCCACCAACTCTGCCAACTGTTCGCGCAAAATTACTGCCACCTAGAAAACAGCTTTATTACCAATTCATTTTTCCTATTTTGTACGACTGGGGGATATATATAATATATCCACCAGTCCACTTTAATTCTCAACTCGGTACTGTCGTTTCCGTTTCTTTTCTTATCTGAGTCTTTGGAAATCAATGATGCCCAGAAGTATCTTCAAACAAAAGGTTTGGATCTGCAACAAAGTTCTGTAAGGCCTTAAGAGATTGCCTTCTTAGGAATAGAGAAAAGATGATGGACACTGCAACAGACGAGCAAACAAAAAAACAAAAACAAAAAAAAAACTTCGCTCTGAAATGGGGATAGGCATTGAATGTGTTTGCAAAAAGAAAGGAATTGATGCATCGTTGCAGTTTAATATTGAATTGAGACGGGAAATGCTGTCTGTCATAGACCAGTTGAGTGAAGAAATATCTTGCAGATTTCAACAAGTTCACAATCTTGCAAATAAATATGCTTTCTTACATCGTCAAATCTGCTTGATGATAATTATGATTGTTAGCTTGGTGAAGATGATGAAGATAGAGAAAAAGAGGAATTCTTTGCCGAAATGAAAAGATTACAGTATTTTCTAAAAGTTTCAGGACAGTGGTGTAGCTAGTGTAAATGTCACCCAGGGCAGTCCGCTCAAATGTCACCCCACTGACCCCACCTCACCCTCTGCTGAATGGTTAGCTTTGTGCAGTTGAAACACTTAAAAAAAAAAAGCATTCATTTCTTGTTAAAAATAAATAAATAAAATATGTTATCGTAAGATAGGCTGATAGATATTCTGTGGGTTTCTAATAGTACTTTGTACAATTTTTTAGTCTTAACTCATTTTCCCAAACTTATCGCGTTCAACACAGAGTCCGCCGCCATTTGCATTTTTCAAATACATCGGTAAACACTGTATGTTTCTCGAGCTGAATAAACACGTGGCATTAAATAAAAACACTAAAATATTTTGCAGTTAAGTATAAAAATAACTGGCGAATGTGCACGAGTGAGGCCCTTATAGCAAAATATACATCGGCTCCGATGTTGTACGCAGTTCTTTCGAGGGAGCATTCATTATTCCGAAAAGGAAAGAAATTTTGGCGTGTGTAACCTTTCTTTGTTATGCTTTTTTATAGATATTTTTTTTTGGGGGGGGGGCGGGATCGTGTTTTTTGTTTTGTTTTTGGGATGGATGATTATTTTTTTGGCCCGTGTTTTTTTTTGGGGGGGGGGTTACGGAGAATGCCATTTTTTTGGTGTTTTTTTGATGAATAATTTTTCTTGCCATTTTTATTGGATGGATATTTTTTCTTGCCGTTTTTTTTATGGATATTTTTTCCTTGCCGTTTTTTTCTTTTTTTTTTATGGATATTTTTTGCTATCTCACTCGTGTGCGTCAGCCAAGTAACTTTTCTTGCCTTTGATAACATTTATTTGTTATATATTTGTTTTGGTCAATGTCAATGTCCCTCCAAAACTTTAAAATGAAGATTTTCGCGATTTTCGGTGGTGCTGAAAACGAATATCACATTTAAATTTGGGGAAGATAAGTTCTTTTCATGATATGAAGAAATTACTTTTTCCAAAAGTGAGGGATCACTTTCCTATATAAATTTAACATAAAATGAGCAACCACTTTCTGGCCACTTAGTAATTTCTCCATATCATAAAACAAATTTAACTGTGATGTTCGTTTTTAGCACTTTTACTAAGAGATTCCTTTTTTCGTCTCATCATTTAGGACGCAAATTATGCTGCCTGTAATTTTACAAAAACATACTTTTGTTTTTCGTTCTTTTTTTTCATTATAGAACTTGTATAGTTGTTAAAAGGCGCTTCTGCAGTTTAATATTTCACAAAAATTCTGTTTACAGTAGGGGGCGGGGGAGAGACGGGTGGTGTTGTGGCGGCCCTCCACCGCCCTCTAATGTAAACAGAATGTTTATGAAATATTAAACGATTCTGCTGCTCGGTTAATGTCGGCACGTTACTTACCGAAAAACGGTTGATTAAACTACAGAAGCACCTGTTAAAACTATACAAGTTCTATAAGTGAATGCCCCCACCACCACCAAAAACAATATATATATATATATATATATATATATATATATATATATATATATATATATATTGACAGCATGACTAGTGTCATAATATAGGCTAAGAGACTATTAGTCGCCTAGAGTTATGCCCCTTGGCCCGGGACGTATGAATCTCGTCCGCCATTGTTTCTCAGCGCAACGTTTACTACTAGACAATAAAGAACGCATTTTACACCACCTTCGAGTCTGTTTATCAATGCTTCCAAAGTATGTATTATCACGACATGGTGTCTGAAGTGGGATCCTCTAAAGAATCAAAGGAATAGTAACAATATTACCCTAAAAAAAAAAAAAAAAAAAAAAAAACGAACATTTTCGGGATCTAAAAAGAAATTAATACAAAACACACGTGGTGTCGGTATTTTTCTCGCAATCGACGATGAATACATATTCGCAACTACCACCTCCAACAATCGATTGGAACACTTCAAATTTGGCCAAATCAATGGACCGATTTATCAGGCAAGTTCATTTATATTTCGACGGCCCAATGAAAGACGTAGATTCAGACACAAAGTTAAATTACTTGCTAATATGGTCTGGTATCGAGGGCCAGGAAATAAGTGACACTTTTCCGTTTCGACAGGGAGAAGAAAGGACATTGGATAAATATATCCAATTTTTTAAGGAATATGCGAATCCGCGATCGAACTTTCGTGTAGCTAGACACAACCTACTAAAATGTAAACAAAACGCGGATGAATCGGCACACGCATTTCTAAGTCGGCTGCATCAGACAGCCAAACAGTGTGAATACGGTCGGACGGTGGAAGAGACCATTGTGTTGGACCTATTCATATTCGGTATTTATTTACAGTCTGCACAAAAGTCCCTAATAAGAGAAGGAAGCGATCTCACGATCGAGAAAGCACTCGGAATCGTCGAGACAGAAGAAGCCACGTGTAAGCAAATGGACAAGCCAGATCCCCGGAAAATAGAGGCGATCACACAGATGCAACCCCCCGAGGATGCAAAGCAGCTCACCAGCTTCCTAGGCCTGGTGAACTACTTGAACAAATTCTCTCCACGACTCGCGACACTGACAAAACCCCTACGTGAGTTAACATCGAAGAAGAATGACTTCACATGGTCTTCACAGGAGCAACAGGCATTCGAAGAAATCAAAAAAGAGATCGGAAATCATACGACACTCCGATACTTCGACCCTAAAGAACCAATAGTGCTACAGGTAGATGCGTCTTCAATGGGTATAGGCGCGGCTCTACTACAAAACGACAGACCAGTAGCATTCGCGAGCAAAGCACTTTCCGGACCAGAAACACGCTACTCAAACATAGAGAGGGAGATGTTGGCTATCGTCTTTGGCCTGGAGAAATTTCACAGTTACGTTTGGGGCCACAAAACGACAATTCATACGGATCACAAGCCATTGGAGTCGATAGCATTGAAAAATCTAGCACAAGCACCCCCAAGACTGGCTAGAATGTTATTGAAGGTCGAGGGATATGATTTTACTGTAAAATATACCCCAGGAAAAACAGTTCCAATTGCAGACTGCTTGTCACGAGTAGCACCCAGACCCAGTGGGCACATTGAAGGGATCGATCTCAACGTCCATAGCATGATCTCATACCTCAACTTTGCGCCGACGAGAGTTGAAGATATAAGAGTGGAAACATCCCAGGATCCACTCCTAAAGCAACTTGTAAGCATGGTATTGACCGGCTGGCCTTCCAACTGGGCTGACTGCCCAGGAATTCTCCTGCCATTCTGGAATTTCAGAGATGAGATTGGGGTCCAGGATGGAATTCTACTCAAGAGCCAGAGAATCATTATCCCAGCCTCGTTGCAAAGAGGCATACTGGAAGAGCTGCATGCTTCACACCAAGGAGTAGAGAGAACGAGGTTACGAGCACGTTCAGTGGTGTACTGGATAGGGTTAAATAAGGACATAGAAGATATAGTCCGAGAGTGCCACACATGCCAGAAATACCAAGCCAGTATCTCGCCCGAATCAATACTCCAGCACGAAACCCCTACGTACCCCTGGCAGTACGTCAGCACAGACTTGTTCACATTGGCAGGGAAAGAATATCTGCTTGTGGCAGATCAGTACAGCCGAAACCCCTTCGTACGACGCCTTCCGTCCGCCTCATCAATATCCGTTATTAGAAGTATTAAGACGATATTTGAGGAACAAGGAGTGCCGGAAATCTTGTACTCGAACAATGGTCCACAATTTACAAGTAAAGATTTCAAGGATTTCGCCAGGACGTACAGCTTCCAACACAGGACATCGTCCCCACATTACCCCAAGTCTAACGGATTCGCCGAAAGAATGGTGGGAACATGCAAGAAAATTTTGACGAAGGCAGGGGAAACTGGTCAAGACAGCTACCTAGCAATGATGGCTTACAGAGCCACGCCACTGTCATCAGACATTAAGTCCCCGGCAGAGTTACTCAACGGACGAAAAATACGGACACCCCTAGTATCCAAGCAACAACTTGGCGATGAGCAGACTAGGACAGCCATACAGAAACAGAAAGATCAGTCTAAGGTCTGCTATGACAGGAAACATAACAGACACCACTCCCACCTACATGCAGGATAGAATGTCTATGTCCAGCAGGAAAAAGCAAAGATATGGGAGCCTGGAAAAATTCAGCGCTCCAGCGTGACACCCAGATCCTACATAGTTGAATCTGAGAACGGTAACACCTATAGAAGGAACAGGCAGTTCCTCAGACCAGCTGGGAGGAGATCAACAACCGCAAATAGATCCGACCAACCTCGCCCCAGCGACTCTCCACCGGATCCCACCCAGAAGGAAGGTCCCCCCCCTAAACAAATCGAACAGCCGACCACCGAACAACACTCCAGCGGCACGCCTCACACCCGAACTGAGAAACTCACCCCCGAATTAAGAAGATCTCAGAGACGAGTGAATGCTCCTCAGAAACTGAACTTATAGGTTACACTATCCTAAAAAAAAGAGACAATACCATTACCCTAGAACAATGGAGACAAGCTAAATAATATATTAGAGACTATGTTATCCCTTAATCAGATAAAGGCTAAATATCGCCCTTGGACTATATACATATATATGGACGGGAAGGGATGTCATAATATAGGCTAAGAGACTATTAGTCGCCTAGAGTTATGCCCCTTGGCCCGGGACGTATGAATCTCGTCCGCCATTGTTTCTCAGTGCAACGTTTACTACTAGACAATAAAGAACGCATTTTACACCACCTTCGAGTCTGTTTATCAATGCTTCCAAAGTATGTATTATCACGACAACTAGTGTCTTGAATTATGAAAAATTCTTCTTATTTGTCCCTCAGTCCTCATTTTTTAAATGAGTGATTTTTCTGACAAAGGGAGAAGAAAAAGCTGTTTTCTAGGTTGGCAGTATTTTTGCGCGAACAGTTGGCAGAGTTGGTGGAAATTTTCTGTTTCTATGTCTATCCTTGTAGCCATGTCACTAGTAAGGGTGCTGGAGGTAAACGTTTTGTCTGGGCTGACGTTATCCGCCTGATAGTCAGGGACCCGAACCTTGGATTAACCACTAAGGAGGCTGTCCTATCAGCAGGTGCAAAGTACTGGGGCTGCTGTATTGCCATTTGGTGAATGGAATCTGGACCATGCAGTAGCTTCTGGTGGGGCCTCTCGATGCCATACTAGTGGGTAATTGTTACGGCTTTACCTTATCATGTGGTACAAAAAAAAAATTCTTCGTTTCTTTTTCTCTCTTAGTTTCCCCTCTCTGTCCTGCTCTAAGTAAATCTGTCGACCTAGTCCACAAATTCAAAAATTTCATCATGACAAGTTTAAAGAAAAAATACACAATTAAACCCGGTTCTCCAACTTCCAACGTAGACCCCTACTACCATGTCTCCTTCTCCAACATCAGGGGTCTACGTTCTAACCTTCCAGAGGTTGAAACCCAATTACAGGAGACTAAACCAGACCTTTTATTTTTAAGTGAAACTGGCATTGGACAGGCTATTTCACTTGATGAGTTTGCAATTACAGGATACTCTAACTTAACTTCTAAATCTGACCCCCAAGATCGCCATGGGCATGGAATATGTGCCTATATAAAAGATAGCTTTCCATGTGGGAGGGACATCTCCAGGGAAGATCCTAACTTACCCTATATGTGCTTCCGGGTTGCTTTAGCTCACACTACTGCATTTATATTTACTCTGTATCGCCCCCACAACAGCGGAGTTACTATCTTTCAAAGCATATCTGAGAAAATTGACCAAGTCCTTTCTACTTATCCTTCAGCTAACATTCACGTATGTGGAGACTTCAATGTTCACAACGTCGAATGGTTGACCCACTCAAACAAGACCGATGATGAGGGGAGGTTCTGTCATGATTTCTCCATTGCCTATGACCTCACTCAGATTGTTCAGGAACCTACCCGTGTGCCCGATAATGACGGCCAGTATGCGAGCCTACTAGACCTTTTTCTCACAACTTGCCCTGAACTATGTTCAGTTTCTGTTCTGTCGCCTCTTGGATCTTCCGACCACTCTGTTGTATCAATTAAGATAAAAATGAAATGTAATAAGTCCCCAGACGTACCTCTTCATCGTACAGTATATCGATACACTAAGGCTGACTTGGATAGCTTCCGTACATTTATATCTGATATACCTCTGCATTCCATGTTTAAAAAGGATGTGTCCTCTATAGTATTAGACCTAACTGAATGGTTAATTGTAGGTATTGACCATTTCATACCCTCTAAAAAGTTTCAGCAAAAACCTAACAGCCAGCCATGGTTCTCTCCAGAATGTGCTGCTGCCATTGCGCACAGAAATCACTTTTTCCACTGCTTCAAACGTAATAGATGTATGGAAACTAAAGCCGTTTTCAAGACTGCCAGCAACCATTGTAAGAAAGTAATAAGGAACGCAAGAGAGTTATATGCTCAATCTGTTAAGTCCAAAGTAGCTGAGCAGCGGCTTGGTTCCCACCAGTTTTGGCAAATAGCAAACAGAATCCTGAACAGAAGCTTGTGCTCCATCCCAACTATTATCAATGGACCTGAGGTAATCTCGTCAGCATCAGACAAAGCCAAACTCTTTGTCAAGAACTTTGCAGCTAATTCTACCCTTTGCGACCAAGACCGCCAACCCCCAATATTTCCTCTTGTATCAGAAAACACGCTACGTGATATACGTATATCTGTACGTGATGTTGCCAAGCTAATCAAAAACCTTGATTCCAGTAAAGCAACTGGCCCTGATGGTATTCCAATTATAGTACTCAAAAAACTTCAATCAGAATTAGCGCCCATACTTACAAAACTGTTTAAACGTTGTCTTAAGGAGAATATTTTCCCATCTCCCTGGAAAATCTCATCAGTATGCCCTGTATTTAAGAATTCAGGTGATCGCTCATCCCCCTCTCAGTACAGGCCAATAAGTCTCCTGTGCGTCATGAGTAAGTTGCTAGAATCTGTATTAAATACAGAAGTAATCAAACATCTCAACAAAAATAACCTTCTTAGTGACACTCAATATGGTTTCCGTTCTGCTAGATCTACAGCAGATGTCCTTACAGTTATATCGCATAGGATTAGCAAATCTCTCGACGGTGGCAATCTTTCTAGGGCAATTGCTCTTGACATATCTAAAGCCTTTGATAGGGTATGGCATAAAGGTTTACTTCATAAGATCGCTAGCTATGGTATAGCTGGAAAAGTCTTCTCAATTATTAAATCATTTCTTTCTGATAGGTTCATAAGAGTAGTAGTTGAGGGGCAAAAATCAGAAGCTCACAGTATTAATGCCGGTGTCCCTCAGGGATCCATCCTGGGCCCAACTCTTTTCCTGATCTACATTAATGATCTTCCAAATCATATCCTTACATCATTTGTAGACATTTATGCTGACGACACTACCATTTATAGTACCACATCTAAGACAGTAAACGAGCAAGTTCTCTCCAATTCTCTCTCCTCTGATCTTGAGCACGTAGTACAATGGGGAAAGGAGTGGCTGGTTACTTTTAATGCATCTAAAACCAAGCTTCTCTCTTTACATCATCAACATTCTAATCCACATTTGTCATCAATTGAAATGAATGGCTCTCGTCTTCAGGAGGCCTCAAGTTTTGACAAGCTTCTGGGCTTGACCATTACTCCTGATCTTAAATGGAACACGTATATCAAATCTGTTGCCAAGGCCGCTGGAAAAATGGTGGGATCTTTCTATCGATCCAATAGATATCTCACTGCTGATGCTATTCTCTATCTATATAAGAGCCAGGTACGTCCAAGGATGGAATACTGTTGCCACATCTGGGCAGGAGCTGCTAGAAAGGACTTGTCCTGCCTTGATAGAGTTCAAAATAGACTCCGTAGCCTCGTAGGAGATGTCCTTTTCTCCTCCTTGCAACCTCTATCTCACAGAAGAGATGTTGCGAGTTTGTCTCTGATGTATCGTTATTTTCATGGAAAGTGTTCAACTGAGCTTCAATCTATGGTCCCCCCTCGCCAAACTTTCACAAGAAACACTCGTCTAGCTGTAAACACTATCAATAATTTCCCCCACTCTTTATCTGTGCCTAAACCTAAACGTAGATTCCATGAACAAAGCTTCTTTCTTAGAACTGCACGCCTGTGGAATTGTCTTCCGTTTTCCTGCTTTCCGGCTGACTACAATATGGTTTTGTTCAAGTCTAAAGTAAATAAGTTCTTGATGAGCCGTTCCATATAAGTTATTAAATTTACCAAATTTTCATTACTAATGATTACTATATTGACCAACTTCTACTGTACACTCTTTAACCCTTATCCTTGAGTGGCCTCTGGGCCTTGATAATGTGGTGATGCCTTTGTAAAAAAAAAAAAAAAAAAAAAAAAAAAAAGAATCACTTAGTAAAAAACAGCGCCGGTTCTTAGGGGTGCAGACAACGAATATCACAGTTAAATTTGCTTTATGATATGAATAAATTACTAGGTGGTTAGAAAATGGGTGCTCATTTTACGTTAAATTTATATAGGAAAGTGACACCCACTTTTGGAAAAAGTAATTTCTTCATATCATGAAAACTACTTATCTGTCCCAAATTTAAATGTGATATTCGTTTTTAACACCACAGAAAACCTTTACAAGTCGTCATTTTAAAGTTTTTTGTGAGTTGGTAAGAAACTTGACATTGACCTTTGTTTGTTTTTTTTGTTTTTTTTTTGACAACTTTTTCGAATCTAAGTGTATAGTAATACAAACCCGTATCAACAGATATAATTTAAACTTGATAGGAAAACAATTCAGAACACTTTACTCATGAACGAACATTTTTCACGAGGAACGAAATTATGATTACACCGTGTTTAAGATGACCTAAATTCATTGTTTTTTTGGCAGTTGATTTTCTCTTTAAATAATTCCACGTTTAAATCACGTTCTTCATCTTTTATTTTTGATGCTTTTAATTTCTTAATGAATTGAACACACAAAACAAAAGTTGTATCAATTTACTAAAGAAATACCAACAAATACAACTGATTTTCTGTTCTGCGCGCAAAAGAAAAACGAATTCATCCTGATGTTTTTTTTTGAATTCCTGAAATGAAAGGTAGGTTCTTTTTTTCCACGAAAAAATCCCTTCTATAACTTTTAATAACTTTAAAAACAATCTTAAATATTAAAATAAGTTTATTGCAATCCAATGAAAAATAACGATTCCGTGAATTAAAATAAAAATAAAAGGTACCTCACGACGGAGAACGTGGACCCTGCGTAAACTGGTTGGGTTTGTATTACTGTATTCGAAAAAGTTGTCAAAAAACAAATACATAACAAATAAATGTTATCAAAGGCAAGATAAGTTACTTTTCTACCAAACTGGATATAATTTTCGTGTTTTTATTCAATGTAACATGTTTATTCAGCTCGAAAAACATACAGTGTTTACCGATGTATTGGAAAATTCAAAATGGCGGCCGACTCTCTCTTAAACACGGTAAGTTCGGGAAAAGGTATTATAAATAATAAACTAGACAAAATACTGTTAGAAATTCGCTCAATATATATTACTGTGACATAGGTTGACATATATTCGGTGTTTTTTTATAAAGTTTACATAAAATGACCACACATTGGTAGGTGTATCAGAATTTTTGTAGGAATTTTTGACACCCCTAACACGAAACTGCGAATAAAATATAAAAAAAACTCGTAATTTCTCTTTTAAAAGTGGGTTGTTTATTTTCTTTATGGATTATACCTCCAAAATAAACTATTAAAGTTGTTTTAAAAGTAATAGAAATATTTTTTTTATTTAAAAAAAAAACAGTAATGAATTTTCCGAACTCAATATTTTTCAATTTTTAAACTTTAAAAATCTATCAAAATTTTTCTATTGATTCTATTTTTACGATATTTTCAGGGTCAATGTGAAATTTTATGCTCTTTCCAATAAACTGAATATAATATTTTAGACAAACGTTTTTTTTTTAATTCACGCCCCCCCCCATTTTCAAGTGTCTATTAAAAAGTAAATAATTAATTTACTCACCAAAGTTTTATATATCACAAATTGAAGAGAAAAGGTCAATAAATAATATATTCAAATTTAAAACAAAAAAAGTAGTGTTTTTTTAGAAATTTACCTGTAAAGTTCGAAGTTTAAAACCTTTTTTTTTTAACCACGTTATTTGTTTTTTCTTTTGTGTTTTTTTTAATGAAACCTTGGTTCTTGCTCCTTTAATTGAAAAAAATTAGGGCTTGCATTACATTTTTCGAGTAGTTATAAGCTGGGAAAGACAGTGGTCGAATGATTCTACGCCTCCCATTTTGAAATGTCTATTAAAAAGTAAATAATTAATTTACTCCCCAAAGTGTTATATATCACAAATTGAAGATAAAAGATCAATAAATAATATATTCAAATTTAAAACAAAAAAAAGTAGTGTTTTTTAGAATTTTACCTGTAAAGTCCGAAGTTTAAAACCTTTAAAAAAAAAAAACGTTTTCTTTTTGGGATTTTTAATGAAACCTTGGTCCTTGCTCCTTTAATTGAAAAAAAAAATTAGGGCTTGAATTACATTTTTCGAGGAGTTATAAGCTTAGAAAGACGGGGTTGAATTATTCAATATTTTTCACGAAATTTCTGACACACCCACACATTGGCCATCACCAAAACTGGTAAATCTCTACAATCTAACCCAGTGTAGTTTACCTCCCCCAAAATTATTTTATTTGGGCTTTTACGTTATAAGAAAATGTTACTTAACTTCAGTGGCCCTCATATGGGGAAAAGATGTAAAAGCGCCTTCTCCTTTGTGATTGTTTTTTATAATTATGATAACTGTTGTGGTGGCACCCACTCATTTACATATGTGGATAATATTACACATAAATAGCAAGACTCAGTTAGTCTGAGTGTGTGTTAACCAGAAGCCACTGAAGGCCGAGCCGAGAGCAGATATGTTCTCCAGCCAAGACTCTCTTACCTGACAACCATTATGTAAATATACTTTTCCTAATACACTTGGTATTGATCTACCTTTGTTTGTTGAGTCTTCATTTGTATTGCCTTATACGTTATTTGGTTCAACCTGCAAACATAACAGTTGGCGATGAAGATGGACGTCAAACATAACAGTTGGCGACGAGGATGAGATCATGGACATCATATATGAATCCTTTAATTTGGAATCGCCTCAATATACACCTGAGCCCCAAAGATCAGGTAGAAAAAGAAAGTTTAATGAACCATTAATGTTAAATCCCAAGAGAAAAAGATATTGAAATCTGTGTGACTTCAAATCTTGGGAGGAGGGTGTTGTGGTTGCACCCACTCATTTACATATGGGATAATATTACACATAAATAGCAAGACTCGGATAGTCTGAGTGTGTGTTAACCAGAATCCACCGAAGGCCGAGCAGATATGTTCTCCAGCCAAGACTCTCTTACCTGACAACCATTATGTAAATATACTGTGAATATACTTTTTCTAATGCATTTCTTATTGATCTACCTTTGTTTGTTGAGTCTTCATTTGTATTGCCTTATATGTTATTTGGTTCAACCTGCAAACATAACAGTTGGCGACAAAGATGAACATCAAACATAACAGTAACCATGTGATCTTGGATGATGTTATAAAATGGCTTATTTTCACAAGCTTTTGACCCCCCCCTTTCTCTTTACATTTGATTCCTACCATCACGGTAGTTATTCTTTTCTATCAATTTGGTTTGTGGCATTTTCTAACATTTACAGGACTTCAAGGACTAATATCTTGGTCACAACAAACGGCAATCTGTTGCAAGAGATATCCGAATAAAGAAGATAAAACGATTTTTCTCTTTTTCTCTCTGTTAGTTGCCATTGATTTGTCTACAATAATTCTGTAAATTCAGACCTAAGTCTTTTGATTTTACATTTTGTAGCATCCTAGCAAGATCCGCGACATTGGAAAGCAAGCTTTGTTTAGATTTTTGGAGGCATTTTTTAGGAGAGTACCTATTGTACTATAAACACCTCCAACCACTCCATGTTAAGAACAGCTTTCGAGGGTGGGGGTGTTTATTCTGAAAGCCGTTCTTTACATGGGAAAGTTGTGGGTGTTTATTCCGAAAGCCGTTCTTAACATGGGGAAGTTATGAGTGTCCAAAAAGCCGTTCTTAAGACGGGGAGGTTGGGGGTGTTTATTCTGAAAGCTGTTTTACACATGGGGAGGTTGGGGATGTTTATTCTATGCTCAGTACTCTCATAAAAAATACCAGGAAAATTCATAACACCCGTAAACTTAGAATAATTCCTTAAGGTCCTTAGATTCTACATTTTGTAGCATCCTAGCAAAGATCCGCTACAACGTTTCAACAGCCTTAAAAAAATAATATCAGTACTAGCGCACTTATTGATTCGTGCTGAAATAATAACATTATTTAGAAAACCATTCTTAACATGGGGGAGGGTGTTTTTTTTACTTATTCTGTACTTGATAGAGTTCAAAATAGACTTCGTAGCCTCGTAGGAGATGTCCTTTTCTCTTCCTTGCAACCTCTATCTCACAAAAGAGATGTTGCGAGTTTGTCTCTGATGTATCGTTATTTTCATGGAAAGTGTTCGAATGAGCTTCAATCTATGGTCCCCCCTCGCTAAACTTTCACAAGAAACACTCGTCTAGCTGTAAACACTATCAATAATTCCCCCCACTCTTTATCTGTGCCCAAACCTAAACGTAGATTCCATGAACAAAGCTTTTTTCTTAGAACTGCACGCCTGTGGAATTGTCTTCCGTTTTCCTGCTTTCCGGCTGACTACAATATGGTTGTGTTCAAGTCTAACGTAAATAAGTTCTTGATGAGCCGTTCATTATAAGTTATCAACTTTACCAAATTTTCATTACTAATGATTACTATAATGTCCAATTTCTACTGTACACTCTTTAACCCTTATCCTTGAGTGGCCTCTTGGCCTTGATAATGTGGTGATGCCTATGTAAAAAAAAACAAAAAAAAAACTTCAACCTTACAGTTTAATAAAAACAGATATAATAAAACTTTAAGTAAACTTGAAAATACTATTTAGAAAATAGTGCGGATCAATAAGTGCACTAGCACCAAAATATCTGCTAAAGGAACGAAAAAAATAATAATACACACTTAGGATTTTAACCAATAAAAATCATTTGAAATGTGATTTGTAAAGAAATAAAAATTTGTTGTAGTTTTTAATGAATAAATGTTTCTAATATGGGGGGTCGATTTACTAGAACGTTATAATTTAAAACTGAGCACTATTTTCAAATGTCTAAGAGATAATTTTTTTTTTTTTGCTCTTTTTTTATATTCTGGTAGATTAGTGTCCGATCGATTAAAATGCACTGAAAAAAATTTTTTTAAAAATAAAACACAAAGAAAAAATGATAAGGGTGAGCATTGTTGTACACATTCGCCAAGATCATTTTCCTGTTTACACTTAACTCTTATATCACTACACAATCGCTGGTGTTTGGAGGCGTGTGTGTTGGGGGGAGGGGGTTTGAATCAAATCAACCCTGTTTAAAAAAAAAAACGTTGGCCGGGTGTTTGGAGGTGTAAAAGAAAAAAAGTTTTAGTTCGAAGGTAGGCTTGAACCCAGAAGCTTTGACGCGAAGGTGGAAACGAAATGGTAAAAAACCCTGACACCTAACCATCTCTGCCACGAGGGGAGAGGAAGTGATAAGTGTCTTATGTTAACGTTTATAAAGCGAAATTGACAGGTGCGAGGAAGTTAAGTGAGTGATGTTTGACCTAGTCTTGCGCTGCAAGCCAGTTTCTGTTTCCCCCGCCCCATCATTTGCTTTTTTTATACTGAAACATGTATCGGAGGCGAAAATAGCGTGTAAAAGTCAGGCAAATTAAAGATAGGTGCGAACCCCATTCTTAAGTTGTAGATATTATGATTTAGATAGCATATAAAAAGTTTTAAGGAGTGAGCCGACCGAGAAGCCCGGCGAAAAAAGCCTTTGGCAAACATACAGAAAAATGCACACACACACACACTAACACATTTTCGCTTTTATATATATAGATTGTGAATTTTAGAAGGGGGATCATTTTCTTTTATAAAGTTTACATGAAATGAGCACATATTGGCCATCATCAATTAGCAGTAACGTAGAAAAATATAAGTAAATATTTACGATTTAACCCCTAAAAATGACTTTATTTGGGTTTTAACGTTTCAACAGCACTTTTAAAAATATCAAATATGAATTTTACTATTTTCAGAGATCTATCCAGGATATTTTTACAGTATCTTTTAAAAATAATAGATGATTTTAGTAGCATCAGCTATAGTCGGAACCAAAACTTATGAAGAATTCTCAGTAAAATTATTTATTTATTTATTTTTTTTTGTTTTTGACAAATAAAAGAAGAAATAGAAGAACATAATTAAAAGACCCGGATATAAGTGTGACAAACAAAAGAACGCACACACTATCGTATTAATGTATAGATGCGGGGAGGTGTTTTTTTATTTAAAATAACAAAAAAAAATAGAATGTATGACTAAAAAATGCCCCTTTGCCAAATTTAAAATTAAAATTTTAAAACAATCACCCACCTTATATTTTTTTATATAAAGCAAAAAACATAATATAAATTTATAATATAAATCACACCTGTCTGTTTACATGTATGTATGTATGCCTAAAACTTTCAACAGCAGCAACGGATTTTCACAAGATCAGTATCGTTTTGAAGCTTGACCCTTCAGACAACAAATATAAAAAAAATTGGTTGAAAGCATTAATTCCTTCACCCTCAATTGAGCACTTTTCTACAGGAAAGGGTCACTTTTTTCGCCGATATTTTCGAAACTCATCCCCTTTTTGATTGACTAGCCTTAATTTAAACATTCGTCATTTCATTGCTATTTTCAGAGATCCAACCAGGATATTTTTACAGTATCTTTTGTTAGGTAAAAGTGCAAAATAGTTAACAATGTGGGGGCTCTTATCTCTCCTTAAAAAAATGTAAGATAGCCAAAACCTATATAAGTCCCTCCACCAATTGCTGCAAAAATTTTGTTTAATATTTTATTTTTGAACGATTACAGAGTCTTCCCAGATGACTGTTTCATATCAGCCATTTTTTTTTTTCTTCTTTGAACTTAAGACTCGGTACTAATTTTTTCCAAGTAAATTAGTTGTAACAAAAAAAAATCACCCTTGTATTTAGTAAATTATTAAGTGGAAATACAGATTATTTAGCAAGGACCTCCTGTCTCATATCAAGCATAGCTTTCTATATAATAACAATATTATTAATGAGGGGGGGGGTATTTAAAACAACCAAAAATTAGAATGTATGAGTTGAAAATGCCTCCTCGTCAAATTTAAAATTGAAATTTTAAAACAATGACCCACCCCAATTTTTTTATATAAAACAAAAAACATAATATGAAATTATAATATAAATCACACCTGTCTGTTTAAATGTATGTATGTATGTGTGTATGTATGTATGTGTGTATGCATGTATGTATGTATGTATGCCTAAAACTTTTGACAGCGGCAACGGATTTTCACGAGATCGGTATCGTTTTGAAGCAACCCTTTGGATGAAAAATATCGAAAAATTGGCTAAAAGCATTAATTCCTTCAACTAGGTTGGGCACTTTTCTACAGGAAACGGTCACTTTTTTTCACCGATATTTTTGAAAGTCATCCCCTTTTTTCGATTAACTAGCCTTAATTTAAACATTCGTCATTTCCGGTTTGGCGATGGGTGCAACAGCAAAAACGTCACTTTTTTGGTGTTCTTTTCCTTCTTTGTGGTACAGATTCGAGCTTGCCTGCCTACTACCACTTTTTTTTTTGCTAAACACACACCTCCAAACATCTAGGCAACGCTGGGCACCCAGGTTAGTTTAAGATAAAATATTAAAACTCGGTAAGGTAATCGCCTTGTAATGAATTGGAACAGGGAAGACTAATGATGACCAGTTAATGAGTTAATTCATCTAGAATCACAGGTATGCATGCTGAAATAGAAGGATGAAAAATTACTAGGATTTTACACAAAGTAACAATGCTAATATGACATTCACCCCGAGTGGAAAGAGTTCTGGGAGGGGGTTATTAACTGATATACATAGGTTCAAGTTCAAGCATCTCTGCTTCTTAGATGATAAGGATGGACATGTTGTTTTTGTTTTTTTTTCTTTTCATGGAGTTCACCACTTATCAAGACCCAATGGCCACTCAGGGATAAGGGTTATTGTGTGTACAGTAATCAAAGGGATAGTGTAGCAATAGTATTGGAGAATTTGTAAGGTGTCATTACTTAGGGGGGGCGGTCCATCAGGAATTTGTTTGTATTGGACTTGAAGACATCCAGGTTGAAGTCGGGAGGGAAACAGGCAAGCGGAACAGAGTTCCACAGGCGTGCAGTTCTAAGAAAGAAGCTTTGTTCATGGTATCTACGTTTTGATTTAGGCACAGATAGGGAGTGGGGAAAACATTACTAGGATTTTACACAAAATTGTCTGAGGATGAATTCTGATAGGTTCTTCTTGAGCATTCAGCCTGTCCCATCGACGAAATGTAGCACCCCTCTGCCTGTTCTACAAGTACTTTAATGGTGAATGCTCCGACGAACTGCAAGCACTTGTACCCCTCGACGTAAATACCCTTGACAAGCAGCAAAATCCCACCCCTCCACAGTAGAGATCCTTAGCTGTAAGAAAGCCTTTTACTCTAATAGTTTCTTCCGCAGAACCGCTAGACTTTGAAATTCCCTTCCGGGTTCCTGCTTCCCCAACTGTACTGACATGCAGAAGTTCAAGTGTAATGTGAACCGACATCTTGCTGCCCAACTCCCCACATAGTACCCCTGTAGCTTATGTTCCTGATAGTAGCCCCCTACATCAAAGTGGCAATGTGCTTTGTTTGGGGTGAAAATGTAATAAAAATAAAAAAATCGTATCAGCTTTTGAGGTTTCACAAGGTTCTTTGGTTGGTTGGTTGGTTTTGTTTTACGGCATATCAACGTTTTTAAGGTTATTTAATGCCGAATCTAGTTATTTTGAGGAACGATTTTTAATGGAGTATATATTTTTTTAAGTCAGATTCTATTTAACCCATTGTTAGGACCCTAACAGGTACTACCACTCCGGGTCAGAGTGAACCTGGGAGCAATGGCAATTAAAGGGTGGCTCCACACTCCCCAAGGCCCGCAAGGTGGGACCTCACCATCGGATATAGTTTTAGGTCATATCCAGGACCACAAGGTTCTTTGGATACACCCAGTTCAGATGAGGCATCTGGTTGTAGATCGGGAGTCTCCGGTGAGATAACAGTCATTAATATTAGGTGCTACACTTTCTGGTTTTAAGACAAGTTGATGCAGCGACATTGTTTCCTCCCTTCAAGTCGTAAGTCTAACATGGACATATTGAGGGTTGCATTCAAGAAATTCAACTTTGTCGACCAAGGGTTCATGCTTAGATGACTGTATGTTATGTCTCATCAGGACCAGACCTGCATTCAAAAGACAACTGTGTAGCATTAGTGGTAGTACACAATAATGAATGAATAGAACGCAGAACTGATTCGCAATGAGAAATCAGTAGTTATTGTGACTTTAATGCCAGCGATATAGTTTTCCATAATGTGGCATTAAGTCGTTTATCTGGCCATTTCCTTGCAGGTTATAAGCGGTTGTACAACTCATTGCTAGTACCTTTTCTATGAAAAATCTGTTCCGTTGTTGTTCATTAAGTGCGATGTGGGCTTTAGTGAAGATAAAGAAAAGAAGTCTTATTTTAACATTTAATAAACAACTTTATTTGTTATCTTCGTTAGTAGGTTTGGTAGGAGAGAGAAACAGGTTAGTAAGAGTTTTATGCCCATTCTAAACACATTTGAGCTCCCGTTTTGATAATCTTGAAAAGAAAATGCCACAGAATGTCGCTGTTTTAGGAATGCAACCATCGGTAAAATTAATATTTTTTTCTCCAACGGTTGACATTCTTTAGAATTAAATCTGAAATGTATGAAGGAAAGTCACATAAACATAATTTCACATTGTAATTTTGTCCTTGTTATGTGAATAAAAAGACATTTAGTTAATAATGAAGACAACAAAAAAGTCTCATTTTAACATTTAATAAACAACAGAGAATAGTCCAACACCCTTACACACACCTCCATTTTCTTTTCCGCCTTTGCATCATGGGAAAAATATGAGTCTGCCTGCCTACTAATTTTTTTTTTTTTTTTGCTCAACACACACCTCCAAACACTCGGGCAATGCCAGGCACCCAGGCTAGTAGTTTATATTTCTTGTGGTCCAATTTTGGTTAGGCCAGAGTTCAGGACAAGCTTCAGCTGATTTATTAGGATATTAAACTTCGGTAAAATCACTAGAAATAGATTCACTATTCCTTATATATCCAGGGCATGGTCATGCCGAGTTGATATCGTTTCAGGTTAAATAATTTATTAATAGTAGTATTTGGTCAAGATTTACTTGTAGGGTATATATATCCTTATATCAGGTTATGTAGAGAAAAGCAAAAATTCATCTCTGCTGTATGTTATGTAATGTGGATTTCTCTTTAGTTAAATATGAAGACAACAAAAAGAAGTATCACTTTTTTAACATTTAATAAACAACTTTATTTGTTATCTTTGTTAGTAGCGCTAGTAGAAGAGAGAAACCGGTTTGTAGGTTGAAGTGTTCTTGTGTGAAGATAGATTTAATATATTGCCGGCTTGTTGAGGAGAGCAGCTCAGTCCATGTGTGTCTGCAGCCATCAGTCGTCAAGACAAAGGGGCCTGGTTAAAGGAGAAAGAAAGAGCAAAGTCTTCAGTGTATTTATGTGTTGTAGTGTGTGTGTGTGTGTGTGTGTGTTGGGGTTTCGACAAGAGCAGTTCTGTAGCATCATAAAAAAAATTTGTGTGGGTACCACATGTGGAAATAAGTGGGAGTTAGAAGAGCGCCATGTTTACTTGTTATACTCACTTTGTTTAGGGGGTCGAAGCCCCCGGTGATGTGTGCTGCTGGACAAAGTAGGGAAAAAGAGTAGTAAGAGAGAGAGCATTCTATGGAATCAGGTGCTGAAGGGTAACCATCGAAATGCTATGACTTCAGAGATTGGTTCATTTTGGATAAGATTGTAGATGAATAAATTGTAATGAGTTGGACCACGGAAGGTAAATGACTAGGTGTGTCAGAAACTGACCTTACGAATGTGTGAAACATATTGAATAATTCGACCCCCTGTCTTTCCAAGCTTATAACTACTCGAAAAATGTAATTCAAACCTTAATGTTTTCTCAATTAAAGGAGCAAGGACCAAGGTTTCATTTTAAAAAATAGTGTTTTTTTTTAAAAAACTTCAGACTTTACAGGTAAATTTCTAAAAAAACACTTCTTTTTTTGTTTTAAATTTGAATATATTATTTATTGATCTTTTATCTTCAATTTGTGATATATAAAACTTTGGTGAGTAAATTAATTTTTTACTTTTTAATAGACATTTCAAAATGGGGGGGCGTGAATTAAAAAAAACGATTGTCTAAAATATTATATTCAGTTTATTGGAAAGAGCATAAAATTTCACATTGACCCTGAAAATATCGTAAGAATTGAATCAATAGAAAAATTTTGATAGATTTTTAAAGTTTAAAAATTGAAAAATATTGCTCAGAAAATTCAATTAATTTCATTACTGTTTTTTAAAAAATAAAAAATTAATATTTCTATTACTTTTCATACAACTTCAATAGTTTATTTTGGAAGTATAATTCATAACGAAAATAAACAACCCACATTTAAAAGAGAAATTAGGAGTTTTTTTTATATTTTATTCGCAGTTTCGTGTTAGAGTTGTCAAAAATTCCCCAAAAATTCTGATAACGATCAGTTAATAAGTCTTTATTCATCTCGAATCGCAATTGCTCTTTGTGTAAACAAATCGAGCTTAGGTATTTTGGACGATGTCAAAACATCGTTAAACTCATGACTCATAAAGCAGTTGCCGATAGCGTACTGGTTAGGAGCCTTGACTGTCGTATAGGCGGTCTGGTTTAAATCCTGGCGTGAGGTAGTTGCCTGTCTATCCGCACTGATGAGCTATGAAACAGCGAAACAGTACTGTATGTAGATGATTATATATATATATATATATATATATATATATATATACATACATGTATATATGTGTGTGTGTGTGTATAAGAATAACAGTATAATTACATTTCAAATATTTATGTTTCCTGAAAAACATCTTCTCCACCATGTTAAAATTTCGGTACATTTTTTACAGATGCGTTTCATTATGCAGACTCCAATGGTTAGTGCATGAAAATATAATGTGGCATGCTGAAATAGAATTAAACATTGCTAGGATTTTACTCAAAGTAATTTAACATTAAACTGAATTATGTGTAAACTGATATTTCTTGTAAAAAACAACATTAGTTTGAAATAATAGGATTGCAAAATTGAGAAATATCTGAAAAGAAATAGAAAATGTAGTTGCTCCAAGGAAAGCAAATGCCAGCATCAATTTCCGTGTGTAAGTTGTAATTTGGCTAAAACCTAAATAATACAATAAAATAAAATATTATTATTATTATTATTATTGTTGTTGTTGTTGTTGTGCTATAAATAATAAAAATTATAACAGCAACAATAATAATAAGATTAATAATAACAGCAAAACATAATAAAATTAACAAGATTTATACTTCCTTGACAATATCCCTTACCCCTGAGTGGCTTCCGGGCCTTGATAAGTGGTGATCACTGCGTAAAAAAAAAGAATAAAATAATATTAACATAATAATATATTAACAACAACAACAACAATAATGATAGGTTAAACATTATTGTTGAATTTATTTTGTTTGTCTTTATTGTTTTCTTGTATTAAAATTAGAGAAACATTATTAAAGATATTAAAAAATGAAAATATCGAAAAATGGTTATATTGTATGTATCCGTTTTGGACTGAAGATCCCCGGAAAAAATGTCACTTTGATCGAGTATTTTTTTTTTTTTTTACAGTGGAAAAACATGTTTTTATGACCGCACGTTGAAGGTAGCCATCTTTGAATTTTTTGGAAACGCCATGGGAAGATAACTCAGTTTAAAGCATTGCCACTCCCTCTCCATCTTCAATATTATCTTTTATTCCTAAAAATCAAACCTTCTGCTCGGTATCATAAATTGTTTTTCCACTGTAAAAAAAAACTACTTGATCAAATTAAGCGAAATCTTTTTTCGGAGGACTTCGTTCCATAACGGATATGTATAATATAATTTTTTTTTTTTCGATATTTTCATTTTTTAATGTCGTGATTAAACTGTACAAGTACCGAAAGTTTTATTACATTCGGAAAAAAATCTGTAAACAAACATTGTTTATTAAATTTTTATATTCTTGAACGTTAACAATCTTATTTAACCTTTTCAATTCATTAATTCAGATTTTTTTATTGATTAATTGTAAAAAAAATGGTTTAACAGTTCCTGTTTTATTGTATAATTTTGTTGTAGTTATAATTTTCAGTATTCAAATTAAATGTTAATCAGTTTCAAACATGTATTTATCATTTATATTTTAAGGAAAACTAAATTACGATGTTTACTTGATCAGAAAAGCTTATATATAGAAAACAAAAGTTTGCACTAAACCACATTTAAAAAAAAAAACTTTAAAAATAATAGTTTTAAAACTGATTTAAGATAAAGATATATACTCTGGTTTCAATTTATACTTCTTTGACAACATTAGTTATCGCCCCTAAATTGTCAGCCTTCAACGTGCTCATAAAAACGTGTTTTTCCGCTGTAAAAAAAAAACAAAAAAAAACTACTCGATCAAATTAAGTGGAATTTTTTTCGGAGATCTTCACCAGGGTTATTTTTTAACATGGAGATAAGGAACAAAAATATTGTCTCTGTCATGAAGGATTTCTCCTCCACTGAGAGAGAACAAGAAATTGAAGTGTAGCATCTGAAGAACAGATGGTATTTATTTGCTCCCCCACTGAGCAAATTAGGCACAAGGCCGCTTTTAATGTGAGGTAAAAACCAGCTCCCCTAAAAGTAGGCAAAAAGGGGGCACTCTGGTTACCAAAAATAATAATTGTCCCAGTATAGAGGGTTTCCCCTCCATTGACTGGTACAAACTATCTCAAGTGCAGCATCTGAAGAACAGATGGTATTTATTTGCTCCCCCACTGAGCAAATTAGGCACAAGGCCGTTTTTAATGTGAGGTAAAAACCAGCTCCCCTTAAAGTAGGCAAAAAGGGGGCACTCTGGTTACCAAAAATAATAATTGTCCCAGTATAGAGGGTTTCCCCTCCATTGACTGGTACAAATTATCTTAAGTGTAGTATCTGCCGGAACAGATACTACACTTTGATCTTGGCCCAAAGGCCAGGAACTGTTTGTCGGGTTATTAGGAAGTTTATACATCGAAAGGGTACAATTTCTATGTTTTTTATCAGAGCACACTATTAAATTGTAAAACCCGTATAGGATGCAACATTGTGGAGCTTGGACATAGCAACAGGATCTATATGACTTGAGACTTACTTTGAACGTTATCTAAGACGAAGATACTTATAGTAGTCCATATATATCAACAGTACTCAATGGATATGATAATGTGATCTTTGTAGACGTCTAGAATACTCTCAGCTAAAAGTAATTTTCTGGTAGTGTTGAGAAACCCACCATTTTATTAAAAAAAGTCTTTTGTTATATTCTTAAATTATTTGTTAATGCATTTGATAATTAGTAAAGTAAAAAAATATTTTGTACCTATATTGCAAGACAGGTGAAAGATTAACACACTGATAAGTTATACGGCTGTTGTTACAAATAATTTTATATTCAGACCAAGGAGCATATATTTCCTTAAACAAACCTTAAATAGACTAATATGATCGATAAATTGACATGACAAAAAAATACAGCATAAATAAATAAAAATTAAATGTAGAAAATATCCCTGTAGCTTTTTCAACAATATAAGTTTCCTTTTGAGTATTAAAGAAACACTTATTCTTTCAATATCTTTATTAATTTTGCATATTCATATATCAATTAGAAGTATGTGCTTGAAGACGGTAAGAGCATAAATACTATCATTGTTACATCAAGATGCATGTATATATATATATATATATATATCTATATATATATAGTGGAGATTGTAATTAATAAAAACTGGAGAAAGTGCTCAATACTGTTGTAGTGCAAATATGCATTTTATTTTTTATTACCGTATCTTTCTGTTAAGTTACATTATTGTTTCAGCTACACTGCCATTTTTTGGCCGGCTGTAGCGTCTTCAAACTTTTACAGAAATGTTCATTCCAAAATAGCGAACATTTCAAGGCCACTGGAAAAATGGTGGGATCTTTCTATCGATCCGGTAGATATCTCACAGCTGATGCTATTCTCTATCTATATAAGAGCCAGATACGTCCAAGAATGGAATACTGTTGCCACATCTGGGCAGGAGCTGCTAGAAAAGACTTGTCCTGCCTTGATATAGTTCAAAATAGACTTCGTAGCCTTGTAGGAGATGTCCTTTTCTCTTCCTTGCAACCTCTATCTCACAGAAGAGATGTTGCGAGTTTGTCTCTGATGTATCGTTATTTTCATGAAAAGTGTTCGACTGAGCTTCAACCTATGGTCCCCCCTCGCCAAACTTTCACAAGAAACACTCGTCTAGCTGTAAACACTATCAATAATTCCCCCCCCCCACTCTTTATCTGTGCCTACACCTAATCGTAGATTCCATGAACAAAGCTTCTTTCTTAGAACTGCACGCCTGTGGAATTGTCTTCCATTTTCCTGCTTTCCGGCTCACTACAATATGGTTGTCTTCAAGTCTAACGTAAATAAGTTCTTGATGAGCCGTTCCATATAAGTTATCAAATTTACCAAATTTTCATTACTAATGATTACTATATTGTCCAATTTCTACTGTACACTCTTTAACCCTTATCCTTGAGTGGGCTCTTGGCCTTGATAATGTGGTAATGCCTATATAAAAAAAGAAAATATCCTTGTAGCTTTTTTAACAATATAAGTTTCCTTTTTAGAAATACTTATTCTTTCAATATTTTTATTAATTTTGCATATTCATATATCAATTAGATGTATGTGCTGGAAGACCGTAAGAGTATAAATATTATCATTGTTACATCAAGATGCATATATATATAAATCTATATAAAATATATTATATATATATAAAATATATTATATATATATAAATATATTATATATATATAAAATATATTATATATATATAAAATATATTATATATATAAAATATAATATATATATAAAATATAATATATATATAAAATATAATATATATATAAAATATAATATATATATATACAAAATATGATGTATATATACAAAATATAATATATATATATACAAAATATAATATATATATATACAAAATATAATATATATATATACAAAATATAATATATATATACAAAATATAATATATATATATACAAAATATAATATATATATATACAAAATATAATATATATATATATATACAAAATACAATACATATATATATACAAAATAATATATATATATATATATATATATATATACAAAATATAATATATATATATATATATATATATATATATATACAAAATATAATATATATACAATATATATATATATATATAGAGAGAGAGAGAGAGAGAGAGAGAAAATAAAAAAGGAACAAACCGTATTATGTGTTCACCAACGTTTCGTCTTTATTTCGAGACTTCCTCTGGGTGAAGTCTCGAAATAAAGACAAAACGTTGGTGAACACATAATACGGTTTGTTTCTTTTTTATGTTCTCTATTTTGTCGGAATACTATTTCCATTATTTTCATCATATATATATATATATATATATATATATATATATATATATATACAAAATATATATATATACAAAATATATATATATACAAAATATATATATATACAAAATATAATATATATACACAAAATATAATATATATATACAAAATATAATATATATATAACAAATACAATATGTATATACAATATATATATATATATGCATATATATCTATACAAAATATAATATATATCAAGATGCATGTATATATATATATATAGTGGAGATGGTAAGTAGTAAAAACTGGAGAAAGTGCTAAATACTGTTGTACAGCAAATATGCGTTTTATTTTTTATTGCTGTATCTTTGTTAAGTTACATTATTGTTTCAGCTACACGGCCGTTTTTTTGGCCGTCTGTAGCGTCCTCAAACTTTTACAGAAATATTCATTCCAAAATAGCGAACATTTCTGTAAAAGTCTGAGGACGCTACAGACGGCCAAAAAAACTTCCGTGTAGCCGAAACAATAATGTTACTTAACAGAAAGATACGGTAATAAAAATAAAACGTGTATATATATATATATATACAAAATATAATATATATATTTTGTAGTATTGTATATATAAGTTTTACTACATTAAGATGCATGCATATATACCCTGTTAAACTTTTTAAGATATATATATCTTGTCTTATATTAATAACTATGTTTTACCTTAAATATATCTATGTATATAAATATGTATATATATAGACTGCAGTATCACATATATATAAATATGTTTCACTTCTCACTAGGATCTATATCATAAGAACACTACATATAATTTCAACAAGACTATATTTTAAGCTACATCTGTATCGACTGTCTCTGTCTCAATTTAAAAAACATCCGGTTATTTTTTCTAACGTATCTCATATCATGTTTTTTAAAATTAATTTAGAGGTTGTGAATCTAATACAATAAACAGACAGAATACTAATATGTGAATGCAAATACTAAAATATTAATTTTCATTAAATTTTTTCAGATGTTCCTGATTGAACCCTATCATTCAATTTTAATGGAGAATCACTTTCTTCCAGCATTATCCTACAAACATTACTTTATTTGGAAGACTACAGCATCATCTGTGGAAATATTTTTTTATACTGGACACTACTATTTAATGAACTTTTGAAAACACAATGCATCTTAAAATTAATAATAATTTTTGTTAAATCTGTATTTAATCTATATATATATATATAAGCGAAAATGTATGTATGTGTGTATGTTTGTGTGTCTGCTAAAAACTTTCGACAGACTTAACAAAAATTCACAAATTTGGTCTCATATGAAAGCCCTATCCTTCGCCCGACGAATATCGAAAAATTGGCCAAAAACGTTATTTTTTTCACCCTGAAATCAACACTTTTCTACAGGGGGGAGTCAACAAAAACCGTCCTCTCATGACGAGATTGGTTCTACGCATGCGCCAGACAATGTCATAACCTGATTTAGTTTAAATATTTTTTGTTTACTTTTTTGTTTTTGTTTTTCAGATTTTTACATTTAACATCGTTCGTTTGCCTTACGTTGGTTTCTTTATGTTTTTTTTACTTCGCTTATTCTTATGTTTTGATTACAAATGTATGATTTTACCGTGAATATTGTTTTAAAATATCTTGTAGAAGAAATAATATCTATATGATTAATTCTTTTAAAAAGGATTTTAAAAATATATCTCAGCTGGAATATATAAAATAGTTGGTAAATCTTTGGCATCTGGCTATATACTCAGCTTGAACAAATTAATAAGAAAATTAAAATAGCAAACAGAAAAGTGTGTGGATATTCTTAAGCTGAAAAAAATAAGCATGTGAAACTAACACTTCGAGCCCGAGAGAACTGCACTCATTATTGATGTCACCGTCTCGAATGACAATAGCATTAATAAAGCTAAATATGAAGCAATATCAAAATATCAGAGACAAAAAAATACATACAAGTATATGCTTTTGAAAAGAAAATATTTTTTACTGTATCGTTAACTATAGTTCTAAAATATCTTGTAGAAAAATAACACCTTAATTAATTCTTTTAAAAAGGATTTTAGAAATATGTCTCGGTTAGAATATATAAAATACTTGGTAAATGTTTGGCATTTGGCTATATACACAGTCTGAACAAATTAATAAGAAAATAAAAATAAGAAATAGAAAATCAATGTTTTTTGTAAACTGGATATTTTTGATATGAAAAATAAGTTAATGGAGCATATAAAACTAATACTTCAAGCCCGCAAGAACTGCACTCATTATTGATGACACTATTCTAAATGACTATAGCTCTAATAAAGCTAAATAGGAAACAATATAAAAATATGAGGGACTAAAAAGTACAATAAATTAGTTGGTTTAAATGTGGAGTAATTTAACAAACTACAAAGTATTGGAAGCGTTAAAAATTCGGTGATCTTTGTTTAATCCTGACCTACCTCGGCTCACCTAAGAATAACCTAAATTAAGACATCCACTCGGACATGGCAGACAAAATGAGAAGAATGTACCTTCAAGGGTTAAGTGACTTTTATTCTGGTTTCCAACTTTAACATAAGTCTTATGACAAGCTGCACTAAAGAAGATCGCAGATTATACCAGTCAAAACGCCGTGTATATAACACTAATCGATATAAAGTACATACAAGTATATGCTTTTAAAAAGACAATATTTTCTACAGTACCGTGAACTATAGTTCTAAAATATCTTGTAGAAAAAATTATAAAATATAAATTATTAATTCTTTTAAAAAGGATTTGAAAAATATGTCTCGGTTGGAATGTATGAAATAGTCGGTAAATGTTTAGCATATGGTATAGTGCTGTATCCTCAGATTGAACAAATTCGAAAATTAAAATAACAATGTTCTTGTAAAAGTTTGTGGATATTCTTCATCTGAAAAATAAGTTAGTGAAGCATGTGAAACTAACACTTCAAACCCGAGAGAACTGCACTCATTATTGATGTAACCATGCTGAATGACCATGGCATTAATAAAGCTAAACACAAAAATATATCAAAATATCAGAGACTAAAGAATGATGTAAAAACGATATGATCTCTGAAAAAATATTTACGTCCCTGGAAGACAAAGCTATAACAAAATACAATTGGCAACCATAATGGGAACAACATCAATCTATAAAGAAAAACAAAGCACTTGGATATGAATTCAAATATTAATGATCTTTTGAAACTTATTGAAGTAAATTAAAAACAAAACTAAAAAGGAAATGCTGCACTCTTGTGGAGTGTTATCTTTGTCTATAAAAAATCAATGTTAGATGCTTGGGAAAATATTAATTTCTGTGAAGTTTTTAGCTATTCTTGTTATCAAGAATCAAACTTAGTTAAACGATAAATAAGAATAAACAACTTTATTTGTCATCTTCGTTAGTAGCATGTACAAGAGAGAAACGAGTTAGTAGATGGAAGTGTTTTTGAGTAAAGATAGATTTAATATATTGCCAGCTTAACACTGGAGAAAAACTACATTCTTGTTAAGTATATAGATATTTTTGTTCTAAAAAAAATCATGTGAAGTGTGAACAAAATAATAAGAAAATTAACATAAACTGAAAAATCAATGGTTTTGTAAACATTGTGGATATTCTTCATATGAAAAATAAGCATGTGAAACGAATATTTCAAGACCGAGAGAACGGCACTCATTATTGATGTCACTATCCTGAATGAATATAATTATTTTAATAAAGCTAAATAGGGAAAAAATATCAGGGACTAAAAAAGAAATGATTTAAAAACGATCTCTGAAAGAAATTTACATTATACTGGTTGTGATAAGAACAGCTGGCATAATAAAAACGTTGTAGATATTCAGAAACAATCCCTGGAAGACCAAGCTATAATGAAATACAGTTGGCAACCATAACGGGAACAACATCAATTTATATATAAAAAAAAAAGCACACGGATATGAATTCAAATATTAATGAAATCAAGTCTTGTCTCCAGGATGGAGTTCTTCATCTTTGGAAAGATAGGGGAGTAAATTAAGACAAAACTAAAAAGGAAAATGATGCTGTAATCCGATGAATCCAATCCTCATCACAAAAATTCAAAAACGTCAGAAGTAGAAGAGAAATTCCTTTTGTTTATGGCAGAAGTGAAAAAAAAAGAAAAGAAAAAACTTAGGAGGCCTTCAGAACGCTATTCATCATCATATAAATATCACCTGTCTGTTTAAATACATGTATGTATGTTTGTTTGTATGTATGTATATTTGTTTGTATGTTTGTTTGTATGTTTGTTTATATGTATGTGTGTATGTTTTTTCATGTTTGTTTGTATATTAGTTTTTATGTATGTATGCATGTATGTTTGTATGTTTGTTTGTAAGTCTGTATGTATGTTTTTTTTATATGTATGTATGTATGTTTTTGCATGTTAGTTTGTATTCATGTATGTATGTATGTATGTCTACCTAAAACTTTTAACTGTGAAGTGTTATTTTTTTCTATAAAAAATCAATGTTAGAGGACTCACACTTTTTTGTTACATAGGCATCACCACTTATCAAGGCCAAGAAACCACTTGGAAAAAGTAAATTTTTGTGAAGTTTTTAGCTATTCTTTTTATCTATATATATATATATATAAGCGAAAATGTATGTATGTGTGTTCGCTTTTTGTGTATGTCTACAAATGGTTTTTTCGCCATGATTCTCAGTTGGCTCGCTCCTTCCTAAAATTTTTATATGCTGTCTAAATAATAATATCTACGACTAAGGAACTCGGGTTACAGCTATCTTTAATCTAACCAACTTTTACAAGCTATTTTCGAGATATTTTTTTTGATCGACGAACAGCGGGAAAAACAAAAACTGGCTTCCAGCGCAAAACTAGGTCAAACATCATGCGATTTAACGTTCTCGCACCTGTTAATTTTGCTTTATAAATGTCAATTTTACACACTTATCAATTCAATTCATCTATTACCGTGGTCGAGATAGTTATGTTGCAGGCTTTTTTCCATTTCCTTTCCACCTCCGCATTAAAGGTTCGGGGTTCAAGCTTACCTTTCTACTAAAACTTTTTTTTTTACACCACCAAACACCTGGCCAACGTTTTTCTTTTTTTGAACAGGGTTGTTTTGATCTACCTCCCCCTCCTCCCAGCACACCTCCAAACACCCGGGCAATGGCAGGTACCCCCCGCTAGTCAATAATGAAATCTAGTTAAATAATAAATTAGAATAAGCAACTTTATTTGTCATCTTTGTTAGTAGCATGTACAAGAGAGAAGCAAGTTTGTAGATGGAAGTGTTCTTGTATAAAGATAGATTTAATATACTGCCGGTTTGACATTAGAGAAAAACTACATTCTTGTGTAAGTGTGTAGATATTTTTGTTCTAAAAATCATTGTTACTGAGACATGGAAACTCACACTGGAGAAAAGCCACATATGTGTGATGTGTGCGGATATTCTTGTTCTGAAAAATCATTGTTACTGAGACATATGAAAACTCACACCGGGGAGAAGCCATATTCTTGTGACGTGTGTGGATATAGCTATTCAGGAAAATCATCATTATTGAGACACGTGAAATCTCACACTGGAGAAAAGCCACATACATGTGAAGTGTGTGGATATTCCTGTTCTCGAAAAACATACTTAGTGATACATATGAGAACACACACTGGGGAAAAGCCTTTTTCTTGTGAAGTTTGTGGATTTTCTTTTTCTCAAAAATCAACATTAGTGACACATATGAGAACTCACACTGGAGAAAAGCCACATACATGTGAAATATGTGGATATTCTTGTTCGGAAAAATCAAACTTAGTGCAACATATGAAAACTCACACTGGGGAAAAGCCACATTCTTGTGACATGTGTGGATATTCTTGTTCTCAAAGGTCAAAGTTAGTGACACATATGAGGACTCACACTGGAGAAAAGCCACATTCTTGTCAAGTGTGTGGATATTCTTGTTCTATTAAATCGAATTTAGTAAAACATATGAGAATTCACACTGGAGAAAAGCCACATTCTTGTGAAGTGTGTGGATATTTATGTTCTCAAAAATCACATTTAGCAATACATATGAAAACTCACACCGGGGAAAAGCCACATTCTTGTCAAGTGTGTGGTTATTGTTGTCCTCAAAACTCAAAGTTAGTGACTCATATGAGAACTCACACTGGAGAAAAGCCACATTCTTGTCAAGTGTGTGGATATTCTTGTTCTCAAATATCACATTTAGTGAGACATATAAGAACTCACACTGGAGAAAAGCCACATACATGTGAAATGTGTGGATATTCTTGTTCTCAAAAATCACATTTAGTGACTCATATGAGAACTCACACTGGGGAAAAACCACATTCTTGTGAAGTATGTGGATATTCTTTTTCGCGAAAATCAAATCTAGCAAGACATATAAACACTCACGCTAACTTAGAGAGGACTTAAATGCATACTAGATACCAACATCGGGTGTCTTCAGTCTCTCTGTATAGGCTTTTTTTCGGCAACTCTGTCATGAGGATACTTCAAGTTTGAAAAAAAAATCCTGACCAAACATTCAAACTACACTGAAAATACATATAGCTACTCACACTGTAGAAACCCGGGCCTCATGACGAACACATTCAAAAAGATGAGTGGTCTAAGCAACAATAATGCAGGTTCTGTAGCACTGAGGTTGAGAGTGCGGGCCACCTGATTTCTAGTTGCAAGGTCCTACTTGGAGATGGTTATTATACAGATCGCCATAATGGAGTTTGCAAATACCTTCACTGGAAGCTATGTAAGAAACTCAACATTCAGTGTAGTAAAAAATCCTGGGAACATATACCCGAGCAAACAGTTGGGAATGACAACTACACCATTCACTATGACTACATAATCCCGACTGGTACACATCTTGAAAACGCAGCTGTTAAACCAGATATAGTAATTTGGGACAGAGCAAACAAAAAAGCGACGATAATAGAGGTCAGTGTACCCAATAATACAGGGCTTAACAAAGCTGAGAGGGAAAAGATAAAGTATCAAGGACTTATGTATGATATGAAACGAAATTGGGAATTAAAAGACGTTTCAATTATACCAGTCATAATAGGAGCAACTGGGCTTATGAAAAAGAACTTTAAAAAGTACATAGCAAGCATACCCGGTGAACCAAGTGTAAGTGAAATACAAACGATTGCACTGAAAGGGACGGCTAGAATCCTGAAAAGATCTCTTGGTTGGACTCACTAAAATAGGGGTAAATTTCAGACATCTGGTTGGATGTCCCACCCCCTAGAAGAAAAAGTTTAAGAAAAAAAATAGAATCCCTGGAAGACCAAGCTGTAACAAAATAAAAATAGCAGCCATAAAGGGAACAGCATCTATTCATAAAAGAGCCTTCGGATATAAATTTAAATCATAACAGAATGAAGTGTTAGCTCCAGGAGGGAGTCCCTTCATCTCTTCAAGCTTACTGAAGTTAAATAACAAATTTTTTAGAGAGGGCTTGAATCCCTACTAGATATCAAGCTCAGGTATCTTTAGTTTCTCTGTACAAAGGTTTGTTGGCAACTCTAACATGAGGATACTTCTAGTTTGAAGAAAACCTTGACCAAACATTCAAACTAAACTGAAAATGAAAAGAAATTAAAAATCTACAAACTAGCAGCATTTCGTCCAGAATAAAAAGATCCCCTCAGCATGGCTATGCACTGGATCATGTGGAAAGCAATGGTGCACCTTCTCCTCGTGATGTTACCACAAGTAACAATACTAAGCTGGATACTCCACCAGACCAGACCAACTCTAGTCCTGAAATTTGGCAAAACAAAACAAAGATTACAATACTGGGGTTTGTATTACTGTACACATAGGTTCGAAAAAGTTGTCAAAAAACAAATATTTGACAAATAAATGTTATCAAAGGCAAGATAAGTTACTTTTCTACCAAACTGGATACATTTTTCGTGTTTTTATTAAATTTAACATGTTTATTCAGCTCGAAAAACATGCAGTGTTTACCGATGTAGTGGCAAATTGAAAATGGCGCCCGACTCTCTCTTTAACACGGTAAGTTTGGGAAAAGGTGTTACAAATAATAAACTAGACAAAATAATATTAAAAACCACCGAATATATGTCAAGTTATGTCATGGTAACATATATTGAGCGAATTTCTAACAGTATTTTGTCTAGTTTATTATTTATAACACCTTTTCTCGAACTTACCGTGTTAAAGAGAGTGTCAGGCGACATTTTGAATTTTCCAATACATCGGTAAACGCTGTATGCTTTTCGATCTGAATAAACATGTTAAAATTTTATATACAAAATATGACATATTTACAATAAATAATTGGTTGTTTGTAAAAGACCCCCCCACTACTAATTGTGGCAGATAAGTAGTTTTGTCAGTCAAAAAGGATGTAGTCCCCACAGAAACTGACTTAATTTAAACACCACGAAAGTGGGCCTACATTGCTGACAAAACAGCCGATCTGTCACGTAGTGAAAAAGAAAATGCAAATATGAATAAATATACTTAAGAAAAACTACAGTTTTGTTTAGTATGCCGCGTCTCATTTTTTAAGAAGGCGAGATTTGCTGAGCCATTTTGGTACACACAGTGAAAGGAAACCAGATTCCTGAGAAGTATCTGGATTCTATATACAGAAAACAGACTTGCTGAAGCATATCAGAACAGATAAGAGAAAAACATGAATCTTATTTTGCAAGTAAATCATATGTAAAAAAACACTTATAAGCATATATTCGCGAGCATAAATAAAAAAAAAACAAGCAGACTGTAGGAGGAAGTATTTACATAGAGAGATCCAGTTGTTGATTCATTAAACCATCTTTGAGGTTTATACGAAGGGGTAGAAACACCTAAACATTGCTTGAGTCGTTTTCTAAAAAGCTAATGACAGTGTTTCCTATTGCTTGATTGATTGAAGTGATTACACAATAATCACCCTTAAGAATAAACATGACGCAAAGTAGGAGAATAAAAACAAGAAAATCTACAAGACAGAAAGACAAGAATCTGGATCCGCCAACAAACAAGAGTTACTGACATCAATACTGCCACCAAAGCAACCAAACACAGATGGGAAGAGCACATAGTCAGACAAAATGACAACAGATGATCCATCAGGACAATGGAATAGACATCTCGTGAACATAAGAAGCCAAAGGGAAGACTAAGGTCGAGATAGAGTGAGGACTTGATACAACACATGGGTGTCATGTGGCAGCGGATAGCTTGGGACAGTTAAATGGCTAAACTCCAGGGATGGGTGCCTCATTGAGTGATAAAACCCTTATAGCTTGATTGATTGACGTGATTTGCATTTTGAGAATATGACAATTTTATTGATTTTTCATTTTTAGGAAATTACACTATATTAAAAATGTGGAACAATATTATATTTGTTAGATTTGTCTTTTAATTCCAATTCCAATAACTTAATTCCATAGAGAAATTATTCCCCCTAAAATCCGTGGCATAAAGAAAAGC
Source organism: Euprymna scolopes (assembly GCF_053919585.1). Classification (NCBI taxonomy): domain Eukaryota; kingdom Metazoa; phylum Mollusca; class Cephalopoda; order Sepiida; family Sepiolidae; genus Euprymna; species Euprymna scolopes. Next base: position 71,154,445 of record NC_136527.1, on the reverse strand, counting down.
AGGTCATCAATTGTAGCACATTAACACTCTTGCTGGATGATTTTTCTTTTGTTGATTTCTTGTATGTTGTGTATTATCAATTAATGCATGTTGTTGTATGTTGTGTATTATTAATTAATGCATGTTGTTGTATGTTGTATATTATTAATCGATGTATATTGTCGTGTATTGTGTATTATTAATCAATGTTGTTGTTTTATGTTGTGTAGTATTAATCAATGTTGTTGTTTTATGTTGTGTATTATTGATCAATGTTGTTTTATGTTGTGTATTATTAATCAATGCATATTATTATATGCTGTGAATTATTAATCAATTTATGTTGTTGTATATTGTGTATTAGTACTCAATGTATGTTGTTGTATGTTTTGTATTATTAATTAATGTTTGTTGTTCTATATTGTGCATTATTAATTAAAAACAGTGCTCCATAGGAACTATTGTAATGACTTGTAGTGACTATGATCCACTTTTAATCAGGATAACTCATGCCTATTTAAATGACTATGATTCATTTGGCAATCAGGATAACCATGGCACTTCATGTACAAAACAATCATGCCATTGAGCTACACAAAAAAAAAAACTATACCTTGTAGCCAAGATCCAGGATAAACATTCGAATGAGATAGCTTATATATTTAACTCTTATTCCCTATGACAGATGTACTGAGAATGAAAGGTAGAGTGTCTATAACAGAAGCCAATAACAATATCCTGACAAATGACTCAACCATTTGCTCTGTATTGATAACCTCAATCTGTATGCCAGCTTAGACAGTGATTGAAGTAAACCATTGCAGGTTGCACATACCTTCTCCAATGATATTGGAATGAAGTTTGTTCTGAACAAATGTGCCAAGTACTCATTCAGAGCTGAGAAAATGATACAATCAGAAAACAGCTTGCAGAAGAAAGTGATAAAAAAACCTAGACGCACAATCAATCAGAAGTAATTACACAATAATCACCCTTAAGAATAAACATGACGCAAAGTAGGAGAATAAAAACAAGAAAATCTACAAGACAGAAAGACAAACATCTGGATCCGCCAACAAACAAGAGTTACTGACATCAATACTGCCACCAAAGCAACCAAACACAGATGGGCAGAGCACATAGTCAGACAACATGACAACAGATGATCTATCAGGACATCTCGTGAACATAAGAAGCCAAAGGGAAGACTAAGATCGAGATAGAGTGAGAACTTGATACAACACATGGGTGTCATGTGGCAGCGGATAGCTTGGGACAGAGTTAAATGGCTAAACTCCAGGGACGGGTGCCTCATTGAGTGATAAAACCCTTATTGCTTGATTGATTGACGTGATTTGCATTTTGAGAATATGACAATTTTATTGATTTTTCATTTTTAGGAAATTACACTATATTATAAATGCGGAACAATATTAGATTTGTTAAACGTGTCTTTTAATTCCAATTACAGTAAGTTAATTCCATAGAGAAATTATTCCCCCAAAAATCCGTGACATAAAGAAAAGCAGGTTATCAATCGTAGCACATCAACACTCTTGCTGGATGATTTTTCTTTTGTTGTTTTCTTGTATGTTGTGTATTATCAATTAATGCATGTTGTATGCTGTGTACTATTAATCGATGTATGTTGTTTTATGTTGTATATTATTAATCAATTTATGTTGTTGTATGTTTTGTGTTATTATTTAATGTATGTTGTTTTATGTTGTGTATTATTAATCAATTTATGTTGTTGTATATTGTGTATTATTAATCAATGTTTGTTGTTCTATATTGTGTATTATTAATTAATATATGTTGTTGTATGTTGTGTATTAATCAATGCATGTTGTTGTATGTTGTATATTATTAATCAATTTATGTTGTATGTTGTGTATTATTAATCAATATATGTTGTTGTATGTTGTGTATTAGTAATCAATGTTGTTGTATGTTATGTATTATTAATTAATGTATGTTGTATGTTGTGTATTATTAATCAATGTATGTTGTTATATGTTTTGTATTATTGATTAATGTTTGTTGTTCTATATTGTGTATTATTAATTAATGTATGTTGTATGTTGTGTATTATTAATTAATTTATGTTGTTGTATGTCGTGTATTAATCAATATACGTTGTTGTATGTTGTGTATAAATATATGTTGTTGTATGTTGTGTATTATTAATACATATATGTTGGTGTATGTTGTGTATTATTAATAAATGTAGTTGTATGTTATGTATTATTAATCAATGTTGCTGTATGTTGTGTATTATTAATGTATGTTGTTGTATGTTGTGTATTATTAATTGTTGTACGTTGTGTATTATTAATTTATATATGTTGTTGTATGTTGTATATTATTAATTAATGTACGTTGTTGTATATTGTGTATTATTAATTAATGTATTTTCTTGTATGTTGTGTATTTTTAATCAATCTATGTTGTTGTATGTTATATATTTTTCACTAGGGTATGTTCTGGTATATTGTCTATTATTTATCAATATATATTCTTGTATGTTGTGTCAATCAATATTTGTTGTATGTTGTGTCAATCAATGTTTGTTGTATGTTGTGATAAGTGCCAAACATAGTCCTGAAAGTTCCTCATGGATTAAAAAAAAAAGAAGATAAATTGGATTAGTTTCAGTTCTGGTTGATTGAATGTCACTAATTGTGTCTGGTAAATAAAAGATTTGTTGAGAATTGTGTACAAACAATGAAATAAGTAAAGGAAAACAACATTAAATAATCCAAATATTAACACCGTAGTACCTTTAATGTATGCATGTGTCACAGTTTCCAAATGATAAATTATTCAATCAGGAGATCCTATTTATTAAAAAGAATAATAGAAGGTGATAACATCCAACGAACATCAAATTACTATATAGATACTCTAATCTAATATTCGTTTTAATACAAAATATACAACAACATACATCGATTAATAATACACAACATAAAATAACATACTCTAATCTAATATTTGTTTTATATTATAACTTTCTATCTTGCGTTTTAATAAATAGGATCTCCCAATCACTGAAAACGCAATGTAAACAAAAATAAATAAAGATAAATGTCACTTTTGTGTCGTACGTGAAACTAAAATATACCTTCTTGGTCTTCTGGCTAGGATCACAGGGTAGTATCTGTTCAATCTAAAGATGGTATATTAATATTGTGGGTTTTCTGGTCTGCGCTGGGCATCCATACAATGTCATAGACTCCTCTAAGTATACTGGAAATAAACCATAATGACTGGATATATTCTAACACTACATTAACTAGCTTGGTCATTCAATATGATGCAAGGGGGAAAAATGCATGGAAGCTGCAGTGCCACAAGAAGATAAACCTTTAGCCAATATCACCCTATATACAGGGCTAGTGTCTATCTGTGTTTTGAGGCCTAGTTGTTTCTAGCAGTGTTTTAAGGGTTTGATGTGTCTAGCCATGTTAGGACTAGTTGTGTCTAACCGTGTTTGAAGGTCTAGTCATGTCTGTTGTATTATGTGGCCTGTATTAGTAAAGGTTAGCGATAACATGGAGAGAAGAGAGAGACACACGCGTGAATGTAACAGAATCTTTATTAACACTAAAGAAAGAGTAGTAGCTGTTGCTACTACGATATACGACGTGATTGTGTGGTGGGAGGTTGCAGGCAATGGTGGTGGTGGGAGTAATCGCAGTCAAGGGGAGATAACTCGTGTTACTTGATGTATACAAGTGTCTTGCTGTGTTTGAAGGGCTGGTAGTGTAGAGTGATAGCCAGCTGTGCTTGGCAGTTCTGAAGATGTAAGTGCCGATCGCACAGGTTTTTTTATCATCTTTAAGGATCATGGGGGGTGTATATGCATTGTTTTGTATATCAGTGACTTACAAATGGTGAATTCGGGAGAAGAGGAAGTCGAGTGTTTGGCACTGAAGAAAACATGTCAGTATTGCAGAAGCCATGTGAATGCTGTCAATCTTTTTTATTTTCTTACTAGATCTTATTATATTTTGATACTATAAAGATCTGAGTCGCTAAGTGCTGAGAGGAAGGGGGCAATAGAAAGATAGGAAGTGTTTTATAATACACAAAGAGACGGGAAATAGAAAACAATGAATCTGTAGGTATTTTTTAGATTGAGCCCTTTAGATTTAACAATGACAATAGAAACCTACGTGCCAGATAACAAAGGGGACCAACGACATTTGGAATATCAATGAGATGCTTTGCGAAGGAAGGGCAGTTTCTGAGTAGCTAGGGTGAGGGGACTTCAATTACCGACACTGAGAAGAGTAGTTGACATCGAGTTGCCATTTGCGATGGATGGGAGCTGATAGCGAGTAGCGCTGGACAACGGACAGTTTTTAGAGCTGACAAAAAAGCAGAGATCGAGACGAATTGTGACTAACAGAGGAGCCTAACCTTGATGGAACGCAGAGACAAACACACACTCTCAGATCCAGCCGTCAAATATGTTTGAAGTCGTGACGTGTTTTTCCTGTTTATTTTACTGTATTCTTATACTTTGTGGACACACGTGTTCCCACCAATGACGATCCAGCAATTAGAAGAATAGTTGACTGAAAAGTCCACGGTACACGATGTTAAGAGTCACCGTTCTGTCAGGGCCACACACGTGTTGTCACAATATTACCATCAACAATTACTGTTAATTAATAGACCAAAACCAATGCATGGACAGGATAGGTCTACTTCTAAAATCTCCCATGCATATAGAGAAACAATTAAAAGCATAACCAATGCATGGGCAGGATAGGTCTACTTCTAAAATCGCCCATGCATATAGAGAAACAATTATAAACATCATAGAGTTTATGAAAAGCTCAAAAGATATAAGAATTGAAATGGCGAGGAATTATCATGAATATCCCAATAAACTTTTATTACAAAATTCGCTGAAAATTTTGAATACAAGAACCCAAGTGTGCCCAACTGCGTAAACTTGAGTTCTTGTACCAGAAAAAATATCCAGTAAATAAAACGCCACTGATTAAGGGAAAATAATAGAATTGAAAACAAAATAAATTCGTAAACGATTTCTTTTAAAATACTTTTATTTCCCAATGTCTGTTATCTCATCGAAGATGGAAAAATAGAAACGTATCAACACAAAAACAATTGAGCAAAAAGAGGCAAATCTCGTGTGTCTGTTTTCTTTCCAACAAAGATTCGTTTTGTGTCCGAAAAGCCAAAAAAAGAAACCTAATCTGTGTTTTCAGAGAAACACATTTTATTGTTTTAATATTTTTGGAATATTCATTGAAATTCACAATTCTCACCTGTCTGTTGTTGTATGTATGTATGTATGTATGTATGTATGCCTAAAACATTCGTGAGAGCGGACGGATTTTCAAGCTATTGGTATCACTTTGAAGTTCAACCCTTCGGATGACAAATATCGAAAAATTGGCTAAAAACATTAATTCCTTCATTCTCAACTAGGCATTTTTCTACAAGGAGAGGGCGCTTTTTTCGCTGATATTTATGAAAGTCATCCCCTTTGTTCAATTGGCTAGTCTTAATTATAACCTACGTCACTTCCGGGTTGACGATGGACGCAACAGCAAAGACGTCACATTTTTTTCACATTCTTTTCCTTCTCTGCGGCACGGGTTCAAGCCTGCCTGCTATCACTTTATTTTTTTTGCTCAACACACACCTCCATATGCCTGGGCAACGCCGGACATCCAGGCTAGTAAAAAATAAGAGAAAAGAAAAATACAATTAATTTTTTAACCCTAACAAAACAATTGTAAATAATTATATTTTAAACGATTACACAGTAATTTTTTTCTTAAACCGTTAAGAAATATTAATTTCTTTTATATAAAAATATTAATAAGTATTTTATATTGAAAAGAAAACATTGAGCAAGTCTTAATAAAGTGTTATGTGGGGATAGGTAACCAACCCGGAACATTCTACATAAGGAACCGAGTCACCAGATTCACCGGCCCTTTTGTGAAACAGAGACTTCCTCCATGGACATTAACACGCTTTATTTGTCTCTATGTAAATACGTAAATAAACTTCTCTTTCAGTATTCACACCACAGTGTATATATTTATTTATTCCCTTTCAGGGAATACTTTATCTTTGACTGCCCGAATTAATAGGCCATCTTAGGACATATCATAAAGTTTTCATGGAATCCGCAATAGTTTTCCGCTTTAAAAAATGAAATTAACTTAATTCATTAACTGAGAAATTTTAATTTTACATTCATAAATTATATTTTGGGTTTGTATTACTGTACACATAAATTCAAAAAAGTCGTCAAAAACAAATATATAACAAATCTTATCAAAGGCAAGATAAGTTACTTTTTCTACCTAATTGATGATAATAAAACAAATAATGACTTTGTATTACTGTACACATAGATTCGAAAAAGTTGTCAAAAAACAAATATATTACAAATAAGTGTTACCAAAGGCAAAATAAGTTACTTTTTTTTACCTAACTGGATAATTTTCTAGTGTTTTTATTTAATGTAACGGATTTGTATTACTGTACACATAGATTCGAAAAAGTTGTCAAAAAACAAATATATAATAAATGAATGTTATCAAAGGCAAGATAAGTTACTTTTCTACCTAACTGGATATATTTTTTGTGTTTTTATTCAATGTAACATGTTTATTCAGCTCGAAAAACATGCAATGTTTACCGATGTATTGGAAAATTCAAAATGGCGCCCGACTGTGTCTGTAACACGGTAAGTTTAGGAAAAGATGTTATAAATAATAAACTAGACAAAATACTATTAAAAAACAACCGAATATATGTCAACTTATGTCACGGTAACATATATTGAGCGAATTTCTAAGAGTATTTGGTCTAGTTTATTATTTATAATACCTTTTCCCAAACTTACCCTCTCTGAGAGAGTCGGCCGCCATTTTGAATTTTCCAATACATCGGTAAACACTGCATGTTTTTCGAGCTGAATAAACATGTTACACTGAATAAAAACACAAAAAATATATCCAGTTAGGTAGAAAAGTAACTTATCTTGCCTTTGATAACATTTATTTGTTATATATTTGTTTTTTGACAACTTTTTCGAATCTATGTGTATAGTAATACAAACCCAATGTAACATATTCAGCCTGAAAAAACATACAGTGTTTACCGATGTATTGGAAAATTTAAAATCGCGTCGGACTCTCTGTTGAACACGGTAAGTTTGGAAAAATGAGTTAAAAATTTAAAAAAACTTTTAAAATAATGTTAAAACCCCACCGAATCAGCCTATGTCACGGTAACATATTGAGCGATTTTCTAACAGTATTTTGTATATATATTTTTCTTAATTTTTACTCATTTCCCCAAACTTGCCATGTTCAGTAGAGAGTCCGGCGCCATTTTAAATTTTCCAATACATCGGTAAACACTATGTTTTTCGAGCTAAATAAACATGTTACTTTAAATAAAAACACTAGAAAATTATCCAGTTAGGTAAAAAAGTAACTTATTTTGCCTTTGGTAACACTTATTTGTTATATATTTGTTTTTTGACAACTTTTTCGAATCTAAGTGTATAGTAATACAAACTCATTATTTGTTATATATTTGATTGTTGTTTTTTTTTGTTGTTTTTTTAAAAGATTTTTCGTGCCTCTGTCTATTGTAAAAAAAAATTGGAAAATATGATCCAAGCCAGCCTAAGAGGATAAAGAAAATGGCCATCGGAGATAAATAAATGAAAACGTGACTAAAGATAAATACAAGTACAAGCTAAATGTTCGATAGATTACAGAGAAAACAGTCGAAATGGAGAAAGAAAAAAACTTGAACTAAAAAAAAGAACTAAAGTAATTGGATAATAGATAATAAAAGTTCTAGTTGGTGTACGACGATTAGAAAAAAGAAAGAACTTCTGTCGGTAAATTGCTTTTATAGTTTAAAAATTCGGTTCATCTCTCTATATATAAGTCAAAATGTGCGTTTTTGTGTGTGCGTTTTTGTGTATGCCCGCAAAAGGCTTTTTTCGTCAGCCTTCTCGTTCGGTTCGCTCAGTGTAAACCGTTTTATATCACCTTTAAATCATAATATCTACGAGTTAACAACGGATGTCGCCTGTCTATTTAATTTGCCCGACTTTCGAAAGTTAAATATTCCACATTTTTGGTTGGTTGGTTGGTTGGTTGGTTGTTTTTGTTTTATGGCATATCAACCCTTTTCGGGTTATTTAATGCCGAATCCAAAGATTTTGCAGAAAAATTTTTAATAGAATATATTTGTTGTTTTCAAGTTGGTTTCTATTTAACCCATAGTTGGAACCCTAACAGGTACTACCACTCCGGGTCAGAGTGGACCTGGGAGCAATGGTAATTAAAAGGTGGCTCCACACTCCCCAAAGCCCGCAAGCTGGGGCCTCACCACTGGATATAATTTAAGGTCATATCCAGAACCCCTATTGAGGGACTTTTACCCTCTGCAGGATGGCAGTCAGTGTATTCTAATGCCCCACCGACGGGGCCATTCACATTTTTGGATCGCCGCGTGTTGCTTTCGTGTTTCGGTATAAAAAAAAGCGAAACTCGAATATTAAGTTAAATGCTTGCTGGGCAATGTCAGCTCTGCCGTCATATTAATTGCTTTATTACTCCTCCCCTAATAATAAACGAGGGAGCCGCTTTTCCTTCCTCCCCCCCCCCCAAAAAAAAACAATCATTAAAAAATGCCCTGCACTTAAAATATTCACTGATGATTAGCCATTGCTTACGTTGTCGTAACTCTCCTGCGATGACCTCATTAAGCAGCCACTCTGCGTCTTTCTTTCAAAAACTCAAGGTCAAACATCACACGACCCAACTTCCTCGCACCTGCCAATTTCACTTCATAAACGTTAACTTAAGAAGCTCATCCTCATCACTTCCTCTCCCCTCGCGGCTGAGATGGTTAAGTGTCTCGGCTTTCCCCCCCCCCCCTTTCCTTTCCACCTTTGCATCAAGGCTTCGGGGTTCAAGTCTGCCTTACTACTTTTTTTTTTTTTTTTTTTTTTTTTTTACAAAGGCATCACCACATTATCAAGGCCCAGAGGCCACTCAAGGATAAGGGTTAAAGAGTGTACAGTAGAAGTTGGTCAATATAGTAATCATTAGTAATGAAAATTTGGTAAATTTAATAACTTATATGGAACGGCTCATCAAGAACTTATTTACTTTAGACTTGAACAAAACCATATTGTAGTCAGCCGGAAAGCAGGAAAACGGAAGACAATTCCACAGGCGTGCAGTTCTAAGAAAGAAGCTTTGTTCATGGAATCTACGTTTAGGTTTAGGCACAGATAAAGAGTGGGGGAAATTATTGATAGTGTTTACAGCTAGACGAGTGTTTCTTGTGAAAGTTTGGCGAGGGGGGACCATAGATTGAAGCTCAGTTGAACACTTTCCATGAAAATAACGATACATCAGAGACAAACTCGCAACATCTCTTCTGTGAGATAGAGGTTGCAAGGAGGAGAAAAGGACATCTCCTACGAGGCTACGAAGTCTATTTTGAACTCTATCAAGGCAGGACAAGTTCTTTCTAGCAGCTCCTGCCCAGATGTGGCAACAGTATTCCATCCTTGGATGTACCTGGCTCTTATATAGATAGAGAATAGCATCAGCAGTGAGATATCTACTGGATCGATAGAAAGATCCCACCATTTTTCCAGCGGCCTTGGCAACAGATTTGATATACGTGTTCCATTTAAGATCAGGAGTAATGGTCAAGCCCAGAAGCTTGTCAAAACTTGAACTTTTTTTTCTTTCACACCTTCAAACACCCGGCCATTGTTTTGATCTACCCCCCGCCTCCAACACACATACCTACAAACCCCCGGGCAATGCCGGGTAACACCCCCCGGCTAGTACAAATATAAAAATGAGTTTCCTCCTGAGCAAAACGAAAACATACTTAACAAACCATTTTGAATTTGTTAATTGAGGCGATCATAAAGTTTTAAAACAAATAATTATATATATATAAAAAAAACTTACCGTGAAAGTAACTTATCTTGCCTTTGATAACATTTATTTGTTATATATTTGTTTTTTGACAACTTTTTCGAATCTATGTGTACAGTAAAACAAACCCCCATATTTTTGAAATTGTTTTAAAAATAACCATGCCGTCGATCAGATTCAGATCGATTATTGATTTACAGATGATCAAAATCTATGCATATTATTATTTTGGAAAAGAATTCTTAATGTTGTGATGTCACTTGTGCTATATGACTTTCGGCCACCAGAAATTCAACGGGGAGGCAGCAGAGGTCATATTCTATTAACATGGATTTTTATCTAACATCTATTATTATAAATACGTCTTGTTTTCCCCCCACTTATTAATAACGTTGTTAATCTACATTTTCTCTGCTTATTCTTAACTGTGAAAGAGTCGAATATTATTATAGATCGATTATTGATTTACAGATGATCAAAATCTATGCTTATTATTACTTTACAAAAAAAAACAAATTAAATTCAATTTTCACTCCAAACAAGGTACAGTGCCACTTTGAAATAGGGGGCTTTTTTTTAACACAGTGATCACCACTTATCAAGGTCTGGAAGCCACTCATGGATAAGGGTTATTGCAAGTACATTACGTTAGTGTGGAGATTTGATGAAGTGTTTAATTAGGGGGCGGTTCATTAGGAATTTGTTAACATGGGACTTGAAGACATCCAAGTTGTAGTCCGGAGGGAAGCAGGCAGACGGAACAGAGTGCTACAGGCGTGCTGTTCTAAGAAAGAAGCTTTGTTCATGGAATCCGCTACTATCGGGGACATAAGTTGCAGGGATATTTATGAAGGGAGATGAGTAGCAAGATGTCTGTTCACATTACACTTGAACTTCTGCATATCAGTACAGTTGGGAAAGCAGAATCTCGGAGTTCCAAAGTCTAGCAGTTCTGGAGAAGAAACTATTGGAGTAGAAGGCTTTCTTACACCTAGTGATCTCTACTGTGAAGGGGTGGGATTAGGTTGCTTATCGGGTTTGTCGAGGGTATTCATGTCGAGGGGGCACAAGTGCTTGTAGTTCGTCAGAACATTCACCATTAAAATACTTGTAGAACAGACAGAGACATGCAACATCATGTCGATGGGACAGAAGTTGAAGCTTAGATAACAGTTCTGGTTGGCGACTCTCTTTTGAACCCTGTCCAGGAGTGAGAGACAAGTAGCAGATGCAGCAACCTAAATGTGACAACAGTACTCCATACATGGACGAATGGTGGCCTTATAGAGGTACAGGATACTTTCAAGCGTAAGTAGCTTTTTAGCACGGTAGAGAGAGCCGACCTTCTTTGCAGCAGCCTTGGAAATGCTCTCGGGGAAGCAGCAGAGGCCATATTCTATTAACATGGATTTTTTAGCAAACATCTATTATTATAAATACATCTTTTCCCCCCACTTATTAATAACGTTGTTATCTATAATCTACATTTTCTCTGTTTATTCTTAACTGTGAAATGATAGGTGACGAAGGGTTTAAATTCATTTAAAACTAACAAATCTAAGCAGAAAAGTTAGAGAAAGAACTCTACAATATTTGAGAAACCTTCAAAAAGTATCGAAGCATATTTGGACGACCGAAAATTGGAGTAACTGCTAGAAGACCGGCAAAATAGAAAATGATTCAGCAAACTCACAAGAGTTGATTATTATTATAGATCGATTATTGATTTACAGATGATCAAAACTCACAAGGGTCGATAATGAATTCAATTAATGCTTCTGTTCAGTCTAGTGTAATGATAAGTGTCAGAAATTTCGTGAAAAATAGTGAATAATTCCACCCCATCTTCCCAAGCTTATAACTCTTCGAAAAATGTAATTCAAGCCCTAATTATTTTTTTCGATTAAAGGAGCAAGGACCAAGGTTTCATTAAAAAAACAACAAAAAGACAACGTGTTTTTTTTTTTTTTTTAAAAAAGCAGGTGAATTTCGAAAAAACACTACTTTTTTGTTTTAAATTTGAATATATTATTTATTGACCTTTTCTCTTCAATTTGTGATATATAACACTTTGGTGAGTAAATTAATTATTTACTTTTTAATAGACATTTCAAAATGGGAGGCGTGAATTACTCGACCCCCTGTCTTTCCAAGCTTATAACTACTCGAAAAATATAATTAAAACCCTAATTTTTTTTTCAATTAAAGGAGCAAGGACCAAGGTTTCATTAAAAAAAAAAGAAAAAAACAAATAACGTGGTTAAAAAAAAAAGGTTTTAAACGTCGAAATTTACAGGTAAATTTCTAAAAAAACACTACTTTTTTTGTTTTAAATTTGAATATATTATTTATTGACTTTTTCTCTTCAATTTGTGATATATAACACTTTGGTGAGTAAATTAATTGTTTACTTTTTAATAGACACTTGACAATGGAAGAGGGGCGTGAATTTTAAAAAAACCTTTGTCTTAAATATTATATTCGGTTTATTGGAAAGAGCATAAAATTTCACACTGATCCTGAAAATATCATAAAAATAGAATAAATAGGAAATTTTGATAGATTTTTAAAGTTTAAAAATTGAAAAATATTGAGTTCGTAAAATTCATTACTGTTTTTTAAAAAATTAAAAAGAAAATTTCTATTACTTTTAAAACAACTTTAATAGTTTATTTTGGAAGTATAATCCATAAAAAATATAAACAACCCACTTTTAAAAGAGAAATTACGAGTTTTTTTTATATTTAATTCGCAGTTTCGTGTTAGGGGTGTCAAAAATTCCTACAAAAACTCTGATACGCCTAGTGTAATGATATAGCTGCTCTTTCGTTTCAGTAACTTTTATATAGACTCTTTCGTTTCAGTTTCTTGATCTAACTTTTGTATGCACTCACGCATGCGCATAGCAATCTATTAATAAAGCAGGACACCATTATTTCAGTTCCTATCTTACCAACCAGACACACGTCTTCCAAGTCTCATTATTACACATGCACAACACAGCATGAACTCTAGAAAGACAAAGAATACACCCTGTAGGTGCAGCTGCACATGTAATTGTGAGGCAAGGGTTGCGCAATCTCCAACCACACTCGGCACTGTTTGAGTCCAGTGGCAAGAAGTTCAGGACGACTGGAAACAAATGCCGAGATAAGTGGAGAGCACATACAGCACCTGGAAGTCCCAAATGGTCACCATCTTGTACTGGCCAGGCTTCAGTGATCTAAATATGATTATGCTGCATATAAATTCAGTTGGTAATTTTTTTCTCTTGCCAAAAAAAATAATACAAATCATAAGGAAATATCTGAGGAACAAACCTCACTATTTAAAACTCACTGGCAATGACTAAACAAAACGAAAAAAAATTTGAAAATTTTCACAACTTATGCCAGTTCAGTGACTAGATACTAGGTTGGTTTATAAACGATATCGTTTCTCACATATGTTACTTTTATATATGATTAGCGTGGGTACCCGGCATTGCCTGGGTGTTTCGATGTGTGTTTTTAGGTAAATCAAAACAAAAGAATCGTTGCCCGGTCATTTGTGTCGGGGGGGGGGGGAGAAGTAAAAAAAAAGTTTTGGTGGGTAAGTATGAAGGATCGAACCCAAAGCCTTGAGGCGAAGTTGGAAAATAAAGTGTGAAAAAAAAAACATGCGACGCTAACCTCTGGGCCACCAAGAAGTAGTAACGGAAAGATGATTGAATTTATTTAAGTATTAAGAATTGGCAGGTGTCCATACTTGATGACTTAATGAGGTCAACTTTCAGTGCGGGGCAGTATTTTATTTACTGCGGGGCAGTTTTTTTTTTTATACGAAAAAGCCGAATCCACAAGCGGCGATCAAAAAATGTGGAATATTTAGCTTTTCAAAGTTGGGAAAATTAAATAGACAGGCGACCCCCGTTGTAAAGTCGTAGATATTATCATTTAGATATGATATAAAAAGTTTTATGAAGGAGCAACCCCACCGAGAAGACTGAGGAAAAAACCCTTTTGCGGACATACACAAAAACGCACATACACACAAACAAACATTTTCGCTTTTATATACATAGATTTTTTAATTAATTCATTGATATATATATATATATATATATATATATATTGCCATGTTATATATAATTTTGAATCAGGGTTTTCACTCTATCAAATCGTGTTATTACCTTTCTCAATTTCTTGATTTTTTTTGCAGGTTTTTCAACACCACACACAAAATTCAAATCTGCACGAGTTTCTTGATCCAGTTCAAACTAGGCCAAAAGCCACCAAGACAGCTCATGCATCAATGATGTGTTTGGCCTAGGAACCACTAACGAACATGTGGCACAACAGTGGTTCAAAAATTTTGCAATGGTGATGAGAACCTCAAAAATGGTCATGGCCGACCGAATGCAGTTGATAACGAACCTTAATTAAAGCTGAGATTCATCGGACTACTGTTCTCATCTTGAGTGTGATTTTCACAATGTTTTGCTCGATGTAACCTCCGACCTTCTTCAAGTGTATCTTGTCAAACTCGGGAATGTTTCTGCCAAACTGGGGAATTTGGACAGAATTTCAAGTGAAACCCTTTATTTACTTCACAGGGGTAGCATGCTCTTGTTCTGTCAACCATGACTGGATAGAGGTCCTAAGTAGTTCGCAATTGTATTTTTTGGTCACCCACACTGAGGATTGAACTTCAGGAGAATATCACTTTTTACAATTGATTTTTCCAAGTACTCTAACCGCTGAACCATGGGTCCTTGCGCAAGGACCTCTATCCAGTCCTAGCCAAAGTAGGAACATGAGTATACTACCCTCGTGAAGTAAATAAAGGGTTTCACATGAAATTCCATCCAAATTTCCAAGTTCGACAAGATACACCTGAAGAAGGCCGGAGGTTACATCAACCACAACATTGTGAAAATCACACTCAAGATGAGAACAGTAGTCCGATGAATCCAAATAATATGAAGAACATCTAAGGTATGAAAATAAAGTGAACAATATATTTTCATTATGTAATGATATAATAATGTACATACACAAGGTAATGATATAATAATGTACATACACAAGGTGGTTGTATCTGCAATTCTTTACAAGAAAATTTTTAAGGGGTTTTCACACTGGGCATCTGGGAATTTGCAGAAGGAAGGCACTTATGTGGAGTTTCGTATAGAGGTCAAGAATGGATAAAGATATTGAAAATATAGTGAGAACGTGCAAAAATTGTGCACTGGAGCAAAAGCACTACTTAAGTTTACATGATGACTATTTTGGACCGATAAAAGCAAAACATATTATTTAATTGGAATTCATTATTGAGATGAGTATTGTTTACTTATTTATTTGCAAACTATCATCCTTATCTTTTTTAATTGTTGTTTCATGATGTTTCGGCCAACTATTGCTCAGGCTTCGTCAGGTGGTACCCGTGACGGATAGGAACTCTGAATCTCCTGACTGTATCCACTGCAATCACTGCCTTCCGTAGTTGTCATCTCACCACGTTTTGGCCAAGTAAACCTCTGACCGGTTTTGGGTAGGATTGAACCGCTATTTTCAGGACCCGTGGCGCAATGGATACAGACGTTGAATATCTACTGTTCTAGGTGCTTGAAAATAGTGGTTTCAATCCTACCCAAAGCCGGGCAGAGGCTTACTTGGCCAAAAACGTGGTGAGATGTCAACAACTACGGAAGGTAGTAATTACTGAGGATGCAGTTAGGAGATTCGGAGTTCACAACCCATCGCGGTAACCACCTGACGAGGGCCAGAGGAATAGTTGGTCGAAACGTCGTGAAACAACAATTAAAAAAGATGAGGATAATAGTCCGTAATAAATAAATTAATTAAAAGCAACATACTTTTTTGTATTAGGAGGCAGATTTACAAAAGAGCCAGGAGTTTTCAAAAACTGTTCACAAGATTTGACAATCCGAAAACTAGTTTATCTTACAATGGCATGCAGCTTTCGTCAATAGAATGCTAAAATTTTTTGAAAATACTCTCAATAAATGACCTAAAATCTGCAGCTTATAGCCCAAGACCAAACATACAGGTTAAGAAATTTATTGACATATTATTGGTTGTTTTTGTTTTACAGCATCTCAACCCTTTTCAGGTTATTTAATGCTGAATCCAGTGATTTTGAAGAAAGAGTTTTAATAGAATATATTTGTATTTTTTTTTTTTTAGTCGGTTTCTATTTAACCCACAGTTGGGACCCTAACAGCTACTACCTCTCCAGGTCAGAGAGTACATGGGAGCAATGGCAATTAAGGGGTGGCTCCACACTTCCCAAAGCCCACAAGCTGGGGCCTCACCATCGGATATAGTTTAAGGTCATATCCAGGACATTTTGATATATTAAAAAAAGAATAAAAATGGCAGATTGTGTTCAAGGAGAAAATGAATTCCAAAATTTTTTATCGGTTATCGAATAGCAGTAAATGTTACCAGTGATGCGAACAATTCCCCAGCAGATTTAAAGTTTGCTTTGAAAGTACTTTAGTTTTTGATAAATTGATCCCTACAAAAATGAAAACTAACGAAATAAATAAAACCTTAGATAAAACAGGCTATGCGAAAAAATATATTAATTCAGAAAAAGCATAGAGGGTCTAACTGAAAGAAAACCTGAGTATATGATGTACATCAAAAACGTCCAAAATGAAAAGAATGAAAACATTTATAATATAAATCTTACCTGTCTGTTTAAATGTATGTTTTTCTGTCTGCCTAAAACTTTCGACAGAGGCGACAGATTTTCACAAGATTAGTATCGTTTTGAAGCACGCCCCTTCGAACAATAAATATCGAAAAATTGATTAAAAACATTTTCATCCTCAACTGGGCACCTTTTTTACAAGGAGGGGGTCGCTGTTTTCCCCGATATTTTCGAAAGGCATCCCCTCTTTTCGATTGACTAGCCTTAATTTAAACCTGTGCCACTTCCAGTTTGGTGATCAATGCAACGGCAAAGACATCATGTTTTTTTCTGCATTCTTTTCTTTTTTCATGGTACGGGTGTTGCGGGGGCCGGCCGTCCGGAGACAATCGACCCAACAACTAACAAAATAAACACAGGCAAAAGGTGAACAGCATGCTAGGCAAAGAAGAATGACAAAACTCGGGAGGTTTAGTTAAAAACGACGATTCGCCTTTTATTTAAGCAAACGAAAGGGTGGCAAAAATGCGAATTTTCTCACTGGGCGACGTTGGTCCGGGATCCGTTGCTGGTGTACTCTGACAGGGGGATGCTTGTTGGTTCGCCGTAGGCTGGAACGCTGAGATGACGTCGGAGAAGTTGGCGTGATAACTGGTGCGGGTGATTGGTCGACCTGGGTCCGACTGGGATAGTACTGGCGCGTTAGCCTCGGGTTTAAGAGAGGAATGGACGGACACTTGGCAACACTGAGGGATCAGTGTTCATCAGGTACGGACGGGCGCTCGGATCGGACAGTCACTGAGTAAGGTGTCAGTGTATGAGAGGTACGGACGGCGAATTGGCAGCACTGAGGGTTCAGTGTTCATCAGGTACGGACGGGCGCTCGGATCGGACAGTCACTGAGTAAGGTGTCAGTGTATGAGAGGTACGGACGGCGAATTGGCAACACTGAGGGTTCAGTGTTCATCAGGTACGGACAGGCGCTCAGATCGGACGGTCACTGAGTAAGGTGTCAGTGTATGAGAGGTACGGACGGCGAATTGGCAACACTGAGGGTTCAGTGTTCATCAGGTACGGACAGAGTCGTGGTGATGAGGTGGACTTCTACGGCGTGGAGACCGTAGCCACGGTAGTGGTGGTGGACTTCTACGGTGTGGAGACCGGAGCCACGGTAGTGGTGGTGGACTTCTATGGTGTGGAGACCGGAGCCACGGTAGTGGTGGTGGACTTCTACGGTGTGGAGACCGGAGCCACGGTAGTGGTGGTGGACTGGACTGCTACAGTGTAAGGACTGGAGTCACAGTAGTTGCGCGAGCGTCGAACGGTAGGGGAACCGTGAGCAAGTGCGGAGCTTTGCCGAGAACCAAGCTGGCGAACGGTGGAAATATCGCCGAAATGTTCAGGAGGCTGCCAGTCACCGGGGACGGGCAGGCAGCTGTTTCTATTTCTAAACAACAGTTAATATTAATTCTCGGATATGTTCTTAACAAACAGTCGATGCTGGAGGAGTTCGTTGTGTGTATTTCACGAAGTTTCTCCAGGAAATTAAAGTTAGTTGTTTTTGTTATGTTGTAGAAAAGATGTCTTTTTTAAATTTCTTTCCTACAACGGGGCGCTGGAGTCACGTGACGGCCGCCGACATTACTGCTACTGCTGATTTCGGCGGAGGCTGTTAAAGGCTGGTCGTTTGTTGTGCTGTCGTTGTTGTTGTTGTTGTTGTTAGCGGCCTAGCCGCGACAAGGCCCTCTCCCTGGATAATTGATCATACTCAATTACAAATATGATGTTTTTTTTTTTTTTTTTTTTTTTTTTTGATGGTCATGCCCTCTCTCTGGATACTTGGGTATAATCCGCTAATGGTAGATGTACGTCTTATATCTACTTGGAAAGGTAACCTTTCTTCCACGCCTGGTGTGTTTGGTGGGAGGGCTGGACGCTTCTGGCGTTTGGTCTGTCTCTTGGCGAGCTGGCTGTGATTGTGTTGTTGTTGGGGCTGATTCGGCGTCTGGGTGAGTTAAGACAGGTTCTGCCCCTTGCGATGTCTTTTCCAGGAAAGCTGGTTTAACTCTGTCGATCGAAATGGTGTCGTTCCGATTTCCTCGGTTGATGGTCAAATGTTTTTCAGTACGCTGCAGGACTTTAAATGGACCTTGGTACGTTGGTATTAGTGGTCTCTTTACTGCGTCGTTTCGTACGAAGACATATTCGCAATCCTGCAGCTGGTGAGGGATGTGGACGGTTGGTGATGATGGTTGCCTGGGTGGTGAGTACTGGAGTTGGGACATTTTATGGCGTAGCTCTTGAGTGAAGGGACTTGCCGAAGTAGGTTTGGGCGTGGTATCCTCGAAGTATTGGCCAGGTAGAGAGAGTGTCGTGCCGAAGACTACTTCTGCTGGGGAACTACCTAGGTCCTCTTTCAGTGAGTTTCGAATTGACAAGAGGATAAGAGGTAGCTCGTCCACCCAGTTGTTGGTGGGGTGTCTTGTGGTCATAGAAGCTTTCAGGGTCCGATGAAATCTTTCCACGAGGCCGTTGGCGCAAGGGTGATAGGCTGTGGTCTTGATGTGCTTGACGCCAAGTAGTTGGGTAAACTCCTGGAAGAGTAGGGACTGAAACTGTGCACCGCGGTCTGTGGTGATGATGCCGGGCACACCAAATACTGCAATCCACTCCTGCAGGACGGCCTTTGCTACCGTGTTAGCCAAGGTGTCTCTGATGGGAACTGCCACTGGCCACCTGGAGAAACGGTCCACAACAGTGAGGAGGTGCTGGTAATTCTGGCACATTGGAAGGGGCCCGACTATGTCGATATGAATGTGACTGAAACGAGCATCGGGATTGCTGAATGTGCCTGGTGGGGATCTTGCGTGTCTGTGTACCTTGCATTTTTGGCACTCAAGACACGTTGACACCCAGTTCCGGATGTCCGAGTTCATATTTGGCCAAACAAAACGGTCGGTGATAAGTTTTCCTGTGGCCCGTTTGCTGGGGTGTGACATCCCGTGGAGATGGTTGAAGATCTGCCTTCGGAGTGCTGGAGGTATGTAAGGTCTGGGATGGCTCAGTTTGGTGTCACAGTAAATGGTTCTGCTACTGAAGGGAGCCGGGAATTCCTTTAACTGCAGGGATGTGTTTGCCAACACATCTGGGAGGGTTGTATCGGAGTCCTGTGCCTCTGCTATCCGGTCCTGGCTGAGCGGGCTGTCTTCCAAGGCGTTGATGTTGGACCTGGACAAGGCATCAGCAACAGTGTTGTTTTCGCCTTTGACATATTGAATGTCGGAGGTAAACTGGGAGATGTAGTCCAGGTGCCTGATCTCACGGGCAGAATATTTGTCCGAGTTGTTGGACAGAGAGGTTGTCAGAGGTTTATGGTCTGTTAAAACAGTAAAACTGCGGCCCTCGAGTAGGTGGCGAAAGTGCTTGATAGCGAGGTAGATTGCTAGCAGCTCTTTGGAGAAAGTGCTATATCTCGACTGAGCTGGTGAAAGTTTAGCGGAGAAGAAGGCTATAGGTTTGCGTTGGTCTTCACTCTCCTGTTCCACGACAGCTCCTACTCCAGTATCTGAGGCGTCTGTAGTGAGATAGATGTGCGTCCGGGTGTCCTTGTTCAGGTGTGCCAACTTTGTGAAGTTTGCTAAAGCGGCTTTTGCTGTGTGAAAGGCTTTTACTTGTTCCCCTTCCAGAGTGATGGATTTGTTTTTTCTCTGGAGGACGTTTGTCAGGGGTGTGAGGAGATCTGAGCATTTGGGGATGAAACGTCGGTAAAAGTTTACCATGCCCAAGAAACGTCGTAATTGTTTTATGGATGTTGGCATGGGAAAATCCCGTATCGCTTCTATTTTCGCCGGAAGTGGAGTGATCCCATGAGCATCGGTGTGGTGTCCTAGGAAGTTTATATGCTGTGCTCCGAATTCGCACTTGTCTGAGTTGATTCGGAGTCCATAGTGTTTCAGACGGCGAAACACTTCTTCCAGGTGTTTTGCATGGGTCTCCACATCTCTGCTGGCCACCAAGATGTCGTCTATGTAGGCGTAGACGTATGGCAGGCCACGCAGAACCTCGTCCATGAGTCTTTGAAAAGTCTGGGCTGCATTACGTAGTCCAAAGGGCATTTTTAAGAATTCAAACAGCCCGAAAGGGGTTGTAACGGCTGTCTTCTGTATGTCTTCTGGAGCAACTGGTACCTGGTAGTATGCCTTGGTCAGGTCGATCTTCGAAAAGATACGAGCCCCCTGTAGGCCTGATGCGAAATCGTGGATGTGTGGAACTGGATACCGGTCGGGCACTGTGGATGCGTTTAGTTTTCGGTAGTCCACGCAGACTCTGAACTCCCCATCAGGCTTGGGTACCAAATGTAGTGGCGATGCGTATGGACTGTCTGAGGGACGGATGGTGTTGTCCGCCAACATCTCTTCAAAAACCTTTTTGGCATATGCCAGCTTGTGTGGGGGGAGTCGTCGTGGCCGTGCGAATGCGGGTTGTCCAGTGGTCTTTATGTGGTGCTGGGTTTGATGTTCTCCTGTGTCGGTAGGCTTGATAGGTTGAGTGATGTCCTGGTACCGGCGCAGGATTTCCGCGTAGCGTGGGTCGTGTTGAGTTGTTACGCTAATCCCGGTTGTGTTGCAACTTGATGGGGTCCCTATAACCTTGAGCGATGTGGTGTTGTCGGATAGGGTCCTTGTCTTCATGTGGACGGTCAAGTTGTAGTGTGCCAGGAAATCAGCACTGAGCAAGGGGGTTTTGACATTTGCCACCGTGAATGACCACTTGAAGTCACGCCTAAGCTTAATATTCAGAGTTAATTCTCGGTTCCCGTAGGTTTCTATAATGGAACCGTTTGCTGCCCGAAGTTGAAATGGGGCGGGTCTTAGGTTTGACTTGTTGGTGGGTGGTATGATGCTGATGGCTGCACCGGTGTCGACTAAAAATCTTAGGCCATTGTTCTGGTCCCACACATAAAAAAGACGACTATGCATGTGTGTACCAGCAGGGGTTGTCGCCACTGCCTGCTGGTTTATTCGTTTCCCTGTGTCCTTTGGCGTGTACAGGGAGGTTGACACTTGCGAGCTTGGTCACCGAAATGTTGATGGTACCAGCATTCGTTGGGGTTATAGCTCCGTCTCTGGCTCGAACTGCGGGTACGGCTTCTATAACGCGTGCGTGGGGCTGGGCTTCGACCGCGAGTGTGGGTGTCTGGGTTTCGTTGCCTCTGGAGTAAGGTGAGTTTCAGCTCTTGGAGTTCGGCTCTCATCTGGGCCATCTCCTCTTCGAAGCGTCGTGCAAGGCTTTGAGGGCTGTTATCGCCTTGGTGGTCTCTTTGGTGAGTCCTTTCCACTTGGTGGACTCTTTCGTGGGTGTCGTCCACTTGGTGGACTCTTTCATGGCCCCGAGAACTTGATGGGGTCCCTATAACCTTGAGCGATGTGGTGTTGTCGGATAGGGTCCTTGTCTTCATGTGGACGGTCAAGTTGTAGTGTGCCAGGAAATCAGCACTGAGCAAGGGGGTTTTGACATTTGCCACCGTGAATGACCACTTGAAGTCACGCCTAAGCTTAATATTCAGAGTTAGTTCTCGGTTCCCGTAGGTTTCTATAATGGAACCGTTTGCTGCCCGAAGTTGAAATGGGGCGGGTCTTAGGTTTGACTTGTTGGTGGGTGGTATGACGCTGATGGCTGCACCGGTGTCGACTAAAAATCTTAGGCCATTGTTCTGGTCCCACACATAAAAAAGACGACTATGCATGTGTGTACCAGCAGGGGTTGTCGCCACTGCCTGCTGGTTTATTCGTTTCCCTGTGTCCTTTGGCGTGTACAGGGAGGTTGACACTTGCGAGCTTGGTCACCGAAATGTTGATGGTACCAGCATTCGTTGGGGTTATAGCTCCGTCTCTGGCTCGAACTGCGGGTACGGCTTCTATAACGCGTGCGTGGGGCTGGGCTTCGACCGCGAGTGTGGGTGTCTGGGTTTCGTTGCCTCTGGAGTAAGGTGAGTTTCAGCTCTTGGAGTTCGGCTCTCATCTGGGCCATCTCCTCTTCGAAGCGTTGTGCAAGGCTTTGAGGGCTGTTATCGCCTTGGTGGTCTCTTTGGTGAGTCCTTTCCACTTGGTGGACTCTTTCGTGGGTGTCGTCCACTTGGTGGACTCTTTCATGGCCCCGAGAATAGACCTTGTCTGCTGAATCGGCCAGCACTTCCAGGGGAGTTTCTATAGGAACCAGGGCCAAAACCTGAGTGATGTTCGAGGGCAACCGATCCATCCATAGGCCTCGGAGAATAGGCTCGGCCATGGTGTTGTTTCCGAGGCGACTCTTCATAAGGCGCAAGAGCTGGGATGGGGTTCTGTTGCCGAGAGACACGTGAGAGAACAGGTCTCTGATAAGATCTTCGTCCGAGCGGCCTGTGCGCTTAAGGATGGCGTCTTTGAGGTGGGTGTACGGAAGGTGTTCGGGTGTATTCATCAGGATGTCCTCCACTTCTTCCACAACGGCTGCAGGTAGGGCCTGTACCACTGCGGCATATTTGGTGTCCTGGCGTGTGACTCTCCTGGATGCAAAAATCGCCTCCAGTTGAATAAACCAACTCCTGGTGTTCACGGGGTTATATGGCGGTAGTTGAATGAAGGGAGTTGATGCGTTAATTTCGTGTTCTTCGGTGCCTTCCGCCATCTTCTGTGTCAGTTGTTTGCCCGTATCGAAAGTC
The DNA here is from genome assembly GCF_053919585.1 of Euprymna scolopes. Lineage (NCBI taxonomy): Eukaryota > Metazoa > Mollusca > Cephalopoda > Sepiida > Sepiolidae > Euprymna > Euprymna scolopes. The sequence continues at coordinate 71,131,117 of NC_136527.1, read as the reverse complement.
GCGTCGGGTCCGTCTGTATTTTTAGCCCTCTTCTCTGCCAGCTGTTTTTGCCTATGTTAAGTATCACGTCGGGGTCACCACTTGTTGCGGGGGGCCGGCCGTCCGGAGACAATCGACCCAACAACTAACAAAATAAACACAGGCAAAAGGTGAACAGCATGCTAGGCAAAGAAGAATGACAAAACTCGGGAGGTTTAGTTAAAAACGACGATTCGCCTTTTATTTAAGCAAACGAAAGGGTGGCAAAAATGCGAATTTTCTCACTGGGCGACGTTGGTCCGGGATCCGTTGCTGGTGTACTCTGACAGGGGGATGCTTGTTGGTTCGCCGTAGGCTGGAACGCTGAGATGACGTCGGAGAAGTCGGCGTGATAACTGGTGCGGGTGATTGGTCGACCTGGGTCCGACTGGGATAGTACTGGCGCGTTAGCCTCAGGTTTAAGAGAGGAATGGACGGACACTTGGCAACACTGAGGGATCAGTGTTCATCAGGTACGGACGGGCGCTCGGATCGGACAGTCACTGAGTAAGGTGTCAGTGTATGAGAGGTACGGACGGCGAATTGGCAGCACTGAAGGTTCGGTGTTCATCAGGTACGGACGGGCGCTCGGATCGGACAGTCACTGAGTAAGGTGTCAGTGTATGAGAGGTACGGACGGCGAATTGGCAACACTGAGGGTTCAGTGTTCATCAGGTACGGACAGGCGCTCAGATCGGACGGTCACTGAGTAAGGTGTCAGTGTATGAGAGGTACGGACGGCGAATTGGCAACACTGAGGGTTCAGTGTTCATCAGGTACGGACAGGCGCTCAGATCGGACGGTCACTGAGTAAGGTGTCAGTGTATGAGAGGTACGGACGGCGAATTGGCAACACTGAGGGTTCAGTGTTCATCAGGTACGGACAGAGTCGTGGTGATGAGGTGGACTTCTACGGCGTGGAGACCGTAGCCACGGTAGTGGTGGTGGACTTCTACGGTGTGGAGACCGGAGCCACGGTAGTGGTGGTGGACTTCTACGGTGTGGAGACCGGAGCCACGGTAGTGGTGGTGGACTTCTACAGTGTGGAGACCAGAGCCACGGTAGTGGTGGTGGACTTCTACGGTGTGGAGACCGGAGCCACGGTAGTGGTGGTGGACTTCTACGGTGTGGAGACCAGAGCCACGGTAGTGGTGGTGGACTTCTACGGTGTGGAGACCGGAGCCACGGTAGTGGTGGTGGACTGGACTGCTACAGTGTAAGGACTGGAGTCACAGTAGTTGCGCGAGCGTCGAACGGTAGGGGAACCGTGAGCAAGTGCGGAGCTTTGCCGAGAACCAAGCTGGCGAACGGTGGAAATATCGCCGAAATGTTCAGGAGGCTGCCAGTCACCGGGGACGGGCAGGCAGCTGTTTCTATTTCTAAACAACAGTTAATATTAATTCTCGGATATGTTCTTAACAAACAGTCGATGCTGGAGGAGTTCGTTGTGTGTATTTCACGAAGTTTCTCCAGGAAATTAAAGTTAGTTGTTTTTGTTATGTTGTAGAAAAGATGTCTTTTTTAAATTTCTTTCCTACAACGGGGCGCTGGAGTCACGTGACGGCCGCCGACATTACTGCTACTGCTGATTTCGACGGAGGCTGTTAAAGGCTGGTCGTTTGTTGTGCTGTCGTTGTTGTTGTTGTTGTTGTTAGCGGCCTAGCCGCGACACGGGTTTGAGCCTGCCTACTACCGCTTTTTTTTTTGTTCAATACACACCTCCAAATACCCAGGCAATGACTGCAGAGTAAAACCTATATCTCTCATTTATGGTATGTTCGATGTATGCATGCACTCATAAAAAGGTAAATCAAACGAAAACGAATCCTGACAAGAACTATAGAAATAGTTACCAAAAGGAAAAAATATCCAACGGACATAAAAACCTTTAAAGAGGGAAATTTTGACGTGTCATACTATATGATTTTCAATCAGCCATAGATATAAAACGACGCAGACTTGTTGTTTAATGTTCATTTGTTATTTTTCAAACTATAAATGTAAAAGCGAAAATGTGCGTATGTTTGTATGTGTGTTTGTGTGTCTGCTAAAAAACTTTCGTTAAACACGACGAAAATTCACAAACTCGGTATCATATTGAAGCTCCATCCTTCGCTTGAAAAATATCGAAAAAATTGGCCAAAAACGACAATTTTCGACAGGGGGGGGTAAAAACAATCTTCTCGTGACGACGACTGGTTCTACACATGCATCAGATGACGTCATGACCTGATTTACTTAAAATAATTGAAAAACTGACAAAATTTCATGTACGTCACGTTAGGTCAGTTGATTAGCGCGTTGGTTCATTATCTAAACGTTTTGGGTTCGAATCGTGGTGTGAGATATCTTGTTTTTTTTCGATTTTTTACATTTAAATATTGAACCAGTGTTATTTAAGCCATTTTTCACGTAACGTTCGTTTTTCTGGGTTTTTTTTTACTTCGCTTATCCATCCCCGACCACACACCCAAAATCAGCCGGGTACCCTCCGATTTTTTTTATTTTAATATCGAAACAGGTTATTTAAGCCATTTTTTACGTGTTCGTTTTTGTTTTGATCGTTAGTTTGCCTTACGTTAGTGTTTTTTTTTTTTTTGATGTTTTGATTACCCTCCCCCCCGCTTAAGTTTTCTTTTTTTACTTCACTTATAACAATGCTTATGTCATCGTCGTCGTCGTAATGCTAGACGACTTCCGTGCGCACATCTGTCAATTTAGTTCTTACTTAAATAAATTCAAACATCTTTCAATAACTCATTCTGGCTGGCCGAGTTTATTTTCCAACTTCGCCTTAGGGCTTCGGGTTCGATCCTACCCCCCCCCCCCGGGTTCTTTTTTATTTAAACCACACACACTTACAAACACCCAGGCAATGCCGGGTACCCCCGCTAGTCTATATATAAAAGCGAAAATGTTTGTGTGTGTGTGCTTTCGTGTATGTCCACAAAAGGGTTTTTTCCTCAGCCTTCTCGCCGGGCTCACTCCATCTTAAAACTTTTTATATCACGTCTAAATGATAATATCCATGAGATAACAACGGGGGTCACGTGTGTATTTAATTTGCCCAACTTTGAAAAGCTAAATATTCAACATTTTTCGATCGACGTGTGGATTCGGCTTTTTCGTACAATAAAACCAACGAAAAAAAATGCCCCGCAATCAAAGTTGACCTCATTAAGTCATCAAGTACGGGCACCTGCCAATTCTTAATACTTAAATAAATTCAAACATCTTTCTGTTACTATTTCTTGCTGGCCCAGTGGTTAGTGTCGCACATTTTATTTTCACACTATTTTCCAACTTTGCCTGAAGGCTTCGGGTTACATCCTTCCTACTTACCTACCAAAACTTTTTTAACTCAGCCCCCTCCCCCCGACACAAACACCCGGGCAACGTCTTTTGTTTTGATTTACCCAAAAGCACATCTCGAAACACAACCCCCACCACTAACACAAACAATGTCTTTTGTTTGATTTAACCAATGCCACACCTTGAAACACCAGGGCATCGCCGGGTACCCCTGCTAGTAATTAATAAAGTACTTTTTTAGATGAGTTGTGACTATTATTTTCATCTTGGGTGTTATTAGGACAGAAACTGTAGGATAGTGTTTAGTAGGCATTCCCAAGTATGCGTTCGCTTATATTAAACTTTGGTTACTGACTACAGTCGAACGACACTTTTCAATAAAATGGCTGTTTTATGATTAATTGATGATTGTATAAAAATGCGGTTATTCTCTTTTAATTTAATTTCATTTTATTTGAAGCATCTCTTTATCTGTGCCTAAACCTAAACGTAGATTCCATGGACAAAGCTTCTTTCTTAGAACTGCACGCCTGTGGATTTGTCTTCCGTTTTCCTGCTTTCCGGCTGACTACAATATGGTTGTCTTCAAGTCGAACGTAAACAAGTTCTTGATGAGCCGTTCCATATAAGTTTACAAATTTACCGAATTGATTACTATACTGTCCAATTTCTACTGTACACTCTTTAACCCTTATCCTCGAGTGGCCTCTTGACCTTGATAATGTGGTGATGCCTGTGTAAAAAAAAAAAAGAAGCTCTTCCTAAAGCTAACATTTGATCTCTATATACATACAGAGCCTTTAGGCACTTGAGGGTAGTGTCTAGTAGGCATTCAAGTTCTCTTCAATAGGCATTCAAACGTGCATCTTCATATGATAAACTAATGTTTATGTTCAGTTAAACAAAGACTTTGAAGGCAGATTGGGCACGTTCTTCGGAAAGACCCACAATCACAAGAACAGCATTGCACTAGACCCCAGATGGCAAAAGGAAGAGAAGACCGAGAGCAACTTGGAAAAGAATGGTGGAAAGGGATAGGAAAGCTATGCAGTATTCTTGGGGTTCACTGGCTAGGCTGTCCCAAGGTGGAGGGGGTTTGTTGCTGCCCAAGACACCACTGGATGTAATAGCTGATGATGAAACAAAAAGCTGCAAATATCACAAGAATATAGCTTATATTGCATATATGTAATTGAGGTCCCCTTAAGATTAAAAGTTCTTTTGTGTGCAATTGTTGTATTTCTCTTGCACTTGATATACCAGGCATATTCACCGAATCAGTGATGAAATTATTTTTCATGAGACTGGTTGCTCCTACAATTACTGGAAGTATAAGATTCCAGTTTCTTTTCATATAGAATAAGCATTCCCCAGTATGTGTTCGCTTATATGAACCTGTGATTACTGACTAAAGTCGAACCATGCACTCTTCAATAAAATGACTTATTTTTAGTGTCTTAAAGATTAATTGATGATTGTATTATATAAGAATGTTATTCTCTTTTTATTTCATTTCATTTTATTTGAAGCTCTTCCTAGAACTAACACTTGGTCTCTTTGTAAAATACATAGAGACGTTAGACACTTGAGGATAGTGTCTAGTAGGCATTCAAGTTCTCTCCAGTAGGCATTCTAGTATGATTAACTATTTTTTTTGCTCAGTTACACAAAAGGATATAGCTTTTAATTTTTTGTTTTATTTTACTTCAGTCGAAGTTCTCAGAAATCAAGGGGCCCACAACCAGAGGCTAACACTTGAACTCTATGAGATACATAGATATTCGAATGTTCCATTAAACTTCTTTATCTCTCAAGCACTGAGTCAGTAAAGAATTGAGAACATAATTTTCCTCTCTCCAATTAACCATTTTTACATGTTGTAGTATATCTTTCATGTTGGTCTCTTGGTCTTACTGGATTACAAGACAAGAATTTATCTAGTCTGGTGGAGTATCCAGCTTCGTGGAGAAGGTCCACCATTCCACGGAAAAGCTGTGGGGTAGCCGTAGTGAGGAGATCTTATTTGGGTTGCGAATACTATGTGATTTTGAATATTTGGTCAGGGTTTACTTCTATGGAAAAAGTATCCTCATGCCAAGTTGCTCTGACAAATCCCTGTACAGAGACCTTAGACACTCGAGGACAGTGTCTAGTAGGCATTTAATTAAGGTCACTTTAAGGTTAAGACAGGACACAAACATGTAACCACACACTATGCAGGAATATGGATTTTAATTTTTTTTATTTTACTTTAGTTAATTTTAAGAGATTAAGGGGCTCCTTCCTTGAGCTAACACTTTATTCCATTACACTTTAAATTTCTATCTGAGGGCGCTTACTGTGTGTTCGTGAATGTCTCAATGAAGATGCTTTCTGACTAAAAGGCGAGCCACAAACTGTACAAAAATATGGATTTTAATTAGTGTTTGCTTGTGTATGTCTCAATAAAGATTATTTTCGACTAAAAGACAAACGACAAACTGTACTAGAATATGGTTTTTAATTAGTGTACATCCGTGTATGCTTCAATAAAGATAAATTTCTGACTAAAAGACGAGCAAAAATATGGTTTTTAATTAGTGTGTGTTCGTGTATGTCTCAATAAAGATGCTTTCTGACTAAATGATGAGCCACAAACCGTACATGAATATGGTTTTTCGCCAGTGTGTATTCGTACATGCTTAACTAAATTTCCTTTCTCAGTAAAAGAAGCAGCACAGACGTTACAAGAAAATGGCTTTTCCCCCGTGTGTGTTCGCATGTGTGATAACAAATGTGCATTGTAATTAAAAGAAGCAGCACAGACTGTACACTGATATGGCTTTATCCCAGTGTGTGTTTGCATATGTTCAGCTAAATTTCTTTTTTCACTAAAAGTAGCACCACAGACTTTACAAGAATATAGCTTTTTTGGAGTGTGTGTTTGAATGTGTGATAACAAATTTACATTTTGATTAAAAGAAGCAGAACATACTGTACACGAATATGGCTTTTGGCCAGTGTGCGTTCTCATATGTACAATTAAAGTTGATGACTGACTAAAATTCAAACCGCACTCAGAACAAGAATATGGCTTTTCCCCAGTGTGTGTTCGTATATGTAGAACTAAATGCGATGATCTACTAAAACTCGAGCCACATACAGAACAAGAATGTGGTTTCTCTCCAGTGTGTGTTCGTAAGTGTCTTAACAAATTTACTTCTTTACTAAAAGAAGCAGCACAAACTTTACAAGAATATGGCTTTTCCCCAGTGTGTGTTCTCATATGTTCGACTAAATGTGAAGATCGACTAAAACTTGAACTGCACACAGTACAAGAATATGGCTTTTCTCCAGTGTGTGTTCGTGTATGTGCAACTAAATAAGATGACCGATTAAAAGTCTGGCTACACACAGTACAAGTAAATCGCTTTTTTCTAGTGTGTGTTTGCTTATGTGCAATTAAAGATGCTGACCGACTGAATTTCGAGCTACATACAGTACAAGTAAATGGCTTTTCTCCAGTATGTGTTCGCATATGTTCAACTAAATGTGATGACCGACTAAAAGTCCAGCCACACACAGTACAAGTAAATCGCTTTTTTTCACTGTTTGTTTGCATCACTACAACTTATTGATGAGGAATGTATTGTATAAGATATTTTGCATATGAACAACTAACCTTTCCCTCTTAAAAGATCAACACTTTATGGGATATTTTATAGTTATTCAAATATTTCATGAGTCTCACTGGTCTCTTAAACATTGAGTTAGTAAAGACGTGGACTGCTTAATTTTTTATTTATTTATTTATCGTTTTTTTTCTTTTTTGTATATTTCTAAATTAAACAAATTTCATACTTTTATATTAATATATCGTTCTTTTTCCTTTTATGTATTTCAAAATTTTAATCTATTTTTTGCTTTTTTATTCAGTTATCGTTTTCTTAATCTTTTCTTTTTTACATATTTGTAGCTTTAAATCTTTTATACTTTTTTAAAATTCATTTATCGTTTTTTAGTCTTTTTATATATTTTCAATTTTGCACGTTTTTATTCATGTATTTATCGTTTTTTAGTCTTTTTTATATATATTTCCGAATTTAATGCCAGTTTTTTTTAATAATTTATTTGTCGTTTTTCAAATTTTTTGATTTAGTAAATTTTGTGCCTTTTTATTAACTTATTTGTCGTTTTTCAAATTTAGTAAATTTTGTGCCTTTTTATTAATTTATTTGTCGTTTTTCAAATTTTTTTATTTAGTAAATTTTGAGCCTTTTTATTAATTTATTTGTCGTTTTTCAAATTTTTTATTTAGTAAATTTTGTGCCTTTTTATTAATTTATTTGTCGTTTTTCAAATTTAGTAAATTTTGTGCCTTTTTGTTAATGTATTTGTCGTTTTTCAAATTTTTTTAATTAGTAAATTTTGAGCCTTTTTATTAATTTATTTGTCGTTTTTCAAATTTTTTATTTAGTAAATTTTGTGCCTTTTTATTAATTTATTTGTCGTTTTTCAAATTTAGTAAATTTTGTGCCTTTTTATTAATTTATTTGTCGTTTTTCAAATTTTTTAATTAGTAAATTTTGAGCCTTTTTATTAATTTATTTGTCGTTTTTCAAATTTTTTATTTAGTAAATTTTGTGCCTTTTTATTAATTTATTTGTCGTTTTTCAAATTTAGTAAATTTTGTGCCTTTTTATTAATTTATTTGTCGTTTTTCAAATTTTTTTAATTAGTAAATTTTGAGCCTTTTTATTAATTTATTTGTCGTTTTTTAAATTTTTTATTTAGTAAATTTTGTGCCTTTTTATTAATTTATTTGTCGTTTTTCAAATTTTTTTATTTAATGAATGTTGAACTTTATTCATTTATTAGTTTTTATATTTCTAAATTACAAATTTTTTATGCTTTTTTATTCACTTATTTACTGTTGTCTTTTTTATATTTCTAAGTTTTAAAAAATTAGGCTTTTCTATTCATTTATTTACCGTTTTCAGTCTTTTTATATATTTCAAAATTTATATCTATTTTACACTTTTTTATTTATCGTTTTTTACTTTTTTAAAAATATATTTCCGAATTTAATGTCAGTTTTTTTAATTAATTTATTTGTCGTTTTTCAATTTTTTTATTTAGTAAATCTTGTGCCTTTTTATTCATTTATTTATTAGGGTTTAATTTTTTATATTTCTACATTAAAAATTTACCGTTTTTGTAAATCTTTTTTATATTTCTAAGTTAAAAAAGCTTGTTTTATTCATTTATTTTCCGTTTTTAGTCTTTTTTATATATTTCTAAATTTAATAAATTTTCTACTTTTTTATTGATTTATTTATTGTTATTTTCATATTTTATGTTTTATTTTTTTATATTTTATATATATAAATAAGTTTACTGTTATATTATGTCTTTGTTGTCAGTTCTTGGTTTTACCATGTCAGGACAATAATGCATCTAGTTTAGCAGAATATCAAGCCAATTGATATCACTAACAGTAACATCACTTGGCGAAAGTACAGCATTCCTCAAATAAAATAGTGTGAAGCTATACGGAGACAGTCTTATTTTGGCATTAAATACTATGATATTTTTTAATATTTGGTAAAGGTTTCCTTGTATCCTCATGCTGTCTTATCCTGATAAAGTGAAGCGTTAAACATTTTGGAATCATAGTGTCTAGTAGGCATTTAAATTTTTTTATCTTTTTTAAAATTTTCTTCTTTTGAAGATTGTAACGCTGGGTATGGGGCAGCCAAACCAGCTGCCAACATTGCCCTGCTTTTTATTGAAACCGACCGAGAGCTCTTTTTAGTATCCTCGCTGTTCCCTTAAGTGCAATTGTCTGGATCTCTTTTGTGCTTGGTTCACCAGGAATATTAGTTAGGTAGGACTTCAGGTTCTTCTTCATAAGCCATGTGGCACTTATAATAACTGGTATGATTGATATCTCCCTACGATTCCAGTTTCTTTTCATATCATACATGAGACCTTGATATTTGGTCTGTTTCTCCCTTTCAGCTCTGTTCAGACCTCCATAATTAAGGACACTCGCTTCAACCAAGGTTGCAACTCTCTTTGACTTATTCCATATAACTATGTCAGATTTGATTGCAGCATTTTCAAGGAAGATGGCTGTATGGATTATATGGTCGTAATGTATAGTATATAAGCCATTTTCAACTGTTCTTTCAGGTTGATGTTTCCAGGATTTGCTGCTACATTTGATGTTTAATTTTTTACAGATGGTCCAGTGGATATTTAAATATACTGAAACAAATTTGGTTGCGAGTAAAAAAAAAAAAAAAGAGCCACAGACTTTATAGAAAGGTTGCCAGGTTTGTTTGAATCTGTGATAAAATCTTTGATTTTGTTGAATCAAAATATATACATATTTTATAAAAAAAATTAATTCGTCTCACTATTTTTAACCATACTGTAAACCCTGACTTATATTTAAAATTCAATTATATTATGTCTTTGTTGTCAGTTCTTGGTTTTACCATATGTCAGAACAATTATGCATCTAGTCTAGCAGAATATCAAGCCAATTGATATCACTAACAGTAAATTCACTTGGCAAAAATACAGCATTCCTCAAATAAAATGGTGTGAAGCTATATGGAGACAGTCTTATTTTGGCATTAGATACTATGATATTTTTTAATATTTGGTAAAGGTTTCTTTGTATCCTCGTGCCGTCTTATCCTGATAAAGTGAAGCGTTAAACATTTTGGAAGCATGTAAATTTGCTTTTTTGTGGTTTTGCTTGTTTTGTTCTATTATAATGAAAAAATGCAGATATATTTATAGGATCGCAGATGAATGAGGTTTTAATAAAAATAAGTAAGGAAAATAGCTTCTCTCTTTACATCATCAACATTCTAATCCACATTTGGCATCAATTGAAATGAATGGCTCTCGTCTTCAGGAGGCCTCAAGTTTTGACAAGCTTCTGGGCTTGACCATTACTCCTGATCTTAAATGGAACACATACATCAAATCTGTTGCCAAGGCCGCTGGAAAAATGGTGGGATCTTTCTATCGATCCGGTAGATATCTCACTGCTGATGCTATTCTCTATCTATATAAGAGCCAGGTACGTCCAAGGATGGAATACTGTTGCCACATCTGGGGAGGAGCTGCTAGAAAGGACTTGTCCTGCCTTGAAAGAGTTCAAAATAGACTTCGTAGCCTCGTAGATGATGTCCTTTTCTCCTCCTTGCAACCTCTATCTCACAGAAGAGATGTTGCGAGTTTGTCTCTGATGTATCGTTATTTTCATGGAAAGTGTTCGACTGAGCTTCAATCTATGGTCCCCCTCGCCAAACTTTCACAAGAAACACTCGTCTAGCTGTAAACACTATCAATAATTTCCCCCACTCTTTATCTGTGCCTAAACCTAATCGTAGATTCCATGAACAAAGCTTCTTTCTTAGAACTGCATGCCTGTGGAATTGTCTTCCGTTTTCCTGCTTTCCGGCTGACTACAATATGGTTGTGTTTAAGTCTAAAGTAAATAAGTTCTTGATGAGTCGTTCCATATAAGTTATCAAATTTACCAAATTTTCATTACTAATGATTACTATATTGTCCAATTTCTACTGTACACTCTTTAACCCTTATCCTTGAGTTGCCTCTGGGCCTTGATAATGTGGTGATGCCTATGTAAAAAAAAAAAACCCCTTCTAAGCTTATTTAATGCAAAACCAATAATTTTGCAAAAACATTTTATGCAAAATTCTTTTAGTTTGTTTATTGTGGAGAATTGCTTTTTATGCAATTCGTTTCGTTTGTGACTTTAAGAACACGACTTAGTTGTGCAAGGAAAAAACAATCAATAACATCAAAGTTTAGTGCATTTTAAGTCAAGTAGCCAGTATCTTCAGACTGCCTAATATAGTAGTAACAGTTGAACCAATTGAAAGCAATCATACTTGTGGTTATAATATTCATTGCTTTGAATCTGGGCAGGAGCTGCTAAAAACAGCCTATCCTGCCTTGACAGAGTACAAAATTGACTTTGTGGCTTAGTGGGGGATGCCCTTTTCTCTACCCTGCAACCTCTCTCCCACAGAAGAGACGTTGCGAGCCTGTCCTTGTTTTATCGTTATTTCCATGGCAGGTGCTCGTCTGAACTCCAATCTCTGGTCCCCCCTCGCCAATCTTTCACGAAAATTACCCGTCTAGCTGAATCCACTGTGAAAAGTTTCCCCCACTCTATATCTGTGCCTAAATCAAAACGCGGATTCTATGAACGAAGCTTCTTTCTTAGAACTGCACGCCTGTGGAACTCTGTTCCATCTGACTGCTTCCCACCGGACTACAAATTGGATGTCTTCAAGTCCAATGTAAACAAATTCCTAATGAACCGCCTGCTTAAGTAAACACTTCATCAAATCTCCACACTAACGTAATGTACTTGCAATAACCTTTATCCCTGAGTGGCTTCCGGGCCTTTATAAGTGGTGACCACTGTGTAAAAAAAAAAAACTTTTTGCATTACACTTATAATATTGTTGGTTGTTGCTCTGCATATGATGTTTCCTTCATTCTAATCTTCGGCCTTCTTCAACAGTTTTTCTTTATAAAAATGATGATTAAAATTCCCCAAGAACATATATTCATCAAACAGGAACATCTGTAAAAAAAAATAGAATTTAATTATTTACACTCAAAGTCATAAAAGCAAAAATGTATGTATGTATGTATGTGTGTTCGCTTTTTCTGTGTGTCTACAAAAGGCTTTTTTCAGAGAAGCGGTCGCTCGCTTCACAACTTTTTAAAACTTTTTATATCACATATAAATCATAATATCTCACAGTTAACAACGAAACTCGCCTGTCTATTTAATTTGCTCGATTTCAGGAAGATAAATATTCAACATTTGTCGCTCGCCGCATGTGGGTTAGTCTTTTTCCTATAACATCTTGGGGGGGGAAGCGTTCAGCAGTAAATGAATGCTATCCCGCAGTCAAACTTGACCTCATTAACTCATTAAAATGGGCACCTGCTAAATCCAAGTAATTAAATAAATTCAAACGTGTTTCCGTTAGCATCTCGCGGTGGGGCAATGGTTCACGTCGCACGTTTTTTTTTTCACACTTTAATTTACAACTTTGCCTCAAGGGTTCGGGTTCGATCCTCATACTTACTTTTTTTTTAAACCCCCCCACACACACCTCCAAACACCCGGGCAACGCTGGGTACCTCTGACTACTCTATAATATAAATCTCATATATTTACTTAAGCCTGTTACAAAAAAGACGAGAGATGAACATCGTTTTCTCTATTATGGAGGGAGTGTGAAGTGTTGCTTTCAGCTTGGTAGGTTCATCTGGAGATGTGTCATTCAATCATTATATTCTTAAAGTCAATGTGACTGCAAACATAAAAGACTGCCATAGGGTAATTATTGTATTCATAAATATAACTGCCCTATAATTGCTGCACGTTTATTTCTGCTGATTTTGTAAGGTTTTTATTAATTATTTTATAAATGGTTGGTTCATACGCATTTCAGTATCACCAAGATGAAACAGTTTCTTTACCTTCGGAAAAAGAATCCATTCTGCCAAAAACAAACAAATGCGATCTTTCCACATTTTTACTTATTTTTTTATGTACAATTTTACCAGTAAAATCTACACACACAATCAAAATATTCGAACTGAAAGTCTGAGACTTGAAATATTGCTCCCATTTTTCATGAACAAACATACAGAACGTAAAAGTTATAGCAATCCGAAAGAACACCAAAGACGCCACTCGGTTTATTTCTTCGGTTGGTCTAGATACGTTCTCCAATTCCAACTTATCGTTTTTTTTTCCTGGATGGGTGAAAGCGAAATAAGTCACAACAAGTAAAACAAACGAACCCAAATTTCTGACACACATTCATAGAATAAACGATACACTTATACATTGACAACTTATTGAACACATAGAAATACTCATCTTTGCGTTCGATTGAATCCTTACGATCAACAAAGGAGTTTTCACAAACGATCCTGAATGAACATTTTTGGACTCAAAATTAATATCTATAATATAAATCTCACCTGTCTGTTTAAATGTATGTATGTATGTATGTTTGTATGTCAGCCTAAAACTTTCGATAGAGGCAACAGATTTTTACCATCATTTTGAAGCTCGATGTCTCAGACGACAAATACAAAAAAATGGCCCAAAACATTAATTCCTTCACCCTCAATATAATCTATAATATAAATCTCATCTGCATGTATGTATGTATGTATGTCTGCCTAAAACTTTTGACAGAGGGGATGAATTTTCACGAGATATCATTTTGAAGCTCGGTGTCTTGTTGACAAATATCGAAAAATTGGCCAAAAACATTAATTCATCATCCTCAACTGTGCAGTTTTCTACAAGGAGGGGTCGATTTTTGCAAGTCATGTTTGCAAGTCATCATATCGATTAGATTGACTTTGCCGAATTTTAATGTTCCGAACTTCCAGTCGTGTCATGGAGTAGCGCTAAGACGTCAGATTTTCTTTCACTTTCTTTTCTGCCTTTGCGTCATGGGTTTAAGCCTGGCTGCCTACTACCACTTTTTTTTTTGCTCTTGCTCAACACACACCTCCAAACACCTGGGCAACGTCGGGCACTCAGGCTAGTACTAAATTAATCTCACTACCAGGATTTTAAAAAATCATACTGAATTACCCATTGATAACGAGAACATGTTTTATCCTATTGTTGTTCTTAGTTTGGTCTAGAAACTTGTTCTAAAATTATATTATACTAGCAGGGGTGCCCGGCGTTGCTCGGGTGTTTGGAGGTGTATGCTGTGCAAAAAAAGCAAAAAAAAAACAAAAAAAAATGGTTAATTTTTTAAAACTTTGACCCCTATTATGACCCCTTAAAATTTATTGTTTCGGGCTCAAATCACTTTATTAAGTTAGATCCATGTTCAAGGAACCTAAATCTAAAATTTCAAGTGTCTAGACCCAAAATTATCGGAGGAGTTTGGTAGAGTTCTTAAAGGTCAAATCGTTGAAATTTGACCCCTTAACAGCCAAATTTCTGGCTGACACCCGTCACATCGATTTTTCCAAATCTCAGTACCCGGTATTTCAAATTTCGAGTCTATAGACTAAAAATTGACAGAGTTATTGTATAGGGAAATGTACACAGACAGACAGACACACAGACAGACACGTTCACTTTTATAGATATATAGATTTTTTTAATTATTAAAATTCGAGAACGAATGACATTCATCACTATCGTTAGGACAACAGCATATGCTTTTCATTGTTTTGACTCTCGAGTGTGTATCAGTTGATATCATATGTTTTTATATCGTGTGGTTCTCAGTTGATTAACTGTGTCTGTGTCGGATATATACTCGAGAGTCAAAACAATGGCAAATAATATTCTGTTGTCATAGGGTAATTAAGTCACAATAATACTAAAAGTTAAAACAAGCTAACGATGATTTTCAAATGAATACATAATCTTTGCCAAAGGGAATAAAGTTACAATAGCAAGATTAAGCTACTAAAGATTTTTCGGCAGTCTTGCAGTTAAGCCCGGCAAAGTCGAATGTAAGTTCGACAACTCTAGAAAGGTTACATCAGTATTTACACCGTCAAATCATGTGTTATTTTGTTAAGGAAATTATATCAAATGAATTGGAAGTAACCACTTGATTAAATAAAGTAAACAAACAAAATATACATTTTTATATATTTATTATTTATTTAACATTTATTATTTATTTACTAAACAGAAAAATAAACAATTTTTAACAAAGTGTATTATTTCCTTAACAGAACAAAATATAACATAAAATAACTGAAAGTTTGTCGTGTGTAAAGTATAATTGCTAGTTAGAGCATTAAGTGAAACTGCAATTTATTGTAGTTATTAATTGCCAAGAAAAACAAGTGAAAAATGTAGGATATGTAAAAAAAAAAAAATATATATATATATATATATAAATAAACCGCACATAATATTTCAGCTTGTATGAAAATTCTCTGAAGTGATCCGAAATTAACTAAAGAACTATTTTGCATGTCGGATTAAATTGAGACAATTTTCATGCAATGCGAATTATTATGCACGGTTTGGTTTTATATATATTTAGTTACATATCCTACATTTTTTAACTAATTGTTGTGGGGTACAAATCACCACTATTTGAGTACTAAGTGAAACAAACCAGTCCTATGAATAACACTGGTTTCATAACCTAGATGGAGACATGCATATCATATTTAACCGCATGCTACGAACACGTTCATCTCATACCACTTTAGTGGCTTCTGTATTCTTTATGCTAATCTGAAAGCTCACATGCGAAAACACACACAGATCATGAGCGAAGAAAGCAGACTATGAAACTAAGGACTTAGCTGAACAGATCAGGGATAGAGATAAGAAAATCGGAACTAAACAAATTAATGGTCAGTTCGCTCCAAACTCCAGATTAGTGTACCGGCAACTAATTGTGGGGTATAAATCACCCCTATTTGAGAACTAAGTGGAATCAACCAGTCCTATGAATAACACTGGTTTCAGAGACTAAATGGAGACATGCATATCATATTTAACCGCATGCTACGAACACGTTCATCTCATACCACTTTAGTGGCTTCTGTATTCTTTATAATAAATACATATATTTTATACACTTTACACTACTTGTGGTTTCTTTCATTAGTGACTCCTAATACGGGTCTACAACACTAATCAACACCACTGTTCAAGTCCAAACACCACTAAGCGAAGGTGTAGAAAAATACAACAACACATAGGTCCCACATGGCAGTGAATAGCTCGAGACAGAGTTAGATGGCTAAAGTCCAGGGAGAGTTTCCTCATTGAGGGATGATTTGATTTGATTTATAAAAAACAAGAAATAAAACTAAAAAAAATCTAGGAGGATTGAGAAATGAAAATATATTCCACATTTATTTTATAATTTGTAGGAGAGAATATTTTTTAATTATTTCATTTTTATAAATGACAATCATGCCATATCTAATAATGTTTCTTAGTTTCTGGAAAAAAAGATTTGGATATCAACGAAACATAATTATTTTTTTATATGTAAGTGAAACCGAATTCAATGATAATTTTCAATTGGAAATGAAATATTTCTTTAACATTTAATTAATAAAAATATTTAGATGCAACAAGATTTCATTTAATTATGGTCTTTAATCAATTCAATAAATTTCAATATAACCGCATGCTACGAACACGTTCCTCTCATACCACTTTAGTGGCTCCTGTATTCTTTATGATAAATACATATTATATTTTATACACTTTACACTACTTGTGGTTTCTTTCATTTGTAACCCCTAGCATGGGTCTACAACAATAGCCCTATTCATCACACAGGAATATCAGTGAAAAAATAAATGCAATTTAATTTAATTTTTTTTCTTCTCCATGTAATACATAAGCATTTATGTATAAAAATTATAATTCATAAAAGGATTTCATCACCTGGAATTCACTCTAGCTGTGCAGAGTATAAAGGAGTAAAGTTGTTAATTGCATTAGGGAGGTTACATCAGCCAAAACGTTGCAAAAACAAAAAACAAGTAAGATGAGAACAATAGTCCGAACAATCCAAATGATACAAAAAATTTGTTTGAAGTTATCAAATTTGGTAGCAATATTTTTTGCATATTAAAAGGATTATAGTGATAAGAACAAATCAATCAAGATGTTAGAACCACTTTATAAAATATATTGAATCTTTTGAAATTCTTCACTGATATCTTTCCATCTAAACACAAGAACGTCACTATGCTTCTGCTGATCATGACTGGATTCTTTGATGTTGTTATTGATCATGTCTCTATTTATTAAACTAGCCTATGTGCCTGGCATTGCTGGAGTGCTTGGAGGTGTGTGTTCAGCAAAAAAAAAAAAAAGTGGTAGTGGGCAGGCAGGTTCGAACCCATGACACAAAGGCAAAAAAGAAAGTGAAAGAAAACCTGACATCTTACCCCTACTCCATGACGTGAACAGAAGTTGGGAACGTTGAAATTAGTAGAGTCATTCCAACCGAACCGATGATTTGCAAAGATGGCGATGCAAAAAAAAAAATAACAAACAAAAAAAAAATAACAAACAAAAAAAATAACAAACAAAAAAAATAACAAAAAAAACGACCTTTTTGGTAGAAAACTGCCCAGTTGAGGGATGTTTTTAGCAAATTTTTCGATATTTGTCATCCAAAGGGTCGAGTTTCAAAACAATACCAATCTCATGAAAATCTGTCGCCTCTGTTGAAAGTTTTAGGCAGCCATACAAACAGACAAATATACATACATACATTTAAATGGACACGTGAGATTAACAAAAACAGAAAATATATTGTTCATTATGGAGATGAGTATTATTTATTAATTTTATTTATTGTGGACTACTATCATCTTTTTTAGTTAGCCGTAAAAACAACAAACAGACTTCTACTTTCTGATTCTCTGCTCACACAACAACATGGCAAAAAAAGAAAGACATACTGAAGATGAAGTCTATCTTCGAAATATATTTATGAATTTCAGTACAAATTATAAACAAAATAAATGTCTGTTTATTTTGTAATAATGCGTTGTTTTGGCTTCAAACGTATATAATACGTATTTTATTTTATTCTAACTCAACCAGCGCTTCTAAGGAACAAAAATCTTAATATAGAATATATATTATTTTATTGGAATTCATTATGGAGAGGAGTATTATTTATTAATTTATTTATTGTGGACTATAGATGAAATGTTCAGTTACACATTGTTAGTAATTCTTACCAAAGACACTAAAGTGTTGCAAGAGGTAGTTAGCCTTTACTGAAGACAAATTGAAAAAAAAGTTGGTAAAGATAATAATATTGAGGATTTGAATAAAATAATCCTGTATTGACTAATGTAATGAGTTTATTTCACCATGCTTGAATTAAATAGTTGAATCGCCTGACAGTGTTTGTCTTTTCTTGGAGTAAATTTCACTCTTTCTACTTTCTTAAGCAGAGATTTTTTCCATGGAAACATAATACTTTATTATATTTAATCACAAAATTGTTGACAAAGAGACAGATAACTTTTACAAGGCAATAATATTGAATATTTTAAGGCTGTAAAGTGTTATTCGCTTGATGCATTATTTTCTTAATGGTTAAAAGGTCTTTTACTTTCATCTATTGTAGAAGAAGCTGATTTTTAAATGTAGAAATAATTAAGTTTTACTATATTTAGTAAAAATTGTTGGTAAATTTTAATTGATTAGTTTTTATAAAAATCGAACTATTGGTAGGTTTTTATTTGTAAATATTTGAATATGAGAAAAATGTGAAAATATTTGACAGGATTAATACAAAAATTGTATCTGACTTTAAATTCTGCAGTTTTCTAAATAAAAGTTGCGATAGCTACCGTTAACGAACTTCACTAACACTTCAGAAAAATGCCTTTTCATTTAATTCTCTTGCTATGGGTCTTGAAAGAAAGTTGGTAAAGATAATAATATTGAGGATTTGAATAAAATAATCCTGCATTGACTAATGTAATGAGCTTATTTCAGCATGCTTGAATTAAATAGTTGAATCGCCTGTTGTTGTTTCATGACATTTTGTTCAACTATTCTTCTGGCCTTCATCGCACCACGTTTTGGCCAACAACTAAAAAAGATGAGTATAATAGTCCACAATAAATAAATTAATAAATAATACTCCTCTCAATAATGAATTCCAACAAAGTAATATATATAACATTCAGTACGGACTCGACCATGGAAGATCAGATAATTAATAAAAGTGGATTTATAAGACCAAAAGGTCCAACCTTGATCACCCTTCGGGGCCCGTGGCGCAGTGGATAGAAATGTTGAATCTCTACAGTTCCAGGTGAGCGGAAGATAGAGGTTTCAATCCTACCCAAAGCCAGCCAGAGGCTTACATGACGACAACAACTATCGAAGGTAGTAATTAGGAGATTCAGAGTTAGTAGGTAGTTAGGAGATTCATAGTTCCTATCCCATCGTGGTTACCACCTGATGAAGGCCAGAGGAATAGTTGGTTGAAACGTTATGAAACAAGTAAAAAAGATGAGGGTAATAGTCCGCAGTAAATAAATTAAAAAACAGAAAACATTATTTCTCTTTATTAATTGCATTGAACCAGGGCAACACCAACTGCTTTGTTTAATGTACAACATAACAAAAGGAAACATTATTTCTCTTTATTAATTGTATTGAACAAGGGCAACACCAACTGCTTTGTTTAATGTACAACATAACAAAAGAAAACATTATTTCTCTTTATTAATTGTATTGAACCAGGGCAACACCAACTGCTTTGTTTAATGTACAACATAACAAAAGAAAACATTATTTCTCTTTATTAATTGCATTGAACCAGGGCAACACCAACTGCTTTGTTTAATGTACAACATAGCAAAAGAAAACATTATTTCTCTCATGCAATGCTGCATTTTACTACCCCTGCATTCCAAGATAACTTACCAGAATTACTACTGCATTATTACTACTTTGGCTCTTGGCCATGCCGAGTAGATTTTCATACATAAAAGTCTATCGAATAATATGGTGATTTCGTTTATTTCTCAGTTCCCACAGATTTCACACATCTGTTCTTTTGAATATATCAAGCAATTTGAATTGCCTAATAAAAGGTACAGAATTTTTTTCTCCGGGATAATGCTGTGTTTAAACACACATGCCTTACCTAGGATGTTGCATACTCTTTGATTACTATGTAAACAAATACTAGATAATATACGACATTATTACTATTATGACTCCTCACCATGCCGAGTAGAATTTGTTGTCTAAAATAATAGAAAACATAGTGATGTTGTTTTTACCGTGAAAAGCACCATTCATACATACCTGCTCTATCTACCGAGCACTTTTGATTGACTGATGTATACCACCTTCCAGATATGATACGGAATCGTTACATTTATTACTCCTGGGCAACACTGTGTACTTTGTCTTGTGTACAATATGATAACAAAAAATGAAATTATTTCTCTAAGATATGCTAAGTTTAAACACACCTACTCTATGTAATGTATTGAGCACCTTATTATTATCATTATGACAGCCAAGGTCCTGAATATGACCTTAAACTATATCCAGTGGTGAAGCCCCGGCTTGCAGGCTTTGGGGAGTGTGGAGCCACTCTTTAATTGCCATTGCTCCCAGGTCCACTCTGACCTGGAGTGGTAGTACCTTTAGGGTCCCAACTATCGGTTACATAGAAACCGACTTGAAAACAACAAATATATTCTATTAAAAAAATTTTCTTCAAAATCTTTGGATTCAGCATTAAATAAACTGAAAAGGGTTGATATGCCGTAAAACAAAAACAACCAACCAACCATGACAGCCAAGTAACTCTGAGTATAAAAAGTATATATAGTATAAAAAATATTGATGTTGTTTACTTCCAGGGCAATCCAGCTTTTATGCATACCTTCTCTATCTAGGATAGATATACACCTGAGGCAAATAATTTCTAATAATTTCCGCTTTATTTAAATGCTAAGTTATAATTCCGATACCCCTACTAACATATATGCACCTAGCATAAATCCCCTATTTCAAGTAAACCATTTCCATAGTTATAACCCATTGTACAGCATAATCACATTGACACACCGGTTCCAGCTGGATCACCGAAGTTAAGCAACATTGAACCTGGTAAGTACTAAATGGGTGACCATTTGGGACTTCCAGGTGTTGTATGTACTCTCTGCTTATCTCGGCATTGTTTCCAGTCATCCTGAACTTGTCCTTGCCACTGGACTCAAACAGTGTCAATTCAGGAGAGGTGTGGTTGTGAATTGTGCAATCTCTGCCACACAATTACATGCGCAACTACCCTTACAAGGGGTATCCTTTGTCTTTTGAAACTGAACGGAAGCACCATATAACCGATTAATACATATGATTAAATAAACATTTGGGTTAGAAAATAATTTATTCATAGATCAAATTGAACAATAAGAATGGCCATACAAGAAGGTAAATATGGATATTGAGATAATGTGTGTATGCATACATTCCAAAGAATCTTAGAAATAAGCACCAGAGATTAAAAAAAGAAATTTTAATTTAAAAAAAAAAACTTTGGTGCAAATAAGATACAAAAGCCAGCATATGCCCTCAGTCTAAATGGTTGTGTCATATATACTATACTGGTCTCTTTCTCTCTCTCAAGAAATACTACAGCTAATAGAAATGTTGCACTTTAAGAGATAAAACTTTTTATATATTTTTCATGTTTCTTATGAGGTGATTCTTAAAGGCACTGACCCTGCTGCCGTTTTATTCAGGGACCCTAACAAAGACGATTTAGTTCAACAGCTATCAATCAAGGTAAGATAATAACAGTAAATGATATCACTTATGAACATCTTTTTTTATGTATATATGGAAATATATCTAGCGTAATCTATCTATTATATCTATAAAAGTGAGAATGTGTGTGTGTGAGAGAGAGAGAGAGACAGAACAATTCTCAACCTATATATTCAACAAATTTTTTATGTACAGATCTGAAATATCACATTTGTATAGAAGTATAATACTCCACCAGACTAGATGAATTCTTGCTCCAGAATCCAATAAGATCAACAGACCACAAGAAAGATATACTACATGAGGTGCCTTCAATTTCCAGCATTTAGTTCAACAGCTATCAATCAAGGTAAGATAATAACAGTAAATGATATCACTTATGAACATCTTTTTCTAATGTATATAGTAAGCTCATACATATATGTAACAAATCTACATTATTGCATTTTGCCTTCCCTCCAATAAGCTCCTACCTTCCTATAGTGTAGGGAAGAAGTCCTTTGAAAACATGTCTGGTTATCGTTGAAGACAAAACTGAAGAGTTTTCAACGCAAACACGTTCATTAACTTATGTAAACCTAGTTTTAACCATTATAGTTTGGGTTAGAGCACGTGAATATTCAATGTATTTACTAGGTTTTCAATATCAAAATCGTTTTTCCTTGCATTCGCAATATTAATTTAATATTTAACTAGATGGACCTGTGAAAATTCCACAGGTGACTCAATCATATGTAATATATTGACGTTAATATTCTGTAGATGTTCAGCGTAAATGGAAACGCTCTGATATTATTGCAGCTTTTTTTTCGTTAAAACTGCAAAATTATGTATCTTTTTTTTTTACTGAAGAGTTTTTAACGCAAACATGTTCAGTAACTTATGTAAACCTATTTTTTACCGTTTGGGTTTGTATGAATTGGATGATTCTACTGTTGGCATTGGTTTCCCTGATATCTTTCGTGTTAAAATTCTTTTTAGAAATACATTGAGTATTTGCAAGAGGGATTGCGTGAAGGTTGCCAATATCCTAAGTGAAAGTGTTTCTATACTATACCAAAGCGACACTCAGCTTAGGCTGGTTGAATTGGCTTCCTCCAAAGGAGGAAGTTTCATGGGAATATAAAATTCGCAAGCAGTTTTCAGTCGCTTGTATATCCCCATCAGGGGAGATGATAATGTTGGATTTTTGCAGTTATTGCAGGGAGATGTTGACATCCTTCTTCATACAATATTTGCTATTTCCAAATAGTCACCCATCTGGTACTGACCAGGCTCAACGTTTCTTACTAGGTTTTCAATATCAAAATCGTTTTTCCTTGCATTCACAATATTAATTTAATATTTAACTAGAGGGACCTGTGAAAATTCCACAGGTGACTCAATCATATGTAATATATTGACGTTAATATTCTGTAGATGTTCAGTGTAAATGGAGATGCTCTGATATTATTGCAGCTTTTTTTTTTTTTACATGGGGGTCACCACTTATCAAGGCCCGGAGGCCACTCAGGGATAAGGGTTATTGTGTGTACAGTAATCAATGAGATAGTATTGTAGTAATCATTAGTATTGGAGATTTGATAGAGTGTCTTACTTAAGGGGGCGGTTTGTCAGGAATTTGTTTATATTGGATTTGAAGACATCCAAGTTTTAGTCAGGTGGGAAACAGGCGAACGGAAGAGAGTTCCACAATCGTGCACTTCTGAAAAAGAAGCTCTGCTCATGGAATCTACGTTTTGATTTAGGCACAGATAAAGAGTGGGGAAAATTATTGACAGTAGTTTCAGCCGGACAGGTGTTTCTCATGAAAGATTGGCGAGGGGGAACGAGAGATTGGAGCTCAGACGAGCACCTGCCATGGAAATAATGATAAAACAAAGACAGGCCCGCAACGTCTCTTCTGTGGGAGAGAGGCTGCAGGGAAGAGAAAAGGGCATCCCCCACCAAACCACGAAGTCTAAGCTAGCACAAATGCCTGGCAAATCCCGGTCGTAAAGTATGCTTAAATATAATGTTTTAATTCTTGCAGATTTCATATATATTATTGTAGGGTTAATGTTCTATTGATTTTTATATATTATAAAGTTGCAATTTCAAAAATAAAAAAAATATATATCCATATGATATGGGTGCATTAGCTTGAATTGAAACCGAAATAAAAACTTATGAAAAAAAAAAAAAAAAATATATATATATATATATATATATATATATATATATATAACTCAAGTTCCTTCAACTATAATCGAAACCGAAACCAAAACTTATGAAGAATTCTTGATAAAGTATTTACAAAAAAAAACATAGATGATTTAAGTACCATCAGCTATCGTCGAAACTGAAACCAAAACTTATGAAAATTTCTTGGTAAAATTATTTATGACAAGAAATAGAACATAACAATTAAATGACCTGGATATAAGCGTGACACACAAAAGAACGCACACGCTATCGTATTAATATATAGATGATGATTAAAATAACTGTTAAACAACTTCTTTTTGGAACAAAAAAAAAATCCCCGTGAAATACCGCTTCTAAGACTGGAAACTTACGCATTGAAGTTTAACTTTTGATTGGTAAATATTACTAAAATTGATTTTCATTTTAGATTAAAACAAAAATTTAACAAAATAAAAGTTATTTGAATTAAATGATTTGTCCTTAAAATAAAAAAAATAGGCGCTTCTACACTATTAGGACGAACTTTAAGAAATCGTAATACTAAATTTCAGATGAAACAATGGTATCTACGTATTCCTTATATTTTTAAGATGATTATAAACTTCTTTTTTTTGTTTTAAATTTGAATATATTATTTATTGATCTTTTATCTTCAATTTGTGATATATAACACTTTGGTGAGTAAATTAATTATTTACTTTTTAATAGACACTTGAAAATGGGGGGGGCGTGAATTTAAAAAGAACGTTGGTCTAAAATATTATATTCAGTGTATTGGAAAGAGCATAAAATTTCACATTGACCCTGAAAATATTGTAAAAATAGAATCAATAGAAAAATTTTGATAGATTTTTAAAGTTTAAAAATTGAAAAATATTGAGTTCGTAAAATTCATTACTGTTTTTTAAAAAATAAAAAAATATATATTTCTATTACTTTTAAAACAACTTTAATAGTTTATTTTGGAAGTATAAACCATAAAGAAAATAAACAACCCACTTTTCAAAGAGAAATTACGAGTTTTTTATATTTCATTCGCAGTTTCGTGTTAGGGGTGCCAAAATTCCTACAAAAATTCTGATACACCTAGTGCACTTATTGATCCATGCTTAAATAATAAAGTTATTATTTAAAAAGCCATTCTTAACATGGGGTGGGGAGGATGTTTCGTACCTATTCTGTACTTTAACCTTAAATTGAATAAAAAAAAAAACATATCATAATACTTTAATTAAACTTGGAAATACGATTTAAAAAATAGCGCGGATCAGTAAGTGCACTAACACCAAGATAAGAACCATTTTGAATGCCTTAATTTGCTCTTACCACCCGCAAACTATGTAGCGACATTATCATAAAGGGGAACCGGGTTTGTTTTACTATACACAGATTCGAAAAAGTTGTCAAAAAACAAATATATAACAAATAAATGTTATCAAAGGCAAGATAAGTTACTTTTCTACCAAACTGGATAATTAGTGTTTTTATTTATATGTATTTATTATGTATATTTATACTGGATAATTAGTGTTTTTATTTAATGTAACATGTTTATTCTGCTCGAAAAACGTACAGTGTTTACCGATGTATTGGAAAATTTTAAATAGCACCCAACTCTCTCTTAGACACGATGAGGTTTGGAAAGAGAGTTATAAATAAAAACTAGACAAAATACTGTTAGAAACTCGCTCAACACATGTTACCGTAACATAGGCTGACATATATTCGGTGGGTTTTTAACAGTATTTTGCATTTTTTTTTCTTTTATTTTTAACTCCTTTTCCCAAACTTACCGTCCCAAAGAGAGAGTCGAGCGCCATTTTTAATTTTCCAACTATGTTTTTCGAGCTGAATAAACATGTTACATTAAATAAATAAAAAAAAACTAGAAAATTATCCAGTTAGGTAGAAAAGTAACTTATCTTTCCTTTGATAACATTTATTTGGGGTTTATATTACTGTACACATAGATTGGAAAAAGTTGTCAAAAAACAAATATATAACAAATAAATGTTATCAAAGGCAAGATAAGTTACTTTTCTACCAAACTGGATATATTTTTCGTGTTTTTATTCAATGTAACATGTTTATTCAGCTCGAAAACCATACAATGTTTACCGATGTATGTATTGGAGCATTCAAGATGGCGTCTTATTCTCTCTTTAACACGGTAAGTGTGGGAAAAGATGTTATAAATAAAAATCGGATAAAATACTGTTAAAAAATCGCTCAATATATGTTACCGTGATATAGGTTGACATATATTCGGCGGGTTTTTAATAGTATTTTGTATAGTTTTTTATTTATTTATAACACCTTTTTCCAAACTTACCGTGTTAAAGAGGGTGTGAGACGCCATCTTGAATTTTCGAATACATCGGTAAACACTGTATGGTTTTCGAGCTGAATAAATATGTTACATTGAATAAAAACAAAAAAAATATATCCAGTTTGGCAGAAAAGTAACTTATCTTGCCTTTGATAACATTTATTTGTTATATATTTGTTTTTTTGACAACTTTTTCGAATCTATGTGTACAGTAATACAAACCCTTTATTTGTTATATATTTGTTTTTTGTTTTTTTTTTTGACAACTTTTTCGAATCTATGTGTACAGTAATACAAACCCGGGAGACTTGAAAAGAAATAGCCGATTTAAGAGAGTGGCATTCTTTGTTTACACGCAGTCACGGAATGTTGACTCATTTCTAAATCAAACTAAAGTCCTAGTAACAAAAAAGGGGCTCAATAAAGCAATTAGATTCAAATAATACTTACTTTATCTTTGGCAATCAACTTTCAACAAAGAAATAATTATAAGATGTGTTAATTAAAAAGAGATAAGATTGACTTGCGGAAGTCTACAATTAAGATAGCGACCGGAAAAGGAAGTTCGCAGAAAATTAAATATGTATATAATTATTTTTATTTTTTTTTTATTTAAAGTTTTCTTCATATTTTTACTGTTGTGTCTTGAATACAAATACAAATACAAAAAAAATAAATAATTAAATAAATAAATTTAAAAAAAAAAATAATAATAATAATAATTTTCATTCTTTAAAATAAAATGTGTTACGAATATTTGGTATTTGTACAGTTTAATCAAGACATTACAATTGGTCAAGATCAAAGTGTTGCACTTCTATTTCTTGTTCTCTTTCGGTGGAGGAGAAATCCTACACGACTGAGACAATTTTTATTTTTGTACCTTTTCTCCACGTTAAAAAACGACCTTGGTGTCTAACTCTGTCTCGTGGGGAGGCATAGTAAATAGGTACAAAATGAAAATGTCGAAAAAAGGTTATATTGCACGTATCCGTTTTGAACTGGAGATTTACGAAAAAAAAGTTTCACTTAATTTGATCGAGTAGGTTTTTTTTTTTTTTTTTTGGAGGGGGGGGGGGTTACAGCGGAAAAACACGTTTTTATGACAGCACGTTGAAGGCAGGCATCTTGGATTTTTTTCTTAATTTTTGTTGGGGGTTTAGAAACGCTACGTTTTATTTTAAGGCCCGTCTCACCTTCGTATAGAAAAAAAGCATACATTTTTGTGGTAAATGTTTACTTTAACTACAACAAAACACCGACCAATAAAATTTAGTTTTTATAGGTTTTTGGGGTCGCTGACAACGAATCTGATATTCAAACTCGTCGCAAATTTACTATTTGCATGGTATTAACCCCTGAACCCTCGCACTATTTTATGGCAACTCATTTATGCTATTCTTACATGATGCGTTAGCGCATGGACGCGCGTAGGAAGGTGACTTGACACATCGCGTCCATGCGTGAACGCATCATGTAAGAATAGCATAAACGATGGCAGTGAGTTGGCACAAAATAGTGCGAAGGTTCAGGGGTTAATACCATGCAAACAGTAAATTTGCAACGGGTTTGAATATCAGATTCGTTGTCACTGACCCCGAAAACCGATAAAAAAAACAAATTTTATTGGTCGGTGTTCTGTCGTAGTTAAAGTATTTTTGTTGTAGATTTCGATGTGCTTAAAAAGAATATGATAACCGTTTCCATCACAAATCTGCTGTTTGTGTGGTATTAACCCCTGAGCCCAGGGAATATTTTCTGCCATTTCACTGCCTTCGTTTACACTATGTACAAGTGGTTTCTTACTGACATGTAGGTTCGTGAGCGCACACGCACATAGTTACATGACATTTCACAAGGCATAAGCTTTCTTAAGGCTAAAGTCAATTTTGTTTTTCTCCTTTTTTTAGTTTTTTAAAATACATTTATCGATCGATAGTTGATCTTTTGTTCTAAACACATTTTCCTCCTGCCTTATTGGTTCCACTGGCAGTGAAGCAGAAGCACTGAAGCAGAAGCATTCATTTCAAGATGGTCATATACTTTTCAACAGATTATCCCTGTCAGTGTCTTTGAAAGGAAGTTCAAGCAAGCAATTGGTCTATAATTTTCCACATCTGGCCCTTTAGCAGAATCTTTGGTGCTAGTGCATTTACTGATCCACGCTATTTTTTAAATCGTATTTCCAAGTTTAATTAATGTTTTTTTTATTATTCAATTGTAAAGTTGAAGTAGAGAATAGCTACAAAACACCCTCCCCTCCCATGTTAAGAATGGCTTTTTAAATAATAACGTTATTATTTACGTCTGGATTACTCTCTGCTGCACTAGTACCGAATCTTTCATATGTAAAATAGTCCTTGCCACTACAAGCCATTCTGGTATTGTTACAAGATGAGATCTTGCCCTGATGCGAGAAACGGAAGTTGTTGTCATCTCGATTGCGGAGAAAAAAGGATTTGTGAACATCTGCGGGGCAGTCCGACCAGACTTCCAGTAAAAAAGAAGAAAAAAAAAAATCTGCAGCACATGGGCACATGGCCGACCGGAAAATCGCAGCCGCTACGAGATTTTCTATTCACAAGTGAACAGTATTTATTTGTGTGCTTTTGTGGTTATTCCATATTTACTGTGTATCACGCGTCATCTCCACAACGTTACGATCAGACAAGTCACGCCTATACCCCGCATCATCGAAACAACCACGTCTTTACAGATGATCCGTCTCTAAACCCTGCTCTCGCCTCTAGACGACCCTTACAACCCGAAAAGACTTTATTGTGACTACAGGGTGACCCAAAAAAAAAACAAAAGCTAAATGGAGGCCATCTAGAACATATGCTGTAGAACGGAGAAAAAAAGGCCAAAGACCCTAGTGTTTTGATGTGATGTTTTGAATATAATAAAATAGTTATGATCAAAGTTTCATTTCATTCGGACAAAATACTAAGAAACGGGGCCTAATTAGAGTTGCGACCCATTTTTTTTGGGGGGGGTCACCCTGGGGGGGGGGTCACCCTGTATTACGGATACCGGGAAATGATCCAAACAATACCTTATCTGATTTGTGGTAAATAAATATATGTTCAACTTACTCAGTTATCGTATTCTTGTTTTTGCAACCCTATGCATTTTCTCGCCCACAATATATAGAATATAAGATTTCTTTCACAAAGTTTTTGCCCTCGGCAGAATGGAAAATAACCAAACAGAAATTACAAGCTCACCTTAAGACTTCAACGTAAATTTTATTAAAGTAACAAAAAGTCCATGGTTGCAAAAGATGTGTCACCTTCAGAAACGGGGCCTAATTAGAGTTGGGGCCCGTTTTTTTTGTTGTTGTTTTTTTTTTTGTTTGTTTTTTTTTGTTTTTTTGGTCACCCTGTATTACGGATGGCAGTGTTGGTACGGGTTTAGGTTCTTCCAAGTCTCAAAACTACCGACCAGCTTTAATAATTACTAAACGTACAACAAGTATAAACGACAAGAATTTATTAACAAACATGAAAACATGACAACACTGCAATTCAGAACATTAAGGTAAAAAGATTACTCACTTCAATAGTGGGGTTTACGGGAGGAGTGAGGACTGTATTCTAGAGTTGTACTCTGCCTGTCCAACATTGTCTTTTAGGAAAAGAACTTTTTGCGTCCGTGCCTCATGTGTACGGACTCTCCTCTTCTTTCTCAAGGGACCTCACTCCTTACCCTACACCGGTAATCCGGTGCTCTTATTTATTCCCCTACAGCGGGAAATGATCCAAACAATACTTCATCTGATTTGTGGTAAATAAAAATATGTTCAACTTAATCAGTTATCGTATTCTTGTTTTTGCAACCATACTCATTTTCTCGCCCACAAAATATAGAATATAACAGCATCTAGCACAATCTGACACAATAATCCAGAAAAACAGCAAGTCTCTCATGAATTTCTGTGAAAAATCACAACCAGTACCCATGAATTCCATCAGGTCCAGTCTTTTCCACTTAGGCATGAACTCCATTTGTTTTCTCAAATCTTCAACAGAAATATGGATATCCTCTTGTTTGTGCCCTTCCAGTCTCTTACTTACTCTAGCGACCCAGTCAGCATCAACCTTGTGGGAAGTCTTTCTTGACCATGTACTTGACCAGAACTTTGTAGCTTCTTGGGGGTCAGGAGTCAGTGTTTTGGTTTCACCTCCTTCCAGATTTCTGCATGTAGGGAAAAATCAGAGCTTACCTGACTAGTGTGGATGTAGTATCTGTTCACTTAAGAAAAAAAAAAAAAAAAAGCTAAAATGGCAACGCCACTTTTGTATTTGACGATGAAATGTGAATAATGCAAACTCTATACTAATTAGATTATACAACAATATGGTTGTCTTCAAGTCCAATGTAAACAACTTCTTGATGAGCTGTTCCACTTAAATTAACAAATTTACTGAATTTCCATTACTAACGATTACTATATTGTCCAATTGACTACTGTACACTTTTACGCTTATCCTTGAGTGGTCTTTGGCCTTAATAAGTGGTTATGCATATGTAAAAAAAAAATGGTAAGTTGAAAGACAGCATGTTATGCTATGCGAACGGACGTGTGTATCATCCATATTATTGAAGCTAACTCAAAAGATTGTAGGTGGGACAGAACACAACTTTAAAACTCCACCGAAATCAATTTTCAAACTAGAAGGTATTTTGACTTTATATTACCTTTTAGCGATGGAGGGAAAGATTTTTTATGTCCATTTGATTCCGAAATTTAGTGGTGCTGCGACTGATATGCCCATTATCAAGTGGATCGAAAAGTGGCACTGGTGTGTGAGCTTTTACACTATGAAAAATGTTGAGCGCACCCTGTCACTGAGATGTCAAGATGGAGCCCTGGCCATATACTAGCAACTTAGTACGGAGCAGAAAGTAGACATAGAACAGATCATTCAGGCCCTTATAACCGCGTATGTTACCGATGCATTTAATGGATATGACCAATTTGTTATTCGGCAACTTCACCCTGATGAGATGGTGGACGCGTTTTTTGCTAAGCTGCGATGCTTAGCCTGGTTAGTTAGGGGACCATTGCCCGAATGTTGGTTAACGTGCGTATTCGCTTCTGACTATTGCAACTTGTTAGACATATATTACTTGCTTCATCCAGGATGGAAACAATGAATGCGGAACTGTTGACTCGAATGAGAGCTATTATGACTGACAACGAATGCCCCACAGAATTGGTTGGCACTACTTCCGCCGGACAAACACCTTCAGAATCAAAAGTGCACAATGAGATTAGAAAATTTGCTTGCTACAGGTTTGGTTGTCGCAACCACTTGGCAAAGGACTGCATACGGAATCACCAAGAGAGGCCGGAAAGTCAGATGCACAAAGTCCATCATGAGATACATTCCTTTAGATGCAGTGACCTTGAAGATATAGCATCGCGGTACCAGAGAAACGTTGAAGGGGAGGAGACATTAACATTAGTCTTCTCCCTGACAAACTGAACACCAAGAAACTCCCCCCGGTGAAAGTACATGTAGATGGGCAAGACTGCATCGCTTTGATAGATTACAGGTGTTCGCAGACTCTAGTGATAAAAGCTGTGTCGCTTTTGGAAGAGGAAGTCGGCAGGAATACTAACAGCTGACGAAAGGACATTAAATTGCAGAGGATACGGCAGAATTAATGTGCCGATTAGCTGAGTTTCAGCTAACGACATTAAGTCGTTGGTCGTGGATAAACAGACGTTGTGCTCTGATCTACTGTTGATTGATGAAATCAAGAAACTCGGTGGAGTTTGTTTTATGAAATCAGACGAAGCACGTTTTGGAGGACTAACCAAATGTGCTGCCATCTCGATCGACGAGCCGTGACTCATGATTGCAATAACAAAGAATGAACTGCATTGTGGAATTGGGAAAACGGCTCTCAGTAAATTGAGTAACAGTGTGCAAGAATTAAATCCGTTGCCAAGGCTGCTGGAAAATGGTGGGATCTTTCTATCGATCTAATAGATATCTCACTGCTGATGTAATTCTCTATCTATATAAGAGCCAGGTACGTCCAAGGATGGAGTACTGTTGCCACATCTGGGCAGGGGCTGCTAGAAAGGACTTATCCTGCCTTGATAGAGTTCAAAATAGACTTCGTAGACTCGCAGAGGATGTCTTTTCTCTTCTCTGCAACCTCTTTCTTACAGAAGAGATGTTGCGAGTTTGTCTCTGTTTTATCGTTATTTTCATGGCAAGTGGTCGGTTGAGCTCCAATCTATGGTCCCCCCTGTAGAGAATAGGAACGACCATTAAGACGGGACACACAAAAGAGTGACACCGTCGTCTGATGAGTAGTATAAATAGAGCACGCACGCACGCACCGGTAGAAAAACTACGACTACGACGATAGTCGACTCGGAAACTTTACATGGCGCTACGAACAGGATTTATTTTTCAACATAATTTCTTTTGCACGATTTTTGGAGTATAATGGCGTCAGGACAACACGAGGACGGCCAATACATGCAGTTGATTCAACAACTAATAAATCTGCAAAGAGAAAACAATGAGCTTCGCGGAGGGATTGCCTCGAGTCGGTCTAAC
Source organism: Euprymna scolopes (assembly GCF_053919585.1). Taxonomy (NCBI): domain Eukaryota; kingdom Metazoa; phylum Mollusca; class Cephalopoda; order Sepiida; family Sepiolidae; genus Euprymna; species Euprymna scolopes. The sequence continues at coordinate 71,098,335 of NC_136527.1, read as the reverse complement.
ACCAAGAAACCAGACCGGCCACGTATCGAACATGGATTCACCGACGCGGACTGGGCGCTTTTCATCGACTCGTGGGCCCGATACAAACAAATGTGCGGCCTTACCGACCCCGTGGAAATCCGCAATGAACTAAGGACAGCCTGCTCAAATGAGGTAAATAGACTTTTATTTGACTTAGTTGGGCCTGGAACCCTCAATTCTGTCACAGAGGAACAACTCTTAAGGCATATACAGTTCATTGCGGTGAAAGTTCTACACCCGGAGGTGCATAGACATAAATTTCATAACATCAGACAACAGACGGGGGAGGGACCCACACAGTTCTTGGCAAAGCTTCGGTCCCAGGCACGGTTTTGCAATTTCACGGTTCTGTGCCCCAACGAGAACTGCCGGCAAGCCGTAAACTATTCGGAGGACATGGTAGCTGGCCAACTCGTAGCTGGTCTGGCAAATGCGGAGTACCAGTGTAAATTGCTGGCCGAAGCAAATATTCTAACCACTGTGGAGCAGAAGCTTCACAGGCTGGTTAGTTTAGAAACTACAGAGACGTCTGCTCCTCAGTTGCAACGAGGCTCAGAGGGACACTCAACTTTTGGCCTACTAACAACCGAAAAAAAACCAGCTCGGAAGGAGCAGCCGCTCAAAAACCCTCAGAATAGTCCTTGTGAAGGGTGTGGGAGGACCTCACACCCCAGTGGGTTAAAAGGGCGGAAGAACTGCCCGGCGAGGGGGCTGAAATGTTTTAATTGTGGCGTCACAGGCCACTTACAAAGAGTGTGCCGGAAACAGGAGAGGTCGACGGCGGAGTCAACAAACGATGCCACACGTCAATCGAGTATTTTCGGCAGCAGAATGGAGGGGGCACCGGCATGTTACAATCAAAAAGGTAGAATAGCAGCAGTGCCACACCTTGCATGGAGCAGTGGTGGGTTCAGGAGAAGTCCCCCTGAGCCACCACCCTCATTAATGGTCGATGTGTCCCTGATACCAGAGTCCCAGGCTAAATTCGGGTGCGCATTGGATAAGGGAGTAAGCCGTCGAAAACACCGCATCCAGGCCATTGCAGATACCGGTGCCCAGACGTGTTCGAGTGGCCCAGAAATATTGAAAATATTAGGGTGCACCAGCAGGATCTTGATACCTACCACCCACAGGATACGAGGAATCACAGACGAACCCCTAGATATCAAGGGGGTGGTCCTGACTCAGATTAAGCTCGGTCAGAAGGAAACGCGACAAGTGGTCTACGTTTCAGAAAACACGTCAGGATTCTACTTGTCAGAATCGGCCCTCAAAGACCTAGGAGTAATCAATCGCGACTTCCCGCATCGAGTATCAAAGGCCGATTTATCGGCTTTAGAAAGTGGGACAGCACCGTGTGGATGTCCGAAAAGAGAATCCGTCCCGGATAAGCCAGCGAGGATCCCGTTTACCCCCACTGAAGATAATAGGGAACGGTTAGAGAAGTGGTTACGTGAACACTTTAAGTCCAGCGCATTCAACACCTGCCCCCATCAACCGTTACAAGTCATGGTAGGGAGGCCGCTGGATATAACTTTTACCCCGGGGGCAAAACCATCGGCCATACACACACCCATTCCAGTCCCTCATCACTGGATGAAAAGGGTAAAGGATGATTTGGATCGAGATGTTGCGTTGGGTATTATCGAACCGGTACCAGCAGGCACACCTACGATCTGGTGTTCGAGGATGGTAGTCGCTCCAAAGAAAGACGGGTCACCAAGAAGGACGGTAGACCTACAAAAATTGAATGCAGCAACGATGAGAGAGACTCATCACACACCGTCCCCTTTTAATCAGGTGTCCGTGGTGCCTGCCCAAACCAAAAAGACTGTCTTGGACGCATGGAATGGGTACCATAGTCTGCCACTCTCCCCAAAAGCCCGGGACGCGACCACGTTCATAATGGGGCCGTTATCGGTATCTCAGGGCTCCCCAGGGTTTTCACGCATCCGGGGACGGGTACACGCGCCGGTTCGATGACATCACAGTTGACATGCCTCGAAAGACCCGGTGCATAGACGACACACTCCTATGGGACAGGTCCTTAGAATTGGCTTTCTGGCATACTGTGGACTATATTACTCATTGTGGTAAAAGTGGGATAGTCTTTAACCCTGACAAATTTCAATTTGCTGACGATGAAGTTGAATTTGCCGGCTTTGTGATAACCTCGGACGGCGTGAAGCCAACTAAAAAAATGACGGAGGCTATTCTCAATTTCCTGACCCCAACGAGCATTACTGGTATCAGGTCCTGGTTTGGTTTAGTTAACCAGGTGTCGTATACATTTGCACAGGCCGATATAATGGCCCCTTTTCGAGAGTTGCTGCGGACAAAGAACTGTAAATTTTACTGGGACGACACATTGAATAGACTTGTCGAAGAGGAATATCGTTCAGAAAATTGAAGAAGGGGTGAAAACCTTCGATATGAACAGAGCGACCTGCCTTTCAACCGACTTCAGTAAGGTTGGCATTGGGTATTTTCTGTTCCAGAAGCATTGCCAATGCCCAACGGAATTAGGTCCCAACTGTGGTAAGGACCACTGGAAGATGATTTTGGCCGGGTCTCGCTTCACGAAAGATGCAGAATCTCGTTATTCCCCTATAGAGGGGGAGGCTCTAGCGCTGATTTATGGCTTGGGGTCTTGTAGGATGTTCATCCTGGGATCCCCAGACCTATTGGTCACCGTGGACCACCAACCCCTAGTGAAAATTTTCTCCGATCAGATCCTGGAGAATATAAAAAATCCCCGCCTGTTCTCATTCAAGGAGCGGTCGTTGATGTACAGGTTCCAGATTAAGCATGTTCCCGGGAAACTCAACACAGCACCGGACTGCACATCCCAATACCCGGCGCCGTCAAGACACAGCAGACTAAAGGGCACTGACACTTCCCAGCAAATCGAGGGGAGTATACAAGCATCAATCATAGCTGCATACGCACATGACCCCAAGTTCCGAGCGATCACCTGGGATAGGATAGTTGCAGCTGCAGCCACCGATGAGGAGTGCCGAACGTTGGCGTCATACATTCAAGACGGGTTCCCAAGGTCACGCCACGAACTACCACCAGAAATCCGGCAATTCTGGCCGATGGCAGACCAACTATATTGTCTGGAAGGGGTACCCATAAAAGGGGACAAAATTTTGATACCAAAACGGCTTAGAGCCGAGGTGTTAGAGGCATTACACTCCGCCCATCAAGGGGCGAATGGTATGTTGGCTAACGCCAGACAACGGTTATTTTGGCCTGGTTTAGACGCCAGCATCCGACAAACAAGGGCGCAATGTCGGAGTTGCAATTCGATCGCCCCATCCCAGCCTAGGGAACCATTAATGCCACCCATAAACCCGGAATTCCCATTTCAAAAGACAGTCACTGACTTGCTAGATATGCACGGGAAAAGTTACATGGTATACGCGGACCGATATACCGGTTGGATTGAGGTCACACCACTACCATCAGGAAGGGCTGCAGCGGTGTGTAACGCCCTGAGGGTTTGGTTTTGCACGTATGGTGCGCCAGAGGAAATATCATCCGATGGAGGGCCACCATTCGATTCACTAGAATACAAATCGTTCCTAGAAGACTGGGGCGTAAAAAGGCGCATATCATCTGCACATTACCCCCAGAGTAATGGCCGAGTTGAACTGGCCGTAAAAACGGCCAAAAGAATGCTGATGGACTGCGTTGATGGCTACGGACACCTACATCATGATCGGGCAGCACGGGCGATGATGACTCATAGGAATACGCCCAGTCAGGACCTTGGATTGTCGCCGGCGGAAATGCTATATGGTCGAACAGTAAGGGGCCATCTCCCCGCACTTCGGAAAAAATACTGCATCCACAAGCGTTGGACGGAGACCAGAGATTTGAGAGAGAGGGCGATGGCGAAAAGGCACGTACTTAACAAAGAACAGTACGACATACACAGCCGCCCCCTCCAACAGCTCCGAGTCGGCGAGTCTGTGCAGGTGCAGAATCAGGAGGGACCAAATCCATGACGATGGGCGAAAACTGGGAGAGTCGTCGAGACAATGGGTAACAGGCAGTACAGGATACGGTTGGATGGTAGTGGCAGGATCACATTACGCAATCGCTGTTTCCTCAGGAAAATCAAACCGGTCATGGATACGCCGGAGTATCCACCCACTCAACAATCCCATCAACCACCTCCCCAAACACCAAGAAGGGAGGACAGCAAACCACCGTGTAACATGCATGAGATGATGGAGGTGGAAGAAGCGGATTGTGACACATCAGAAACAGATATGGAGGTGGACCAAGATCCGATCAACCACAAGCCAATGCAGACGAGTCCGGTCCCACGACGCAGCATGAGGGTAACACGAGCACCAAGGCCACTTTCCCCTCAAATGCAAGGACCAACTCACTACTACACGGAATTCTCCAGTCACATGACCACAAAACGACGGTAGTGTGGTCACATGGTGGGGGGAGGGCATGTAGAGAATAGGAACGACCATTAAGACGGGACACACAAAAGAGTGACACCGTCGTCTGATGAGTAGTATAAATAGAGCACGCACGCACGCACCGGTAGAAAAACTACGACTACGACGATAGTCGACTCGGAAACTTTACACCCCCCTCGCCAAACTTTCACAAGAAACACCCATCTAGGAGAAAACACTATCACTAATTTCCCCCACTCTTTATCTGTGCCTAAACCTAAACGTAGATTCCATGAACAAAGCTTCTTTCTTAGAACTGCACGCCTGTGGAATTGTCTTCCGCTTTCCTGCTTTCCAGCTGACTACAATATGGTTGTCTTCAAGTCTAACGTAAACAAGTTCTTGATGAACCGTTCCATATAAGGTAACAAATTTACCGAATTTCCATCACTAACGGTTACTATGTTGTCCGATTTCTACTGCACACCCTTTAACCCTTATCCTCGAGTGGCCTCTTGACCTTGATAAGTGGTGATACCTATGTAAAAAAAAAAAAAGAATACGCAGTGCTTTGTCACCACAGGGATGTCTACAAGAACGAGATTCAAAACTGGTAGCAGAATGGATGGATGGCTGGTGCCAAATTCAGAAGACGAACTTAGCCCACCGAAGGGTCTAATTCCCTTAATGGCGGCCGTGCTGAAACAGAAGCAAGAGCAACATCTGGTGCTTGACTACCGAGAGTTTAACGAGTTTGTAGATGCTTAGACTATTGATGCAGAAGTGAGCGCAGAAACTAAGAGAGTAGTGACAACAAGGAATCAATGTATCGCTTATAGATCTGTGGAATGCATATCTTCAAATCCATGCCAACAAGGCGCCATGGCCGTTTCAAAGTTATTTTCAGGGTCCAGTGCTTCTGCCTTGTTTGGTTAGAATTTGGGCTAAATTTGGCGCCACTTATTATGAAATCTGTTATAGAGGCTATCATATCTCAAGCCTGTGATCAAAGGTGCAACATTAGCATATGTTGATGATATTTTCATTAAAATATAAGTTTAAGTGCATGCAACAAAAGACTATGGTTTGGTTTCCAAGGATCCGGTATAATCAAAAGATGGAGCTGGAGTTCTTGGCACTCTCTGATGGAAACGAGGAAGTCCAATTCCGGAAATCCCTGATGTATTGACCCGTTAGCCCTGTGGGAAACTTGTTGATCACTTCCCCGTATGTAGATAGTTCCAGGTGGCAGTTGCGTTTATTAAGCATTTATTAACCGCAGTAACGAAAGGCTGGGATGACAATCAGAATAAAAAAAAAAATATCTGTCATATATTGGCAGAAACTTTGAGCAAAGTACGAAAAGCGGTTTCTGTTGGAGGAAACTGGCGTATGGATGGTAAAGAAGTTACTGTCTGGGTGGATGTGAGTTGCATAGCTGCAAGAGTGGCACTGGAAACAAATCGAATGGTCATTGAGGATGCGTGTTGGCTACATAACACCCGTCTAGCTGAATCCACCGTGAAAATTTTCCCCCACTCTTTATCTGTGCCTAAATCAAAACGTGGATTCCATGAACAAAGCTTCTTTCTTAGAACTGCACGCCTGTGGAACTCTGTTCCGTCTGCCTGCTTCCCACCGGACTACAACTTGGATGTGTTCAAGTCCAACGTTAACAAATTCCTAATGAACCGCCGCCTTAAGTAAACACTTCATCAAATCTCCACACTAACGTAATGTACTTGCAATAACCCTTATCCTTGAGTGGCTTCCGGGCCTTGTTAAGTGGTGATCACTGTGTAAAAAAAAAAAAAAAAAAAAACAATGCACAGCACATCTCTCGAGCTGAACTCGGACGCGCCACTCAAAGGAATCAATTTGGCCCTTCAGTGGAAAGCGACAGTGTTACACTTGGTCACTGATTCGACATGCGTGCACCGGTGCATTTCTGACACTTTAACTAGAAAAGCACATGTGAACACAAGAGCAGCTGATGAAATGCTCATAAGGCGATGGTTAGGAACCCTGCAATCGCTGGTGAAAGAATATGGATTGACTGTTGATACAAAATGCGTGAAGTGCTGTCAGAACCCCACAAAACCGTGCAGGTTGATGGATCTGCTCAAGGAAAGAAGAGAGCTGGTGCTTGGGAGTTGAGCAACAGTAAGACAACTAGATGGGGATCAGCTTGCTGAGATCTGTCATCCAAGTGGGCATCCAGGCGTGAAATGAACATTTTATTTTGCAAGGTCGGTTGATCTGCAGATGTCCAAAGAGACTGCTAAATCCTTTGTGAAAGCCTGTGTAGCAGAAACAAATGGACTTTTTCCTTCCTCAAATCAATGCCTCTCCCCTGTGCTATTCGGCCACATCTTGGCCAGTCAGGGATACGGCGCATTGATACTTCCTATCCCCAAAGGAAATCGGCCAGCATCCGGTTTGAAGAAGAACAACTCATTCTTACGCAGAGAGACACCAAACAGAACGGAACGGACCGCTTTTTCTTCTCTCTCTCTCTCTCTCTCTCTCTCTCTCTCCACCTCGGTGTTATCTCTATGGTATCGACGATTCCACTGGAATAACTACCGCGATAATACCAGGTGCCAAAGTCCAGCTTTCTACAAGGAAAATACCACATTCATTACAAGCCCTAAACCTGCAAAACTTGTCGATCAATAAATCCGGCACCTGTTCACTGGAAAAAGGAAAACTCAGTGTGAAGAACAACTGGAACAGATTAGGGATGAACATAACTAACACAATGGTGAGAATTTTTTAACTATCATTAACTGTGGCCTCTCTATATTTGCAACATGGGGGCTACTGCGTTGGACAGATGCGATAACTGTTATTTGACAGTTGGAGAATATTTTCCTTGGTCGAGGCTCACCAGTAGAAATACTGACTGACAACATCACTGTAAAGAGTTTGGAGAATTTGCAACAAAATGGAACGTACACCTGCGGTTTGGATATGCCTACTCACTGAGAAGAAATGGGATTATAGAACGAAGTCATAGGACTATTAAGATCATCATAGCCAGAAAGAATTGTTTAATATTGAAGGCGGTCTACAGCACAACGTCACCCCAGCTTCATCTTCCACGGCACCTGCACTGTATCTGACGTGCTATATAGATATTATGGGTTTGTATTAATGTACACATATATTCGAAAAAGTTGTCAAAAAACAAATATATAACAAATAAATATTATCAAAGGCAAGATAAGTTACTTTTCTACCTTACTGGATATATTTTTTGTGTTTTTATTCAATGTAACATGTTTATTCAACTCGAAAAACATGCAGTGTTTACCGATGTATTGGAAAATTCAAAATGGTGCCCGACTGTCTCTTTAACATGGAAAGTTTGGGAAAAGATTGTAGGGGAATAAATAAGAGCACCGGATTACCGGTGTAGGGTAAGGAGTGAGGCCCCTTGAAAAAAGAAGAGGAGAGTCCGCACACATGAGGCACGGACGCAAAAAGTTCTTCTCCTAAAAGACAATGTTGGACAGGCAGAGTACAACTCTAGAATACAGTCCTCACTCCTCCCGTAAACTCCACTATTGAAATGAGTAATCTTTTTACCTTAATGTTCTGAATTGCAGTGTTGTCATGTTTTCATGTTTGTTAATAAATTCTTGTCGTTTATACTTGTTGTACGTTTAGTAATTATTAAAGCTGATCGGTAGTTTTGGGACTTGGAAGAACCTAAACCCGTACCAACAGTGGTGACCCCAACTAGCAACATAGAATACGCAAAGCAACGTTTTTTTTTATGTTTTAATAACAAAAGGAAAATACGTAAAGTTAAAGTTTATTTTTAAATAAAAATAATCCATAACATGAATCCCGGCGTTAGAGTAGTTAAAAATAAATAAACAAAACATTTACGTACGTAAGTTAAAAATAAAAATATAAAAAAATAATGACTAGTTACGTTTTTGAGCCAAGATTTATTTTATGCAAGTATCGTTATCCTTTCATTGGGATATTCATATTTTTCTCGCACAACAAATATGGCCGACCGCGTCTTCTTCAATTTGCACGTGGCGCCAGTCTCGTGATTATTGACTGATGTGAACACTACGTCACACTTCGTCTTCCTCTTGCTCTGTCCCTACTATTACTACTATACGGTGTCATCTAGCTAACTGTCGCTATAAATAAATAAATAAGATAAAAATAAATAATAATAATAATAAAAAAAATCATAAATAAATGTGAAATGGCGTCGCCCACATTCAGTCTGATTCCAACGGATGTACGGAATGACCCTGCTTTGTTGTTCGCACAGCTAGATTTATATTTTCGGCAGAAAACGATATCAGGACAGACTGAAAAGTTTTGCCATGTGGCGACTATATTACCTCAGGATGTTATCGTCGAGGTGAGAGACCTAATTATATCTCCTCCCACGGAGAAACCATATGACACCCTACGAGAAAGAGTGACAACTTCTGTGTCAGTTTCAGCACACAGGCGAATCTCACAATTATTAGAACAGGAAACGATGGGGGATAGCACGCCGTCACAGTTTCTAAAGCGCCTGCAGAAGTTGGCTGAAGGGACAATGGACAATAATATTGTCAAACACATCTTCCTACAGCGCATACCAACCGAGTATAAGGTGGTAATAGCTGCACAAGATGAATCTATGCCAGTGGAACGAGTGGCTGAGATAGCCGACCATATTGCCGATATAATGTCGACACGGTCGTCAACGGTGGCTGGCGTTCAGACATCGGAGAAAGACGAGCTACTCTCCAAACTAATGGAGGGACAGACCAGATTGGAAGCTCACATGAACAAAATGGCGGAGGACATCGCGAGACTTACCCTCGAGAATAAGCAAAGGCGGGGGGGGGGGTGCGCGCAGCCACTCCAGAGAACGGAGGCAGGATAGGACCATTTGCTGGAAGCACACGAGATTTGGGGAGAAGGCAAATTTCTGTATCCCACCGTGTAGTTACAAGAGTTCGGCCGCCTATTGTATGTGGTGGACAAAAACTCAGGTACGTCCTTTTTGATGGACAGTGGGGTACAGGTGTCTCTCATTCCTGCGACTGCAGCCGACAAGAAATCCCCTCCCTGTAAATTCACACTACGAGCTGTGAATGGCTCGTTAATACACACATATGGGGAGAAGTGTATGGACCTTAATTTAGGCCTGCATAGAACATTTACCCACATTTTTATAGTGGCGGATGTAGACAGTGCTATTTTAGGTACCAATTTTTTACAGGCGTTCGGTTTGGTGGTGGATATAACAGGCCAGTGTCTGAAAGATTCAGAAACGCATCTCACAGCGTGTGGGGTAGTTAGGACTGGTACTCCATTGTGTCCAGCAGTGGCACATGCAAACCAGGATAACGATTTTCTGAGTCTCTTGAAGGAATACCCTCCAATTTCAGTGCCTTCTTTCCATAGGGACGTTTTGCCACACTCCACCACACACTATATCGAAACAAAGGGTCCGCCCGTTCATAGTAAAGCTAGGCGCTTAGCACCAGAAAAGGTAACAGCAGCCAAGGCTGAATTTCAGCAAATGATGAAGTTAGGCATAGTTCGCCCTTCAAAGAGCGAATGGGCTTCACCTCTTCATCTTGTCAACAAAGGTGTTAACACATGGCGGGCATGTGGGGAATACAGAGCACTGAATGCAGTCACTAAACCAGATAGATACCCAGTACCACATGTCCAGGACGTGACAGCAGTGGCTCAAAATAACCGTTTTTTTACAAAATTGGATTTAATTCGAGCATATCACCAAATACCGGTGGAGCCCGAACACATTCCTAAAACGGCTATCATCACCCCATTCGGGATGTTCGAGTTCATGCGAGTTCCTTTTGGATTGCGGAATGCAGCACAAACATTCCAACGGTTCATAGACCAGGTGTTGTCAGATTTGCCATTCGTCTGTGCATATATTGACGATGTACTTATTGTTAGCCAAACTAGAAAGGAACACATCGGTCATGTGCGACAGGTCTTCGAACGTTTGAAGCAATATGGGATAGTCCTAAACCCATTAAAATGTGCTTTTGGTCAATCCGAAGTAATTTTTTTAGGACACCATATTTCAGAGGGGGGAATATCCCCATCACCAGAGATGATCAAGTCCATTCAAAATTTCCCTATCCCTGCCACAATGAGGCAGCTGCGTCAATTCTTGGGACTGATAAACTTTTATCGTAGGTTCTTACCTCACTGTGCACAAGTACTTTTACCATTGACAAGTTTGTTGACAAATGTGAGGAAGTGTGACATTGTGTTTTCAGAGCACGCGGTAGAAGCATTCAACAAGATCAAGGCTATGTTGCAGGAGACTGCAAAATTGTCTCACATCCAACCCAACCAGGAGCTGTGCCTAGCAGTGGATGCATGCGCAATTGGAATTGGAGCGGTCCTACAACAAAAATGTGATGCGGACTGGAAACCCATTTCCTTTTTCTCAAAAAAATTAACAGAGACTGAGAAACGCTATAGTACATTTTCCAGATACGCCATTTCCGGCAGCTCTTGGAAGGTCAGCAGTTCCATATCCTCACGGACCACAAACCCCTGTTAGGCGCTTTACAGTCTTCCTTGGACAAATATTCTCCCAGAGAGATTCGCCAGATGGATTATATCCTTCAATTGACATCGGATATCCGGCACATCAAGGGAGCAGACAACATCCCAGCAGACACCTTATCGCGGGGAATTAATTCCTTCCTGTTGCAGCCGGCAATTGACGTCGACACCTTGTCTAAAGAACAACAGAAGGATGAACATTTACAAAATCTCCTGCAGAATAATCCAACTTCATTGAACCTAGTGACAATTACCAACCCTACCAGCCACACAAAAGTTGTGTGTGACACAAGCACAAACAAACTGCGACCATACGTTCCAGCATCACTACGCAAAGACATATTTAAGGCAGTACACGGTCTATCGCATCCAGGGGCCAATGCCTCTGTAAGGCTACTAACAGACCGATATGTCTGGCCGCGAATAAAAGCTGATACAAGAGCGTGGGCGAAAACGTGTGTGGAGTGTCAAAAAGCCAAGGTCGGTCGTCACACGCGGGCTCCTCTAGGCACGTTTCCGGTTCCAGATGAGAGATTTCAGCACATTCATATCGACATCAGCGGACCATTTCCGACATGTGAAGGTCAGTGCTATCTGCTGACATGTATCGACAGATTCTCACGATGGTTTGAAGCTGTACCGATGCCAGACATGATGGCATACACAACTGCCAGGACATTCCTTGCTGGCTGGGTGGCCAGATTCGGTGTACCACAAAATGTTACATCAGACAGAGGTCGACAGTTTGAGTCAGACCTTTTTCATAAACTTGCAAAACTTTTGGGCACCAAGAGTATACACACCACGGCTTATCACCCCCAGGCAAACGGCATGGTCGAGCGACAAAATTTAATATTTAAAAAAAAAAAAATTTAAACACAAGTAATCAAAAATCTATGTTGTAACGGAACATTTTTAAATAATGGAGTTTTAATCGTTTTAATCTTTTAAAAATTAATTACTTTTTAGGAAGTTTTCTTTTCTTGGCAATTAAAACATGATAATATTAAATTTGTACCAGTTCTTTACTTGCAACTTCAAGGTAATTTTTTTTCAATACGTGTATTTAAACTTTAAAAAAAAAATGAATATTTTTTACTTATTTGAACTACTATGTTTCATAATAAATAGAAATTTCGATCGATGTAAATATATTTTGTTCAAATTTCGAAAAAGTAAATATGGAGGTGGGGATAACGCGCTTAAACATATTTCCCCTCATATATTTTACGGAAACTGCATTTTATATGTAATTTCAATCTAAATTGGATAAGTATCGAAAATTTCACAAAAATCTGACTATTAGTTGATTTTTGCTAGATTTATTAAACACGGGTATGTTTTCACATTCTGAATGCTTACTACATGGGAACGTTATTTTAAAGTGTCAGCTATGTAAACAATATTTTCGTCTCGCAATTTCATTATTTTCGTACGATAATTTTTATTTTTTTTAATTATTTCTAGTTTATTTTGTCTGTCTTTTAAATGGTACAAAAGTTATATTGATAATATTAACTCATAATAAAGTTACATCGTGTGGTAATCTCCAAAAATACCGTTAGGGCTTACAACATGGCCGCCAGAAGAGTCAACAAAAAACTGCGAATAAAATATATAAAACTCGTAATTTCTGTTTTTAAAGTGGGTTGTCAATTTTCTTTATGAAATATACTTCCAAAATAAACTATTACAGTCGTTTAAAACATAATAGAAGTATTATTTTTTATTTTTTAAAAACAATGTTTACAAAATGTCTACGCACGTTCGTAGACATTTTGTAAACATTGTTTTTAAAAAAATAAAAAAAAATAATCCTTCTATTATGTTTTAAACGACTGTAATAGTTTATTTTGGAAGTATATTTCATAAAGAAAATTGACAACCCACTTTAAAAACAGAAATTACGAGTTTTATATATTTTATTCGCAGTTTTTTGTTGACTCTTCTGGCGGCCATGTTGTAAGCCCTAACGGTATTTTTGGAGATTACCCATCGTGTTACATATGGGGGGGGGGTAATTCTGTGGTGAATTTTGGAAGTGTCTAATTATCTCTAATTATAAAAAGAAAATAACTATTGATTATTTTATGCATGAATTAATGTAGGTTGTCTGTGAAAGGCACGAAAAAATGATGCAAAAACAAGGAGGAACAGTTAACAATTTTATTTAACAATTCATGAAGAGAGATTTAAATAGGGGAATGAGCCGCTGGATGTGTAATGATCGAAAACCGTGTTGTTAACTTCCCAGTGTCATGGCCTACTCTCTAGTCTGTCCAAGGGCAATAACTTTTTCTTTTTTCTTGTAAGGTGGACTCTACCAATTTTCACGTTGTGCTTTTTGTGAAAGTAACTTGGGCACTTCTGTATGTTAGTGACATAAGCGAATGTGTTTATTTTAGTTTTCAAGAACCGCCGACAGATGTCACTTGTCAGCCAAAGAACAAGGGTCGATAACTTTGCTACAGTTAAATGATCTTTTTGTACAAGAAAAATATCCTTAAACCTCTATAGAATGTGTCATGTTTTTTTTAATTATATTTTGCTACATTTTTATACAAACTTACCATAAAAAAACAACATCTAAAAACAATCTATAAATGTTTTGTGTTTTTATAATATCTATTATTTTATTTTCAGTTATGAATCACTCATTGAAAAGAAATTAAATTAATACATTAAAATTATATTTTGATATATTTTTTTATTCAATAAAGGTTTCGATTTTCATACTTTTTTTGTGTTCTTTATTTTACTATATATTTTTGCGTTATCGTAAACATTGTTTATATTTGAAGTTCACATAGACATGAGTTCTCTTTCGAAGAACAGGGGTCGATAATTCATCTCTGTTGCTAATATGTCACTGACATGCAGAAGTGCCATAACTCGCATTTAAGAAGTATTTGCAGTGTTTTGATTACTTTTGCATGCTGTGAGTTTTGGTAATTATAAAAGCAAATGAATATAAATCTGATTTAAATAAATGTTTGTTTTTAAATTATTTTAAGTCAAAATATTTGTATGAGAAATATTCCTGCTATCAATAAAACAATTGATTCAATATTTTTGTGAAATATCGTCAAACTGTAATATAGTTTTATGGAAAAGTAATTGCCAATACCTCGTGCTGAGACGAAGAAGGAAAAGCGTAAGAGGGGAAACATATAGAGGAAAAATTGCATAAATAAATGTGACAGCATAGGTACAAAACAATATTGAAACTCTATGGGAGAAGGCTAACTGAAAAAGACAAGAAATAGAAGTTATTAAAATCACTAATTTCTTTCAATTATTTTAGAATTAAGTTATCGAAATCACTTTAGGGTTTTGAATGCTTTTAGTGCACAGCCTAATAAAATATAGAATTCAATACAAGCTTCTGAAATGACGAACGCAACAACTTCATAAAAAGTAACACAGAAAAGGTTTATTATTATTATTATTATTATTATTATTATTATTATTATTATTATTATTATTATGTGATATGTTATTGGTCAAAAGCTGAACTCCGACTACCTGGTGCTATCATGGTAGTTATTCCCAGGGGAATCGTCAATACCAGTAGAAATAACACCGAGGTGGAGAGAACGAAGAAAAGGGGTTCATTCTGTTTGGTGTCTCTCTCAGTAAGGAAGAGTTCTTATCCTTATATTTCTACTGTAAAACAAATAATAATGTATGCACTAAAAGATTTTTATTTAAATGTTGCAATGTAAACACTAATATTGGAGTTAATTTAATTTAGTATAACTAATATTTCTACTAAGAAACAAACGCTTATTTAGGAGTTTTAATGGTTTTAGGGCACAACCTAATAAAATATAGAATTCAATACAAGCTTCTGAAATGACGAACGCAACAACTTCATAAAAGGTAATGTGGAATCGTCGATACCGTTAGAAATCACCGAGGTGGAGAGAGAGAAGAAAAGGGAGGTCCGTTCTGTTTGGTGTCTCTCTCAGTAAGGACGAGTTGTTGTTCTTCAAACCAGATGCTGGCCGATTTCCTTAGGGGATAGGAAGGATCAATGCGCCGTACCCCTGATTGGTCATTATGGGGCCAAATAGCACAGGGGAGAGGCATTGATTCGAGGAAGAAAAAAGTCCCATTTATTTCTGCTACACACTAATCTCTTTCAGTTATTTTTAGAAGGTTAAGTGAAAAAAGCAAGAAATAAAAGTTATTGAAATCACTAATCTAAAGAAACGACCAGAAGTCTCTGATTATAGTTTTGGACAGCTTTTATTCCAAATGTTTTCCTGCTGAAAGATTGCACACGTCTTTAGATTCTGCTTTTCCCCCATACTGAGCTATCCGGCCCTGTCTCCAACACTCCAACTCTCTCCATCTGTCGCTCACTCTCCTAACTCTTTCATATATTCAAACTAATTCCTGCTATGATGTAATTCAACTCGCATCTTTTAACATGTGACTTTGAATCACGTTTTTCTGTCTGTTATTTCTTAAAACATATTTTGACACTCAATTTCCAAGGTTGTTTTTTTTTTGTCCTAATAATCCATTCCAAATATGAATCCATAACCAAATCGACTATCAGCAAGGCAACCTAATATCGCTCCGGTATAATCTAACATAAGTTGATATATTTATATACGTTCATTGGATGCATATATGAGTGATAACGCAATCAGCCTATAGAATTGCCATATTCGGGAGTGGTCAGAATGTGAGCTAATTGTAAAAACACAATCGTGACTGAAGATGTTAATGAGCGTTAATACACACTCATATTCTTCTCACTTTAGAATGTCTCTGTTCATTAGCTATTTTATTGCATGAGTTTGAGGGAAAGCGATGTTTATAAGAAAATAATAACTACTGTTCTTTTATCACTATTGTAAAGCATGGTTCCAATATGATTTGCACCGAGGATGTCTGCAGGGATCTTTTATTTGCATTGTAGCCCTCTTCGAAGATAGATTCTTTCTTTTCTGAAATAAATTTTACCAGTTGTATGAGATGATACATATATTCATTCTATCTGAAAACAGTTGGTAGCAACGAAAGTGTGGTCTATGAGATACATTGCCCTCTGAGATATCTTTTTGTCGGGAATAGGATGACTTATGGGGATTAGGATGACTTGCTACAGCCTAATCACATTTGACACACCGGTTCCCGCCAGATTACCGAAGTTAAGCAATGATGAGCTCGGCAAGTACCAGATGGGTGACCATTTGGAACTTCCAGGTGCTGTATATTCTCTCCGCTTATCTCGGCATTGTTTCCAATATGGCATAATCACGTTTGTCACACCAGTTCCCGTCATATCACCGGAGTTTAGCAACGATAAGCCGGTCCAGTACCAGATGGGTTGAAAGAATTTCTGTATTCGAGTCATCAGAATGCGAGCTAATTACAAAAAAAAAAAAAAAAAAAAATCGTTAGGGTCTTCCAAACGATTGAGAAAAATGGAGCACATGATCCCGTGACATCAGACGTGTGTTAACTATACGAACTATGGAAAAGCAGAAGCGACTTAATGATTTTTTAAAACCTTTATCTTTTTTCAAACTGCAATTAATAATTAATCTTTGTTATAATTTTGTTAGGTTTTAAGATTTACACAGTTTAACGATTAATAATATTATAAACATTTGTATGGCAAATACCATGTGGGTGACCATTGTGAACTTCCAGCTGCTGTATATGCTCTCCGCTTATCTCGGCATTGTTTCCAGTCGTCCTGGACTTTTCCTTGCAACTGGACTCAAACAGTGCCGATTCTGGAGAGGCATGGTTGTTGATTGCACAATCCTTGCCTCACAATTACACGTGCAGTTGCCACTACAGTGGGTATCCTTTGTTTTTTCAGATTAACGGAGCCATTCGAGGATAACTTGACACGAACGGGTCTTTCTGCTTTTTTCATGTTTCTCTCTTACTTCCTCAGCATGAGTAGTCTGACGTTCGTCTTATATGGATTATATCAGTTTATATATATATATATATGGATTATATATGGTATATGGATTAGATTATATCAGTTTATATATATAGATTATATCAGTTTATATATATATGGATTATATATGATATATGGATTAGATTATATCAGTTTATATATATATATGGATTATATTATATCCGTTTATATATATGGATTTTATCAGTTTATATATATGGATTATATATGATATATGGATTAGATTATATCAGTTTATATATATGGATTACACCAGTTTATATATATGGAATATATCAGTTTATATGTATGGATGTATGTATGGATTACATTATATCAGATTATATATATGGATTAGATTATAGCAGTTTATACATATATGGAGTATATCAGTTTATATATATATGGATTATATATGATATATGGATTAGATTATATCAGTTTATATAGATGGATTATATCAGTTTATATATGCATTTTATATGATATACTGATTAGATTATATCAGGTTATATATATGGATTATATCAGGTTATATATATGGATTATATCAGGTTATATATATGGATTATATCAGTGTATATATATGGATTAGATTATGTCAGTTTATATAGATTAGATTCTATCAGTTTCTATATGTGGATTATATCAGTTTATATATGCATTTTATATGATATATTGATTAGATTATATCAGTTTATTTATTTGGATTATATCAGGTTATATATATGGATTATATCAGTTTATATATATATGGATTATATCAGTGTATATATATGGATTAGATTATGTCAGTTTATATATATGGATTATATTATATCATTTTATATATATGGATTATATCAGTTTATGTATATGGAATATATCAGATTATATATAAAGATTATATCAGTTTATATATCTATTGATTAGATTATATCAGTTTATATATCTATTGATTAGATTATATCAGTTTATATATATGGAACATACAAGTTTATATATATATATATATATATATATATATATATATATATATGGAACATATCAGTTTATATATATGGAGTATATCAGTGGAGTATATCAGTTCACATATATGGATTATATCAGTTTATATATATGGATTAGATTATATCGGTTTATATATATGGATTGGATTATATCGGTTTATATATATGAATTGGATTATATCAATTTATATAGATTATATCAGTGATATCCCACTTATGGAAATGGTGACTTATCCAGCTACTGAACTTGCACAGTTTGACACAAGGAGTTTGGCAATTATATGTGGAAATTTGTGTCCGTTTCTAGCCAAGATTTAAATGATTATTTTGTAGCAATAAGATGTGTTACAAGAATTTAAACGCATTGTCAGAAGTAACTTAGCCTTCACATTTCGATTATTTGCTCCGATAAAGGTGTGTTGGGTTTGGCTAATTCAAAATAATTGGGGAACACTGGTGGCTTACACATCACCGGGTTACTCTCACCTTTGGCAGAGACACATTCAATGGGATACGGAAGCATGATTTTTCTTAGGTGGGTCAAATTCAACATAGGTTAAAAAAAGACTGTTGTACACCCAATACCTACCTTGTATAAGGGTGAGTAAAGCGCCATTTTCTGATATGGTTAGTGACCACCACTATTTGGACAATGTTTTCTCTTTATTCTGTGTCTCCCATTGTACTGACTTCTAAATATATGGTTTTCTTTGCCTTTTTATCTTGATGTAAGGAATTGTTATTGTCCATTAATGCAATATGCAAACCACGACATACTACTTTTTACTCACATAAAATTAATATAGGAAAGTATAGATTTATGCATAAACTTTAAGTATTTGCTTCAAAAGTGCTCAATACGTAGGTAGAGCTAGTTAGTAATTTATAGAATATATATGGCGATTAAGCTACACTGAATATTCGGCGCTTCATCCACTTGAATATTCAGTGTAGCTTAATCGCCATATATATTTTATAAATTACTATATATATATATATATATATATATATATATATATATATATATATATATATATATATATATATATACAGTAATTTATGAAAATATATATGGCAATTAAGCTACACAGAATATTCCACGTTTCATCCATGCTAGGATTCGTCAGGCATATATGGCAATTAAGCATAAGTCTGACAAATCCTAGCATAGATGAAACACGGAATATTCTGTGTAGCTTAATTGCCATATATATTTTTATAAATTACTACCTAGCTCTACCTATGTATTGAGCATTGTTGAAGTAAATACTTAAAGTTTATGCGTCAAATTATATTTTCGTATATTAATTTATGTGATTAAATGAAGTATAAAGCGGAATGTGTGTGTGTGTGTGTGTGTGTGTGTGTGTGTGTGTGTGTGTGTGTGTGTGTGTGTGTGTGTGTCTGGTCACGAATAGGCTCCTACACAGTTGACTATTTTAAAAAAACTGATTACATATAATGATAGAAGATGTATCGAGACGCAGGAATGGGTATGTTTCATCTGGCAGAACGGCGGTTCATTAAAATTGTGGGGTCTGCGTTCGCGCCTGGTCCACAAAGTATGGAAATAACAAATTTAAAAATTAAAAAAAACGTTTACAAGTGTTTTTGATATAGATGTACATAAGAATACTTTGATAAGTATGTTTTAACTTAAATAGGGATGGTATAATAAAATTGTGGGGTCTGCATTCGCACCTGGCCTCCATAGAATGGAAATAGGCACAAACTTTAGTAAATACTTTTCATATCTATCTGCGTAAGTATACTTTGATAATTATGTTTCAGTTTGAAGAAATATAGTATAATAAAATTATGAGGTGTTCGTTCGCACCTGACCTCCATAGAATGGAAATATGTCACAAAGTTTAACAAGGTTTTTAATATAGATCCACAGAATATTGTGATAAGTGTTTCAGTGTGAACAGGTATGGTATAATAAATTATGGGGTTTATCTATTTTATTTTTACTTTCATCATATTTTGCTTTGGTTTTGATACCCCCAAATTCAAAGCTATCTCTTTACACCCCTTCCTTTTCATAACCTATTATACTTTCATAAATCAGTCCATTTTCTGTAGGCTGCTTTTGAACCCAGTCCACGACGGGTACTTCTGGTATTGCAGAGAAAAGAGTTCTTTTGAACCCTAGACACCTTTCATCATCCTCGTCAGGGGAAAATGATAGCATTTTGATCTTTTTTAAAAAAGAAACAGGGGAAGGAATTAAAATTAACATGAAAATGGGTGACATATTTACTGTGAAGAAAGTGGCTACTAAGAATCAAGATGGCGCCCGCATGCGTTTATGTGGAAAAAAGTCTCGTGGAATCTCGGGGAATCTCGGAGAATCTCGTACCCTGATTCGAGAAATAACGAGAAGAGGAAAGCGGGAAGAGAGACGAGTTTGGGTCACGAAAACGAACGGACGTGTGTAAAAGAAGAGGTAGAAGAAAAGAGTGTGGTGAACGAAACAAACAACGACTCGGTTGAAAGTAGAGTTGTAACGAACACAAGATATTCCGGCATGACGTCAGGATTTGACCGCAAGCTAATTCCCCTGTTTGATGGCAGTAGCACTGATCACTCCGTGCAGGAATGGGTGGAAAAAGCAGAATTAATATGTCAGCTCAGTGGGATGAAGCGTATAGAATGCGTGGTCCCAATGCGCCTCACTGGGGGAGCATATGCAGTATACCAGCAGTTGGATGATGAGGAAAGAACAGATTTTGCCTGCATCAAGCGCGCCCTTTTTACAGCATTTGCATTAGATCCAATTACTGCATGGAAGGAATTCATGGCCCGAAAATTACATCCCGGGGAAACGGTGGATGTGTATCTGGCTGAGCTAAAAAAGCTATCGGTCCTCTTTGGAGGGATGTCAGACAAAGGCTTGGTGTGCGCCTTTGTTGTAGGATTACCTAAGAGTGTGGAAGATCTGCTCCATGCTTCATCCCAAGTGGACGAGATGGACATATCAGAAGTATTGGCGCGGGCACGAGCAATACTAAAGAAAAGCCCTAACACTATAGACCAAGTGGCAGCTGTACAACCATCACAGGTTGGATTGCAGGACCTGGGCGCAGCTACAACCTGCTATAAGTGTGGAGGACCCAACCATTTGGCCCGTGATTGTCTTTTGTCACGTCAACCAACTCAGAAACTTGACGGGCCGCAGTGCTACAAGTGCAAAAAATGCGGACGCCTGGCCCGCACCTGTCCGGGAAACGGGCAAGGGAAAGAAGCTACAGCGCCAGTCTTCTCCCCAGATCGTCATTGAGCAGGGCGCTACCCACTGTAAGCATACACATTAATGGAAGCGAGCGCCTCGCGCTTGTGGACACTGGGTGCACCCAGACTCTCGTAAGCAAGATATGCTGTGCCACTTGGAAAGCAGAGAGAATTCCGGTACTAACTGTAGGCGGAGGTTCACTAACCTCTTGTGGGGTGAGCATTATCCACGCAAGCATCAACGACGGGCCTGCAGTAGCCGTGCGAGCCCTGGTGATGGAGGGAGAGCTTCTCGGGTACGACCTACTCCTGGGTATGGACTTGATTACACAACTGGCTGGAATTACCGTGGACAGAACCGGCAAGGTACAGTTCTCCTGATGTGAGGAACATGTTTGTGCTGCCATAACTTTCAATGAGCCTGACTTTCATGCAGACTATGATAGAAACACCAATGCATGGACGGCGTCTTGGAAGTGGTCAAACGATCAGCCACCAATATCCTTGCGAAACCGGTTATCGGAATATCCCCCACCCATGTGGCTAAGGGAACAGTATGAAGAAGAACTGCAAACGTGGATCGACAATGGCTGGCTTCTTCCATACCCAGAGGATGAGCTTGGCCCCCCGCGGGAGCTGATTCCCTTGATGGCCGTCGTACAAGAGACCAAACAAAAGGTCCTAGACGTCCGTGAGCTCAATGAGCATGTCGACCCATATACAGCAAGGGCTGATGTGTGTGCACTCAAATTAAGGGAGTAGCGACAGCAGGGATCGAACGTGGCAACTCTGGACCTACGCAGGGCCTATCTGCAAATACACATTGAAAAGAAATTGTGGCCATTTCAGACTGTGGAAATTAGAGGAACCCGATATTGTCTAACCAGGCTAGGGTTCGGTCTAAATGTGGCCCCAGGCATTATGACAGCAATCATGCATGCTATCCGGCAGCAAGATGAGGCAGTGTAACAGGCAACATCCTCATACATTGATGATATATTCGTCAATGAGAACCTCATGTCAGCGCAATCGGTTAGAATGCACTTTGAAAGCTTTGGACTGACATGTAAGGAACCAGAGCGTCTGTGCGATGGAGCAAAAGTTCTCGGCCTGCACGTGCGCAATAGCAAGGAGGGACTTTGCTGGAGAAGAGGAAGTCACGTTCCCAAGGTCCCATCAAACATCACTCGACGAACAGTGTTTTCGCTTTGTGGAAAGATGGTAGGCCATTTCCCTGTGTGCGGTTGGCTCAGGGTGGCCGTGGCAGCCATAAAGAGACGTGCAACAGCCGTGTCGTCAGGATGGGACGATACAGTACACGATGTCACCCTAAGGAGCATGTTGACAGAGACTGTGTCCAGAGTGACCAGTGATGACCCCGTTCACAGGCCCTTGGAGTTGCCCTTGCAGTTAATGATTCCATTATTGAAGATGCCTGTTGGCTTCGGCCAGAGAATGATTCGAGGCACATAAACCTGGCCGAACTTGATGCCACATTGAAGGGCGTTAACTTGGCGCTTCAATGGCACGCCAAGGTTCTACATATCATGACTGACTCGGCATGCACTCATCGGTGGATAACCGATGCATTAAGTGGAAGAGCACGGCTGACGACACGAGCATCAAGTGAGATGTTAATTCAAAGACGGCTTGCCACCTTGGTCGACACCATCACAGAGTACGACCAGATCATGGACGTAATGTTGATCAGGTCTGCGCTCAACAGAGCAGATGCTTTGACAAGAGTCCCTCAACGATGGCTTCTGGCTGGTGCTCGGAGAGATGCTGATAATCTGCAAAACATATGTGCAGCAGTTGTGTGTAATGTGGATGCAGCGCACATCATGGACATTCATCGACAGTGTGGACATCCTGGCATCAAGCGGACACTGTACTTTGTCAAGATGATTGATCCAGGAGTAGGAAAAAAAGATATCCGAAGAGTGGTGGAAAGTTGCGAGGCCTGCCAATCCATTGACCCAGCTCCAGCACGATGGAAGAAAGGGGAGTTAGGAGTGAGTGGTAAGTGGCAGAGAGTGGGCATGGACATCACACACTACGGTGGCAACCACTTCCTTACCCTCATCGATTGTGGGCCTACACATTTCGCAGTCTGGAGACTCCTCGGTCGCCAGGACTCTTGCAACATTATTCGCCAGCTGTCATCCATGTTTTGTGAAAGAGGTGCGCCTGATGAAGTGCTGACGGACAACGACCCAGCTTTTTGCAGCCATCAGATGAGGCAGTTCTTACAATAATGGGGTGTGCGGCTGCAGCTTAGATGCGCTTATGTGCCTTCTGGCAATGGTAAAGCTGAGAGAAGCCATCGCAGCATCAAAACAATTGCAGCCAGGAAGCAGTGCACCATCGCAGAAGGATGAGAGTGCACGCGAAGACGAGAGAAGCACTGTCCCCCTTCGTAGAAGCACCTGACGACGGCGATCACCACCCCCTGTCGTCTCTGTGATCATGAGATCAGGGGGGAGTGTGGAGAAAGTGGCTACTAAGAATCAAGATGGCGCCCGCATGCGTTTATGTGGAAAAAAGTCTCGTGGAATCTCGTGGAATCTCGGAGAATCTCATACCCTGATTCGAGAAATAACGAGAAGAGGAAAGCGGGAAGAGAGACGAGTTTGAGTCACGAAAACGAACGGACGTGTGTAAAAGAAGAGGTAGAAGAAAAGAGTGTGGTGAACGAAACAAACAACGACTCGGTTGAAAGTAGAGTTGTAGGAAGGGGAGAAGAGACAAAAAAATAAATAAAATGTACCTATGCAATTACTCATTCCGATCTCGATTTTTTTAAATAAAAATCTATATATTTATCTATAAAATTGTTATTTTTTACTTATTATCCTAAAAACACTTGCAAAATGTGTATATATTTTCTCAAAGGTAGACACACTTGTGGCGGTGGGGATCTATAGATTTTAGCTTTATTAGTAGTTTAAAATCAATAAACATTTATTATTTTATTATTACTATTATCAGTGGAAGAATTTGTTTCAAATAAAAAAAAAACAATTAAAGGAATCGTTTTTGGCATTGGAAAATAGCAGAAATTTTTCCGATTCCAATACCCTAAAAAGTTCCGATTTTTCTGATTCCTGATTAGATTAGTCATCCCAACACTAATATATATATATATATATATATATATATATATATATATATATATATATATATATATATGTAGCGTCTACCCCAGAACTAAAATTTGACAGAGACTTTTGAATTGTCACCATTTCCGGAGAGCTCTAAAAAAAGAGGAAAAAGAAAAACGTGGCGCCAAATTCGAGTGCCCTCTCTTCCTCTTTCGCTCGCTGACCCTTGAGGGGTTAACACGCGCTACTGCTGTGTCTGTCACATGTGCGCGACACGCGCTATGCCAGTTCTCATAATGAAACCAAAAAAACATTCTTCTTACCTTTCCACGCCACTTTTCACTCGAACGGCTATCCCAAAGAAAAATATTTAATTTATCTTTTCTTTTCGACTTTACACCAAAAAAGAGAACATTTACCCAGTCAGTAAGGATTTCTTTCTTTTCTACGGACACAAAAGAAACCACCTGAGTGTGATGCACAAAAGGGTAAATAAAATTACACTTCTTTTAACAAGCCAAGTCTGACTATTTATTTTCATTAATTTTTCTGAATATTTGTTTTTTATTAATGTTTATGAAAAATTATTTTTAAAGGAGCTGTTCGTCATTTTGCCCGGCGAGCAGCTCACTTCATATATATATATATATATATATATATATATATATATATATATATATATATATATATATATATATATATATACTATAAACAAGCAGGCCGCCCAGCATAGCCCGATCGTAAAATACGCTTAAATATGATATTTTGATTAATGCAGATTTCATATTTATTATTATACTAACCTGATTACTCTGCATTGCCCGGGGTGTTTGGAGGTGTATGTTGAGCAAAATAAAATTTCAGTAGGAAGGCAGGCTCAAACCCTTGACACGAAGGTGGAAAAGAAAGTGAAGATATGTGAAAGGGTGTTGATTGAGCAAAAAAAACAAAACAAAACATAGGAGCCCCATAATGCACCAGAGGAAAAAAAGGCGAAAAAAAAAATAGGAGCCCCATAATGCACCAGAGGAAAAAGAGGCGAAAAAAAAAATAGGAGCCCCATAATGCACCAGAGGAAAAAGAGGCGAAAAAAAAACATAGGAGCCCCATAATGCACCAGAGGAAAAAGAGGCGAAAAAAAAAACATAGGAGCCCCATAATGCACCAGAGGAAAAAGAGGCGAAAAAAAAATAGGAGCCCCATAATGCAGTAATGCACCAGAGGAAAAAGAGGCGAAAAAAAAACATAGGAGCCCCATAATGCACCAGAGGAAAAAGAGGCGAAAAAAAAACATAGGAGCCCCATAATGCACCAGAGTAAAAAGAGGCGAAAAAAAAATAGGAGCCCCATAATGCAGTAATGCACCAGAGGAAAAAGAGGCGAAAAAAAAAAATAGGAGCCCCATAATGCACCAGAGGAAAAAGAGGCGAAAAAAAAAATAGGAGCCCCATAATGCAGTAATGCACCAGAGGAAAAAGAGGCGAAAAAAAAAATAGGAGCCCCATAATGCACCAGAGGAAAAAGAGGCGAAAAAAAAAATAGGAGCCCCATAATGCAGTAATGCACCAGAGGAAAAAGAGGCGAAAAAAAAAAAATAGGAGCCCCATAATGCACCAGAGGAAAAAGAGGCGAAAAAAAAAATAGGAGCCCCATAATGCAGTAATGCACCAGAGGAAAAAGAGGCGAAAAAAAATAGGAGCCCCATAATGCAGTAATGCACCAGAGGAAAAAGAGGCAAAAAAAAAAAAAAAAATAGGAGCCCCATAATGCACCAGAGGAAAAAGAGGCGAAAAAAAAATAGGAGCCCCATAATGCAGTAATGCACCAGAGGAAAAAGAGGCGAAAAAAAAAATAGGAGCCCCATAATGCACCAGAGGAAAAAGAGGCGAAAAAAAAAATAGGAGCCCCATAATGCAGTAATGCACCAGAGGAAAAAGAGGCAAAAAAAAAAAAAAAAATAGGAGCCCTATAATGCACCAGAGGAAAAAGAGGCGAAAAAAAAATAGGAGCCCCATAATGCAGTAATGCACCAGAGGAAAAAGAGGCGAAAAAAAAATAGGAGCCCCATAATGCAGTAATGCACCAGAGGAAAAAGAGGCGAAAAAAAAAATAGGAGCCCCATAATGCACCAGAGGAAAAAGAGGCGAAAAAAAAAATAGGAGCCCAGGAGCCCCATAATGCAGTAATGCACCAGAGGAAAAAGAGGCGAAAAAAAAATAGGAGCCCCATAATGCAGTAATGCACCAGAGGAAAAAGAGGCGAAAAAAAAACATAGGAGCCCCATAATGCACCAGAGGAAAAAGAGGCGAAAAAAAAACATAGGAGCCCCATAATGCACCAGAGGAAAAAGAGGCGAAAAAAAAATAGGAGCCCCATAATGCAGTAATGCACCAGAGGAAAAAGAGGCGAAAAAAAAAATAGGAGCCCAGGAGCCCCATAATGCAGTAAT
This sequence comes from Euprymna scolopes, assembly GCF_053919585.1. Lineage (NCBI taxonomy): Eukaryota > Metazoa > Mollusca > Cephalopoda > Sepiida > Sepiolidae > Euprymna > Euprymna scolopes. Next base: position 71,071,597 of record NC_136527.1, on the reverse strand, counting down.
GCACCAGAGGAAAAAGAGGCGAAAAAAAAAATAGGAGCCCCATAATGCAGTAATGCACCAGAGGAAAAAGAGGCGAAAAAAAAAATAGGAGCCCCATAATGCACCAGAGGAAAAAGAGGCGAAAAAAAAAATAGGAGCCCAGGAGCCCCATAATGCAGTAATGCACCAGAGGAAAAAGAGGCGAAAAAAAAATAGGAGCCCCATAATGCAGTAATGCACCAGAGGAAAAAGAGGCGAAAAAAAAACATAGGAGCCCCATAATGCACCAGAGGAAAAAGAGGCGAAAAAAAAACATAGGAGCCCCATAATGCAGTAATGCACCAGAGGAAAAAGAGGCGAAAAAAAAAATAGGAGCCCCATAATGCACCAGAGGAAAAAGAGGCGAAAAAAAAACATAGGAGCCCCATAATGCAGTAATGCACCAGAGGAAAAAGAGGCGAAAAAAAAACATAGGAGCCCCATAATGCAGTAATGCACCAGAGGAAAAAGAGGCGAAAAAAAAACATAGGAGCCCCATAATGCACCAGAGGAAAAAGAGGCGAAAAAAAAACATAGGAGCCCCATAATGCACCAGAGGAAAAAGAGGCGAAAAAAAAAATAGGAGCCCCATAATGCACCAGAGGAAAAAGAGGCGAAAAAAAAAATAGGAGCCCAGGAGCCCCATAATGCAGTAATGCACCAGAGGAAAAAGAGGCGAAAAAAAATAGGAGCCCCATAATGCACCAGAGGAAAAAGAGGCAAAAAAAAAATAGGAGCCCAGGAGCCCCATAATGCAGTAATGCACCAGAGGAAAAAGAGGCGAAAAAAAACATAGGAGCCCCATAATGCACCAGAGGAAAAAGAGGCAAAAAAAAAAAATAGGAGCCCCATAATGCACCAGAGGAAAAAGAGGCGAAAAAAAAAATAGGAGCCTCATAATGCAGTAATGCACCAGAGGAAAAAGAGGCGAAAAAAAAAATAGGAGCCTCATAATGCACCAGAGGAAAAAGAGGCGAAAAAAAAAATAGGAGCCCCATAATGCAGTAATGCACCAGAGGAAAAAGAGGCGAAAAAAAAAATAGGAGCCCCATAATGCAGTAATGCACCAGAGGAAAAAGAGGCGAAAAAAAAAAATAGGAGCCCCATAATGCACCAGAGGAAAAAGAGGCGAAAAAAAAAATAGGAGCCTCATAATGCACCAGAGGAAAAAGAGGCGAAAAAAAAAATAGGAGCCTCATAATGCAGTAATGCACCAGAGGAAAAAGAGGCGAAAAAAAAAATAGGAGCCTCATAATGCACCAGAGGAAAAAGAGGCGAAAAAAAAAATAGGAGCCTCATAATGCAGTAATGCACCAGAGGAAAAAGAGGCGAAAAAAAAAATAGGAGCCTCATAATGCACCAGAGGAAAAAGAGGCGAAAAAAAAAATAGGAGCCCCATAATGCAGTAATGCACCAGAGGAAAAAGAGGCGAAAAAAAAAATAGGAGCCTCATAATGCACCAGAGGAAAAAGAGGCGAAAAAAAAAATAGGAGCCCCATAATGCACCAGAGGAAAAAGAGGCGAAAAAAAAAATAGGAGCCTCATAATGCAGTAATGCACCAGAGGAAAAAGAGGCGAAAAAAAAAATAGGAGCCTCATAATGCACCAGAGGAAAAAGAGGCGAAAAAAAAAATAGGAGCCCCATAATGCACCAGAGGAAAAAGAGGCGAAAAAAAAAATAGGAGCCTCATAATGCACCAGAGGAAAAAGAGGCGAAAAAAAAAATAGGAGCCCCATAATGCAGTAATGCACCAGAGGAAAAAGAGGCGAAAAAAAAAAATAGGAGCCCCATAATGCAGTAATGCACCAGAGGAAAAAGAGGCGAAAAAAAAAAATAGGAGCCCCATAATGCACCAGAGGAAAAAGAGGCGAAAAAAAAAATAGGAGCCTCATAATGCACCAGAGGAAAAAGAGGCGAAAAAAAAATAGGAGCCTCATAATGCAGTAATGCACCAGAGGAAAAAGAGGCGAAAAAAAAAATAGGAGCCTCATAATGCAGTAATGCACCAGAGGAAAAAGAGGCGAAAAAAAAAATAGGAGCCTCATAATGCACCAGAGGAAAAAGAGGCGAAAAAAAAAAATAGGAGCCTCATAATGCAGTAATGCACCAGAGGAAAAAGAGGCGAAAAAAAAAAAAAATAGGAGCCTCATAATGCAGTAATGCACCAGAGGAAAAAGAGGCGAAAAAAAAAATAGGAGCCTCATAATGCACCAGAGGAAAAAGAGGCGAAAAAAAAAATAGGAGCCCCATAATGCAGTAATGCACCAGAGGAAAAAGAGGCGAAAAAAAAAATAGGAGCCTCATAATGCACCAGAGGAAAAAGAGGCGAAAAAAAAAATAGGAGCCTCATAATGCAGTAATGCACCAGAGGAAAAAGAGGCGAAAAAAAAAATAGGAGCCTCATAATGCACCAGAGGAAAAAGAGGCGGAAAAAAAAAAAATATGAGCCTCATAATGCAGTAATGCACCAGAGGAAAAAGAGGCGAAAAAAAAAATAGGAGCCTCATAATGCACCAGAGGAAAAAGAGGCGAAAAAAAAAATAGGAGCCCCATAATGCAGTAATGCACCAGAGGAAAAAGAGGCGAAAAAAAAAATAGGAGCCTCATAATGCACCAGAGGAAAAAGAGGCGAAAAAAAAAATAGGAGCCCCATAATGCACCAGAGGAAAAAGAGGCGAAAAAAAAAATAGGAGCCTCATAATGCACCAGAGGAAAAAGAGGCGAAAAAAAAAATAGGAGCCCCATAATGCACCAGAGGAAAAAGAGGCGAAAAAAAAAATAGGAGCCTCATAATGCACCAGAGGAAAAAGAGGCGAAAAAAAAAATAGGAGCCCCATAATGCAGTAATGCACCAGAGGAAAAAGAGGCGAAAAAAAAAAATAGGAGCCCCATAATGCAGTAATGCACCAGAGGAAAAAGAGGCGAAAAAAAAAAATAGGAGCCCCATAATGCACCAGAGGAAAAAGAGGCGAAAAAAAAAATAGGAGCCTCATAATGCAGTAATGCACCAGAGGAAAAAGAGGCGAAAAAAAAAATAGGAGCCTCATAATGCACCAGAGGAAAAAGAGGCGAAAAAAAAAATAGGAGCCCCATAATGCAGTAATGCACCAGAGGAAAAAGAGGCGAAAAAAAAAATAGGAGCCTCATAATGCACCAGAGGAAAAAGAGGCGAAAAAAAAAATAGGAGCCCCATAATGCACCAGAGGAAAAAGAGGCGAAAAAAAAAATAGGAGCCTCATAATGCAGTAATGCACCAGAGGAAAAAGAGGCGAAAAAAAAAATAGGAGCCTCATAATGCACCAGAGGAAAAAGAGGCGAAAAAAAAAATAGGAGCCCCATAATGCACCAGAGGAAAAAGAGGCGAAAAAAAAAATAGGAGCCTCATAATGCACCAGAGGAAAAAGAGGCGAAAAAAAAAATAGGAGCCCCATAATGCAGTAATGCACCAGAGGAAAAAGAGGCGAAAAAAAAAAATAGGAGCCCCATAATGCAGTAATGCACCAGAGGAAAAAGAGGCGAAAAAAAAAAATAGGAGCCCCATAATGCACCAGAGGAAAAAGAGGCGAAAAAAAAAATAGGAGCCTCATAATGCACCAGAGGAAAAAGAGGCGAAAAAAAAAATAGGAGCCCCATAATGCAGTAATGCACCAGAGGAAAAAGAGGCGAAAAAAAAAATAGGAGCCCCATAATGCAGTAATGCACCAGAGGAAAAAGAGGCGAAAAAAAAAAATAGGAGCCCCATAATGCACCAGAGGAAAAAGAGGCGAAAAAAAAAATAGGAGCCTCATAATGCACCAGAGGAAAAAGAGGCGAAAAAAAAAATAGGAGCCTCATAATGCAGTAATGCACCAGAGGAAAAAGAGGCGAAAAAAAAAATAGGAGCCTCATAATGCACCAGAGGAAAAAGAGGCGAAAAAAAAAATAGGAGCCCCATAATGCACCAGAGGAAAAAGAGGCGAAAAAAAAAATAGGAGCCTCATAATGCAGTAATGAACCAGAGGAAAAAGAGGCGAAAAAAAAAATAGGAGCCCCATAATGCACCAGAGGAAAAAGAGGCGAAAAAAAAAATAGGAGCCCCATAATGCACCAGAGGAAAAAGAGGCGAAAAAAAAAATAGGAGCCTCATAATGCAGTAATGCACCAGAGGAAAAAGAGGCGAAAAAAAAAATAGGAGCCTCATAATGCACCAGAGGAAAAAGAGGCGAAAAAAAAAATAGGAGCCCCATAATGCAGTAATGCACCAGAGGAAAAAGAGGCGAAAAAAAAAATAGGAGCCTCATAATGCACCAGAGGAAAAAGAGGCGAAAAAAAAAATAGGAGCCCCATAATGCACCAGAGGAAAAAGAGGCGAAAAAAAAAATAGGAGCCTCATAATGCAGTAATGCACCAGAGGAAAAAGAGGCGAAAAAAAAAATAGGAGCCTCATAATGCACCAGAGGAAAAAGAGGCGAAAAAAAAAATAGGAGCCTCATAATGCAGTAATGCACCAGAGGAAAAAGAGGCGAAAAAAAAAATAGGAGCCTCATAATGCAGTAATGCACCAGAGGAAAAAGAGGCGAAAAAAAAAATAGGAGCCCCATAATGCACCAGAGGAAAAAGAGGCGAAAAAAAAAATAGGAGCCTCATAATGCACCAGAGGAAAAAGAGGCGAAAAAAAAAATAGGAGCCTCATAATGCAGTAATGCACCAGAGGAAAAAGAGGCGAAAAAAAAAATAGGAGCCTCATAATGCACCAGAGGAAAAAGAGGCGAAAAAAAAAATAGGAGCCTCATAATGCAGTAATGCACCAGAGGAAAAAGAGGCGAAAAAAAAAATAGGAGCCTCATAATGCACCAGAGGAAAAAGAGGCGAAAAAAAAAATAGGAGCCTCATAATGCAGTAATGCACCAGAGGAAAAAGAGGCGAAAAAAAAAATAGGAGCCTCATAATGCAGTAATGCACCAGAGGAAAAAGAGGCGAAAAAAAAAATAGGAGCCCCATAATGCACCAGAGGAAAAAGAGGCGAAAAAAAAAATAGGAGCCTCATAATGCAGTAATGCACCAGAGGAAAAAGAGGCGAAAAAAAAAATAGGAGCCTCATAATGCACCAGAGGAAAAAGAGGCGAAAAAAAAAATAGGAGCCTCATAATGCACCAGAGGAAAAAGAGGCGAAAAAAAAAATAGGAGCCTCATAATGCACCAGAGGAAAAAGAGGCGAAAAAAAAAATAGGAGCCCCATAATGCAGTAATGCACCAGAGGAAAAAGAGGCGAAAAAAAAAATAGGAGCCTTATAATGCACCAGAGGAAAAAGAGGCGAAAAAAAAAATAGGAGCCCCATAATGCACCAGAGGAAAAAGAGGCGAAAAAAAAAATAGGAGCCTCATAATGCAGTAATGCACCAGAGGAAAAAGAGGCGAAAAAAAAAATAGGAGCCTCATAATGCACCAGAGGAAAAAGAGGCGAAAAAAAAAATAGGAGCCCCATAATGCACCAGAGGAAAAAGAGGCGAAAAAAAAAATAGCAGCCTCATAATGCACCAGAGGAAAAAGAGGCGAAAAAAAAAATAGGAGCCCCATAATGCAGTAATGCACCAGAGGAAAAAGAGGCGAAAAAAAAAATAGGAGCCCCATAATGCAGTAATGCACCAGAGGAAAAAGAGGCGAAAAAAAAAAATAGGAGCCCCATAATGCACCAGAGGAAAAAGAGGCGAAAAAAAAAATAGGAGCCTCATAATGCACCAGAGGAAAAAGAGGCGAAAAAAAAAATAGGAGCCCCATAATGCAGTAATGCACCAGAGGAAAAAGAGGCGAAAAAAAAAAATAGGAGCCCCATAATGCAGTAATGCACCAGAGGAAAAAGAGGCGAAAAAAAAAAATAGGAGCCCCATAATGCACCAGAGGAAAAAGAGGCGAAAAAAAAAATAGGAGCCTCATAATGCACCAGAGGAAAAAGAGGCGAAAAAAAAAATAGGAGCCTCATAATGCAGTAATGCACCAGAGGAAAAAGAGGCGAAAAAAAAAATAGGAGCCTCATAATTCACCAGAGGAAAAAGAGGCGAAAAAAAAAATAGGAGCCCCATAATGCACCAGAGGAAAAAGAGGCGAAAAAAAAAATAGGAGCCTCATAATGCAGTAATGCACCAGAGGAAAAAGAGGCGAAAAAAAAAATAGGAGCCCCATAATGCACCAGAGGAAAAAGAGGCGAAAAAAAAAATAGGAGCCCCATAATGCACCAGAGGAAAAAGAGGCGAAAAAAAAAATAGGAGCCTCATAATGCAGTAATGCACCAGAGGAAAAAGAGGCGAAAAAAAAAATAGGAGCCTCATAATGCACCAGAGGAAAAAGAGGCGAAAAAAAAAATAGGAGCCCCATAATGCAGTAATGCACCAGAGGAAAAAGAGGCGAAAAAAAAAATAGGAGCCTCATAATGCACCAGAGGAAAAAGAGGCGAAAAAAAAAATAGGAGCCCCATAATGCACCAGAGGAAAAAGAGGCGAAAAAAATAATAGGAGCCTCATAATGCAGTAATGCACCAGAGGAAAAAGAGGCGAAAAAAAAAATAGGAGCCTCATAATGCACCAGAGGAAAAAGAGGCGAAAAAAAAAATAGGAGCCTCATAATGCAGTAATGCACCAGAGGAAAAAGAGGCGAAAAAAAAAATAGGAGCCTCATAATGCAGTAATGCACCAGAGGAAAAAGAGGCGAAAAAAAAAATAGGAGCCCCATAATGCACCAGAGGAAAAAGAGGCGAAAAAAAAAATAGGAGCCTCATAATGCACCAGAGGAAAAAGAGGCGAAAAAAAAAATAGGAGCCTCATAATGCAGTAATGCACCAGAGGAAAAAGAGGCGAAAAAAAAAATAGGAGCCTCATAATGCACCAGAGGAAAAAGAGGCGAAAAAAAAAATAGGAGCCTCATAATGCAGTAATGCACCAGAGGAAAAAGAGGCGAAAAAAAAAATAGGAGCCTCATAATGCACCAGAGGAAAAAGAGGCGAAAAAAAAAATAGGAGCCTCATAATGCAGTAATGCACCAGAGGAAAAAGAGGCGAAAAAAAAAAATAGGAGCCTCATAATGCAGTAATGCACCAGAGGAAAAAGAGGCGAAAAAAAAAATAGGAGCCCCATAATGCACCAGAGGAAAAAGAGGCGAAAAAAAAAAATAGGAGCCTCATAATGCAGTAATGCACCAGAGGAAAAAGAGGCGAAAAAAAAAATAGGAGCCTCATAATGCAGTAATGCACCAGAGGAAAAAGAGGCGAATAAAAAAATAGGAGCCTCATAATGCACCAGAGGAAAAAGAGGCGAAAAAAAAAATAGGAGCCTCATAATGCAGTAATGCACCAGAGGAAAAAGAGGCGAAAAAAAAATAGGAGCCCCATAATGCACCAGAGGAAAAAGAGGCGAAAAAAAAAATAGGAGCCTCATAATGCACCAGAGGAAAAAGAGGCGAAAAAAAAAATAGGAGCCTCATAATGCAGTAATGCACCAGAGGAAAAAGAGGCGAAAAAAAAAATAGGAGCCTCATAATGCACCAGAGGAAAAAGAGGCGAAAAAAAAAATAGGAGCCTCATAATGCAGTAATGCACCAGAGGAAAAAGAGGCGAAAAAAAAAATAGGAGCCTCATAATGCACCAGAGGAAAAAGAGGCGAAAAAAAAAATAGGAGCCCCATAATGCAGTAATGCACCAGAGGAAAAAGAGGCGAAAAAAAAAATAGGAGCCTCATAATGCACCAGAGGAAAAAGAGGCGAAAAAAAAAATAGGAGCCTCATAATGCAGTAATGCACCAGAGGAAAAAGAGGCAAAAAAAAAAATAGGAGCCTCATAATGCACCAGAGGAAAAAGAGGCGAAAAAAAAAATAGGAGCCCCATAATGCAGTAATGCACCAGAGGAAAAAGAGGCGAAAAAAAAAATAGGAGCCCCATAATGCACCAGAGGAAAAAGAGGCGAAAAAAAAAATAGGAGCCTCATAATGCACCAGAGGAAAAAGAGGCGAAAAAAAAAATAGGAGCCCCATAATGCAGTAATGCACCAGAGGAAAAAGAGGCGAAAAAAAAAATAGGAGCCCCATAATGCAGTAATGCACCAGAGGAAAAAGAGGCGAAAAAAAAAAATAGGAGCCCCATAATGCACCAGAGGAAAAAGAGGCGAAAAAAAAAATAGGAGCCTCATAATGCACCAGAGGAAAAAGAGGCGAAAAAAAAAATAGGAGCCTCATAATGCAGTAATGCACCAGAGGAAAAAGAGGCGAAAAAAAAAATAGGAGCCTCATAATGCACCAGAGGAAAAAGAGGCGCAAAAAAAAATAGGAGCCCCATAATGCACCAGAGGAAAAAGAGGCGAAAAAAAAAATAGGAGCCTCATAATGCAGTAATGCACCAGAGGAAAAAGAGGCGAAAAAAAAAATAGGAGCCCCATAATGCACCAGAGGAAAAAGAGGCGAAAAAAAACATAGGAGCCTCATAATGCACCAGAGGAAAAAGAGGCGAAAAAAAAAATAGGAGCCTCATAATGCAGTAATGCACCAGAGGAAAAAGAGGCGAAAAAAAAAATAGGAGCCTCATAATGCACCAGAGGAAAAAGAGGCGAAAAAAAAAATAGGAGCCTCATAATGCAGTAATGCACCAGAGGAAAAAGAGGCGAAAAAAAAAAAAATATGAGCCTCATAATGCAGTAATGCACCAGAGGAAAAAGAGGCGAAAAAAAAAATAGGAGCCTCATAATGCACCAGAGGAAAAAGAGGCGAAAAAAAAAAATAGGAGCCCCATAATGCAGTAATGCACCAGAGGAAAAAGAGGCGAAAAAAAAAATAGGAGCCTCATAATGCACCAGAGGAAAAAGAGGCGAAAAAAAAAATAGGAGCCCCATAATGCACCAGAGGAAAAAGAGGCGAAAAAAAAAATAGGAGCCTCATAATGCAGTAATGCACCAGAGGAAAAAGAGGCGAAAAAAAAAATAGGAGCCTCATAATGCACCAGAGGAAAAAGAGGCGAAAAAAAAAATAGGAGCCCCATAATGCACCAGAGGAAAAAGAGGCGAAAAAAAAAATAGGAGCCTCATAATGCACCAGAGGAAAAAGAGGCGAAAAAAAAAATAGGAGCCCCATAATGCAGTAATGCACCAGAGGAAAAAGAGGCGAAAAAAAAAAATAGGAGCCCCATAATGCAGTAATGCACCAGAGGAAAAAGAGGCGAAAAAAAAAAATAGGAGCCCCATAATGCACCAGAGGAAAAAGAGGCGAAAAAAAAAATAGGAGCCTCATAATGCACCAGAGGAAAAAGAGGCGAAAAAAAAAATAGGAGCCTCATAATGCAGTAATGCACCAGAGGAAAAAGAGGCGAAAAAAAAAATAGGAGCCTCATAATGCACCAGAGGAAAAAGAGGCGAAAAAAAAAATAGGAGCCCCATAATGCACCAGAGGAAAAAGAGGCGAAAAAAAAAATAGGAGCCTCATAATGCAGTAATGCACCAGAGGAAAAAGAGGCGAAAAAAAAAAAAGGAGCCCCATAATGCACCAGAGGAAAAAGAGGCGAAAAAAAAAATAGGAGCCCCATAATGCACCAGAGGAAAAAGAGGCGAAAAAAAAAATAGGAGCCTCATAATGCAGTAATGCACCAGAGGAAAAAGAGGCGAAAAAAAAAATAGGAGCCTCATAATGCACCAGAGGAAAAAGAGGCGAAAAAAAAAATAGGAGCCCCATAATGCAGTAATGCACCAGAGGAAAAAGAGGCGAAAAAAAAAATAGGAGCCTCATAATGCACCAGAGGAAAAAGAGGCGAAAAAAAAAATAGGAGCCCCATAATGCACCAGAGGAAAAAGAGGCGAAAAAAAAAATAGGAGCCTCATAATGCAGTAATGCACCAGAGGAAAAAGAGGCGAAAAAAAAAATAGGAGCCTCATAATGCACCAGAGGAAAAAGAGGCGAAAAAAAAAATAGGATCCTCATAATGCAGTAATGCACCAGAGGAAAAAGAGGCGAAAAAAAAATAGGAGCCTCATAATGCAGTAATGCACCAGAGGAAAAAGAGGCGAAAAAAAAAATAGGAGCCCCATAATGCACCAGAGGAAAAAGAGGCGAAAAAAAAAATAGGAGCCTCATAATGCACCAGAGGAAAAAGAGGCGAAAAAAAAAATAGGAGCCTCATAATGCAGTAATGCACCAGAGGAAAAAGAGGCGAAAAAAAAAATAGGAGCCTCATAATGCACCAGAGGAAAAAGAGGCGAAAAAAAAAATAGGAGCCTCATAATGCAGTAATGCACCAGAGGAAAAAGAGGCGAAAAAAAAAATAGGAGCCTCATAATGCACCAGAGGAAAAAGAGGCGAAAAAAAAAATAGGAGCCTCATAATGCAGTAATGCACCAGAGGAAAAAGAGGCGAAAAAAAAAATAGGAGCCTCATAATGCAGTAATGCACCAGAGGAAAAAGAGGCGAAAAAAAAAATAGGAGCCCCATAATGCACCAGAGGAAAAAGAGGCGAAAAAAAAAATAGGAGCCTCATAATGCAGTAATGCACCAGAGGAAAAAGAGGCGAAAAAAAAAATAGGAGCCTCATAATGCACCAGAGGAAAAAGAGGCGAAAAAAAAAATAGGAGCCTCATAATGCAGTAATGCACCAGAGGAAAAAGAGGCGAAAAAAAAATAGGAGCCCCATAATGCACCAGAGGAAAAAGAGGCGAAAAAAAAAATAGGAGCCTCATAATGCACCAGAGGAAAAAGAGGCGAAAAAAAAAATAGGAGCCTCATAATGCAGTAATGCACCAGAGGAAAAAGAGGCGAAAAAAAAAATAGGAGCCTCATAATGCACCAGAGGAAAAAGAGGCGAAAAAAAAAATAGGAGCCTCATAATGCAGTAATGCACCAGAGGAAAAAGAGGCGAAAAAAAAATAGGAGCCTCATAATGCACCAGAGGAAAAAGAGGCGAAAAAAAAAATAGGAGCCCCATAATGCAGTAATGCACCAGAGGAAAAAGAGGCGAAAAAAAAAATAGGAGCCTCATAATGCACCAGAGGAAAAAGAGGCGAAAAAAAAAATAGGAGCCTCATAATGCAGTAATGCACCAGAGGAAAAAGAGGCAAAAAAAAAAATAGGAGCCTCATAATGCACCAGAGGAAAAAGAGGCGAAAAAAAAAATAGGAGCCCCATAATGCAGTAATGCACCAGAGGAAAAAGAGGCGAAAAAAAAAATAGGAGCCTCATAATGCACCAGAGGAAAAAGAGGCGAAAAAAAAAATAGGAGCCCCATAATGCAGTAATGCACCAGAGGAAAAAGAGGCGAAAAAAAAAATAGGAGCCTCATAATGCACCAGAGGAAAAAGAGGCGAAAAAAAAAATAGGAGCCCCATAATGCAGTAATGCACCAGAGGAAAAAGAGGCGAAAAAAAAAATAGGAGCCCCATAATGCACCAGAGGAAAAAGAGGCGAAAAAAAAAATAGGAGCCTCATAATGCACCAGAGGAAAAAGAGGCGAAAAAAAAAATAGGAGCCTCATAATGCACCAGAGGAAAAAGAGGCGAAAAAAAAAATAGGAGCCCCATAATGCAGTAATGCACCAGAGGAAAAAGAGGCGAAAAAAAAAAATAGGAGCCTCATAATGCACCAGAGGAAAAAGAGGCGAAAAAAAAAATAGGAGCCTCATAATGCAGTAATGCACCAGAGGAAAAAGAGGCGAAAAAAAAAATAGGAGCCTCATAATGCACCAGAGGAAAAAGAGGCGAAAAAAAAAATAGGAGCCTCATAATGCAGTAATGCACCAGAGGAAAAAGAGGCGAAAAAAAAAATAGGAGCCTCATAATGCACCAGAGGAAAAAGAGGCGAAAAAAAAAATAGGAGCCCCATAATGCACCAGAGGAAAAAGAGGCGAAAAAAAAAATAGGAGCCTCATAATGCAGTAATGCACCAGAGGAAAAAGAGGCGAAAAAAAAATAGGAGCCTCATAATGCACCAGAGGAAAAAGAGGCGAAAAAAAAAATAGGAGCCTCTTAATGCAGTAATGCACCAGAGGAAAAAGAGGCGAAAAAAAAAAATAGGAGCCTCATAATGCACCAGAGGAAAAAGAGGCGAAAAAAAAAATAGGAGCCCCATAATGCAGTAATGCACCAGAGGAAAAAGAGGCGAAAAAAAAAATAGGAGCCTCATAATGCACCAGAGGAAAAAGAGGCGAAAAAAAAAATAGGAGCCCCATAATGCACCAGAGGAAAAAGAGGCGAAAAAAAAAAATAGGAGCCTCATAATGCACCAGAGGAAAAAGAGGCGAAAAAAAAAATAGGAGCCTCATAATGCACCAGAGGAAAAAGAGGCGAAAAAAAAAATAGGAGCCTCATAATGCAGTAATGCACCAGAGGAAAAAGAGGCGAAAAACAAAATAGGAGCCCCATAATGCAGTAATGCACCAGAGGAAAAAGAGGCGAAAAAAAAAATAGGAGCCTCATAATGCACCAGAGGAAAAAGAGGCGAAAAAAAAAATAGGAGCCCCATAATGTACCAGAGGAAAAAGAGGCGAAAAAAAAAAATAGGAGCCTCATAATGCACCAGAGGAAAAAGATGCGAAAAAAAAAATAGGAGCCTCATAATGCACCAGAGGAAAAAGAGGCGAAAAAAAAAATAGGAGCCCCATAATGCAGTAATGCACCAGAGGAAAAAGAGGCGAAAAAAAAAATAGGAGCCTCATAATGCACCAGAGGAAAAAGAGGCGAAAAAAAAAATAGGAGCCCCATAATGCAGTAATGCACCAGAGGAAAAAGAGGCGAAAAAAAAAATAGGAGCCTCATAATGCACCAGAGGAAAAAGAGGCGAAAAAAAAAATAGGAGCCCCATAATGCAGTAATGCACCAGAGGAAAAAGAGGCGAAAAAAAAAATAGGAGCCCCATAATGCACCAGAGGAAAAAGAGGCGAAAAAAAAAATAGGAGCCTCATAATGCACCAGAGGAAAAAGAGGCGAAAAAAAAAATAGGAGCCTCATAATGCACCAGAGGAAAAAGAGGCGAAAAAAAAAATAGGAGCCCCATAATGCAGTAATGCACCAGAGGAAAAAGAGGCGAAAAAAAAAATAGGAGCCTCATAATGCACCAGAGGAAAAAGAGGCGAAAAAAAAAATAGGAGCCTCATAATGCAGTAATGCACCAGAGGAAAAAGAGGCGAAAAAAAAAATAGGAGCCTCATAATGCACCAGAGGAAAAAGAGGCGAAAAAAAAAATAGGAGCCTCATAATGCAGTAATGCACCAGAGGAAAAAGAGGCGAAAAAAAAAATAGGAGCCTCATAATGCACCAGAGGAAAAAGAGGCGAAAAAAAAAATAGGAGCCCCATAATGCACCAGAGGAAAAAGAGGCGAAAAAAAAAATAGGAGCCTCATAATGCAGTAATGCACCAGAGGAAAAAGAGGCGAAAAAAAAATAGGAGCCTCATAATGCACCAGAGGAAAAAGAGGCGAAAAAAAAAATAGGAGCCTCATAATGCAGTAATGCACCAGAGGAAAAAGAGGCGAAAAAAAAAAATAGGAGCCTCATAATGCACCAGAGGAAAAAGAGGCGAAAAAAAAAATAGGAGCCCCATAATGCAGTAATGCACCAGAGGAAAAAGATTCGAAAAAAAAAATAGGAGCCTCATAATGCACCAGAGGAAAAAGAGGCGAAAAAAAAAATAGGAGCCCCATAATGCACCAGAGGAAAAAGAGGCGAAAAAAAAAAATAGGAGCCTCATAATGCACCAGAGGAAAAAGATGCGAAAAAAAAAATAGGAGCCTCATAATGCACCAGAGGAAAAAGAGGCGAAAAAAAAAATAGGAGCCTCATAATGCAGTAATGCACCAGAGGAAAAAGAGGCGAAAAACAAAATAGGAGCCCCATAATGCAGTAATGCACCAGAGGAAAAAGAGGCGAAAAAAAAAATAGGAGCCTCATAATGCACCAGAGGAAAAAGAGGCGAAAAAAAAAATAGGAGCCTCATAATGCACCAGAGGAAAAAGAGGCGAAAAAAAAATAGGAGCCTCATAATGCAGTAATGCACCAGAGGAAAAAGAGGCGAAAAAAAAAAATAGGAGCCCCATAATGCAGTAATGCACCAGAGGAAAAAGAGGCGAAAAAAAAAATAGGAGCCCCATAATGCAGTAATGCACCAGAGGAAAAAGAGGCGAAAAAAAAAATAGGAGCCTCATAATGTAGTAATGCACCAGAGGAAAAAGAGGCGAAAAAAAAAATAGGAGCCTCATAATGCACCAGAGGAAAAAGAGGCGAAAAAAAAAATAGGAGCCTCATAATGCAGTAATGCACCAGAGGAAAAAGAGGCGAAAAAAAAAATAGGAGCCTCATAATGCACCAGAGGAAAAAGAGGCGAAAAAAAAAATAGGAGCCTCATAATGCAGTAATGCACCAGAGGAAAAAGAGGCGAAAAAAAAAATAGGAGCCTCATAATGCACCAGGGGAAAAAGAGGCGAAAAAAAAAATAGGAGCCTCATAATGCAGTAATGCACCAGAGGAAAAAGAGGCGAAAAAAAAAATAGGAGCCCCATAATGCAGTAATGCACCAGAGGAAAAAGAGGCGAAAAAAAAAATAGGAGCCCCATAATGCAGTAATGCACCAGAGGAAAAAGAGGCGAAAAAAAAAATAGGAGCCCCATAATGCACCAGAGGAAAAAGAGGCGAAAAAAAAAATAGGAGCCTCATAATGCAGTAATGCACCAGAGGAAAAAGAGGCGAAAAAAAAAAAAGGAGCCCCATAATGCACCAGAGGAAAAAGAGGCGAAAAAAAAAATAGGAGCCCCATAATGCACCAGAGGAAAAAGAGGCGAAAAAAAAAATAGGAGCCTCATAATGCAGTAATGCACCAGAGGAAAAAGAGGCGAAAAAAAAAATAGGAGCCTCATAATGCACCAGAGGAAAAAGAGGCGAAAAAAAAAATAGGAGCCCCATAATGCAGTAATGCACCAGAGGAAAAAGAGGCGAAAAAAAAAATAGGAGCCTCATAATGCACCAGAGGAAAAAGAGGCGAAAAAAAAAATAGGAGCCCCATAATGCACCAGAGGAAAAAGAGGCGAAAAAAAAAATAGGAGCATCATAATGCAGTAATGCACCAGAGGAAAAAGAGGCGAAAAAAAAAATAGGAGCCTCATAATGCACCAGAGGAAAAAGAGGCGAAAAAAAAAATAGGATCCTCATAATGCAGTAATGCACCAGAGGAAAAAGAGGCGAAAAAAAAAATAGGAGCCTCATAATGCAGTAATGCACCAGAGGAAAAAGAGGCGAAAAAAAAAATAGGAGCCCCATAATGCACCAGAGGAAAAAGAGGCGAAAAAAAAAATAGGAGCCTCATAATGCACCAGAGGAAAAAGAGGCGAAAAAAAAAATAGGAGCCTCATAATGCAGTAATGCACCAGAGGAAAAAGAGGCGAAAAAAAAAATAGGAGCCTCATAATGCACCAGAGGAAAAAGAGGCGAAAAAAAAAATAGGAGCCTCATAATGCAGTAATGCACCAGAGGAAAAAGAGGCGAAAAAAAAAATAGGAGCCTCATAATGCACCAGAGGAAAAAGAGGCGAAAAAAAAAATAGGAGCCTCATAATGCAGTAATGCACCAGAGGAAAAAGAGGCGAAAAAAAAAATAGGAGCCTCATAATGCAGTAATGCACCAGAGGAAAAAGAGGCGAAAAAAAAAATAGGAGCCCCATAATGCACCAGAGGAAAAAGAGGCGAAAAAAAAAATAGGAGCCTCATAATGCAGTAATGCACCAGAGGAAAAAGAGGCGAAAAAAAAAATAGGAGCCTCATAATGCACCAGAGGAAAAAGAGGCGAAAAAAAAAATAGGAGCCTCATAATGCAGTAATGCACCAGAGGAAAAAGAGGCGAAAAAAAAATAGGAGCCCCATAATGCACCAGAGGAAAAAGAGGCGAAAAAAAAAATAGGAGCCTCATAATGCACCAGAGGAAAAAGAGGCGAAAAAAAAAATAGGAGCCTCATAATGCAGTAATGCACCAGAGGAAAAAGAGGCGAAAAAAAAAATAGGAGCCTCATAATGCACCAGAGGAAAAAGAGGCGAAAAAAAAAATATGAGCCTCATAATGCAGTAATGCACCAGAGGAAAAAGAGGCGAAAAAAAAAATAGGAGCCTCATAATGCACCAGAGGAAAAAGAGGCGAAAAAAAAAATAGGAGCCCCATAATGCAGTAATGCACCAGAGGAAAAAGAGGCGAAAAAAAAAATAGGAGCCTCATAATGCACCAGAGGAAAAAGAGGCGAAAAAAAAAATAGGAGCCTCATAATGCAGTAATGCACCAGAGGAAAAAGAGGCAAAAAAAAAAATAGGAGCCTCATAATGCACCAGAGGAAAAAGAGGCGAAAAAAAAAATAGGAGCCCCATAATGCAGTAATGCACCAGAGGAAAAAGAGGCGAAAAAAAAAATAGGAGCCTCATAATGCACCAGAGGAAAAAGAGGCGAAAAAAAAAATAGGAGCCCCATAATGCAGTAATGCACCAGAGGAAAAAGAGGCGAAAAAAAAAATAGGAGCCTCATAATGCACCAGAGGAAAAAGAGGCGAAAAAAAAAATAGGAGCCCCATAATGCAGTAATGCACCAGAGGAAAAAGAGGCGAAAAAAAAAATAGGAGCCCCATAATGCACCAGAGGAAAAAGAGGCGAAAAAAAAAATAGGAGCCTCATAATGCACCAGAGGAAAAAGAGGCGAAAAAAAAAATAGGAGCCTCATAATGCACCAGAGGAAAAAGAGGCGAAAAAAAAAATAGGAGCCCCATAATGCAGTAATGCACCAGAGGAAAAAGAGGCGAAAAAAAAAAATAGGAGCCTCATAATGCACCAGAGGAAAAAGAGGCGAAAAAAAAAATAGGAGCCTCATAATGCAGTAATGCACCAGAGGAAAAAGAGGCGAAAAAAAAAATAGAAGCCTCATAATGCACCAGAGGAAAAAGAGGCGAAAAAAAAAATAGGAGCCTCATAATGCAGTAATGCACCAGAGGAAAAAGAGGCGAAAAAAAAAATAGGAGCCTCATAATGCACCAGAGGAAAAAGAGGCGAAAAAAAAAATAGGAGCCCCATAATGCACCAGAGGAAAAAGAGGCGAAAAAAAAAATAGGAGCCTCATAATGCAGTAATGCACCAGAGGAAAAAGAGGCGAAAAAAAAATAGGAGCCTCATAATGCACCAGAGGAAAAAGAGGCGAAAAAAAAAATAGGAGCCTCATAATGCAGTAATGCACCAGAGGAAAAAGAGGCGAAAAAAAAAAATAGGAGCCTCATAATGCACCAGAGGAAAAAGAGGCGAAAAAAAAAATAGGAGCCCCATAATGCAGTAATGCACCAGAGGAAAAAGAGGCGAAAAAAAAAATAGGAGCCTCATAATGCACCAGAGGAAAAAGAGGCGAAAAAAAAAATAGGAGCCCCATAATGCACCAGAGGAAAAAGAGGCGAAAAAAAAAAATAGGAGCCTCATAATGCACCAGAGGAAAAAGATGCGAAAAAAAAAATAGGAGCCTCATAATGCACCAGAGGAAAAAGAGGCGAAAAAAAAAATAGGAGCCTCATAATGCAGTAATGCACCAGAGGAAAAAGAGGCGAAAAAAAAAATAGGAGCCTCATAATGCACCAGAGGAAAAAGAGGCGAAAAAAAAAATAGGAGCCCCATAATGCACCAGAGGAAAAAGAGGCGAAAAAAAAAATAGGAGCCTCATAATGCAGTAATGCACCAGAGGAAAAAGAGGCGAAAAAAAAAATAGGAGCCTCATAATGCACCAGAGGAAAAAGAGGCGAAAAAAAAAATAGGAGCCTCATAATGCAGTAATGCACCAGAGGAAAAAGAGGCGAAAAAAAAAAATAGGAGCCTCATAATGCACCAGAGGAAAAAGAGGCGAAAAAAAAAATAGGAGCCCCATAATGCAGTAATGCACCAGAGGAAAAAGAGGCGAAAAAAAAAATAGGAGCCTCATAATGCACCAGAGGAAAAAGAGGCGAAAAAAAAAATAGGAGCCCCATAATGCACCAGAGGAAAAAGAGGCGAAAAAAAAAAATAGGAGCCTCATAATGCACCAGAGGAAAAAGATGCGAAAAAAAAAATAGGAGCCTCATAATGCACCAGAGGAAAAAGAGGCGAAAAAAAAAATAGGAGCCTCATAATGCAGTAATGCACCAGAGGAAAAAGAGGCTAAAAACAAAATAGGAGCCCCATAATGCAGTAATGCACCAGAGGAAAAAGAGGCGAAAAAAAAAATAGGAGCCTCATAATGCACCAGAGGAAAAAGAGGCGAAAAAAAAAATAGGAGCCTCATAATGCACCAGAGGAAAAAGAGGCGAAAAAAAAAATAGGAGCCTCATAATGCAGTAATGCACCAGAGGAAAAAGAGGCGAAAAAAAAAAATAGGAGCCCCATAATGCAGTAATGCACCAGAGGAAAAAGAGGCGAAAAAAAAAATAGGAGCCCCATAATGCAGTAATGCACCAGAGGAAAAAGAGGCGAAAAAAAAAATAGGAGCCTCATAATGTAGTAATGCACCAGAGGAAAAAGAGGCGAAAAAAAAAATAGGAGCCTCATAATGCACCAGAGGAAAAAGAGGCGAAAAAAAAAATAGGAGCCTCATAATGCAGTAATGCACCAGAGGAAAAAGAGGCGAAAAAAAAAATAGGAGCCTCATAATGCACCAGAGGAAAAAGAGGCGAAAAAAAAAATAGGAGCCTCATAATGCAGTAATGCACCAGAGGAAAAAGAGGCGAAAAAAAAAATAGGAGCCTCATAATGCACCAGGGGAAAAAGAGGCGAAAAAAAAAATAGGAGCCTCATAATGCAGTAATGCACCAGAGGAAAAAGAGGCGAAAAAAAAAATAGGAGCCCCATAATGCAGTAATGCACCAGAGGAAAAAGAGGCGAAAAAAAAAATA
Source organism: Euprymna scolopes (assembly GCF_053919585.1). NCBI lineage: Eukaryota > Metazoa > Mollusca > Cephalopoda > Sepiida > Sepiolidae > Euprymna > Euprymna scolopes. The sequence goes on along the minus strand of NC_136527.1, from coordinate 71,052,720 downwards.
GGAGCCCCATAATGCAGTAATGCACCAGAGGAAAAAGAGGCGAAAAAAAAAATAGGAGCCTCATAATGCAGTAATGCACCAGAGGAAAAAGAGGCGAAAAAAAAATAGGAGCCTCATAATGCACCAGAGGAAAAAGAGGCGAAAAAAAAAAAGGAGCCTCATAATGCAGTAATGCACCAGAGGAAAAAGAGGCGAAAAAAAAAATAGGAGCCTCATAATGCACCAGAGGAAAAAGAGGCGAAAAAAAAAATAGGAGCCTCATAATGCAGTAATGCACCAGAGGAAAAAGAGGCGAAAAAAAAAATAGGAGCCCCATAATGCAGTAATGCACCAGAGGAAAAAGAGGCGAAAAAAAAAATAGGAGCCCCATAATGCAGTAATGCACCAGAGGAAAAAGAGGCGAAAAAAAAAATAGGAGTCTCATAATGCAGTAATGCACCAGAGGAAAAAGAGGCGAAAAAAAAAATAGGAGCCTCATAATGCACCAGAGGAAAAAGAGGCGAAAAAAAAAATAGGAGCCTCATAATGCAGTAATGCACCAGAGGAAAAAGAGGCGAAAAAAAAAATAGGAGCCTCATAATGCACCAGAGGAAAAAGAGGCGAAAAAAAAAATAGGAGCCCCATAATGCAGTAATGCACCAGAGGAAAAAGAGGCGAAAAAAAAAAATAGGAGCCTCATAATGCACCAGAGGAAAAAGAGGCGAAAAAAAAAATAGGAGCCCCATAATGCACCAGAGGAAAAAGAGGCGAAAAAAAAAATAGGAGCCCCATAATGCAGTAATGCACCAGAGGAAAAAGAGGCGAAAAAAAAAATAGGAGCCCCATAATGCAGTAATGCACCAGAGGAAAAAGAGGCGAAAAAAAAAATAGGAGCCTCATAATGCACCAGAGGAAAAAGAGGCGAAAAAAAAAATAGGAGCCCCATAATGCACCAGAGGAAAAAGAGGCGAAAAAAAAAATAGGAGCCTCATAATGCACCAGAGGAAAAAGAGGCGAAAAAAAAAATAGGAGCCCCATAATGCAGTAATGCACCAGAGGAAAAAGAGGCGAAAAAAAAAATAGGAGCCTCATAATGCACCAGAGGAAAAAGAGGCGAAAAAAAAAATAGGAGCCCCATAATGCACCAGAGGAAAAAGAGGCGAAAAAAAAAATAGGAGCCTCATAATGCACCAGAGGAAAAAGAGGCGAAAAAAAAAATAGGAGCCCCATAATGCAGTAATGCACCAGAGGAAAAAGAGGCGAAAAAAAAAAATAGGAGCCTCATAATGCACCAGAGGAAAAAGAGGCGAAAAAAAAAATAGGAGCCCCATAATGCACCAGAGGAAAAAGAGGCGAAAAAAAAAATAGGAGCCCCATAATGCAGTAATGCACCAGAGGAAAAAGAGGCGAAAAAAAAAATAGGAGCCCCATAATGCAGTAATGCACCAGAGGAAAAAGAGGCGAAAAAAAAAATAGGAGCCTCATAATGCACCAGAGGAAAAAGAGGCGAAAAAAAAAATAGGAGCCCCATAATGCACCAGAGGAAAAAGAGGCGAAAAAAAAAAATAGGAGCCTCATAATGCAGTAATGCACCAGAGGAAAAAGAGGCGAAAAAAAAAATAGGAGCCTCATAATGCAGTAATGCACCAGAGGAAAAAGAGGCGAAAAAAAAAATAGGAGCCTCATAATGCACCAGAGGAAAAAGAGGCGAAAAAAAAAATAGGAGCCCCATAATGCACCAGAGGAAAAAGAGGCGAAAAAAAAAATAGGAGCCTCATAATGCACCAGAGGAAAAAGAAGCGAAAAAAAAAAATAGGAGCCTCATAATGCACCAGAGGAAAAAGAGGCGAAAAAAAAAATAGGAGCCCCATAATGCACCAGAGGAAAAAGAGGCGAAAAAAAAAATAGGAGCCTCATAATGCACCAGAGGAAAAAGAGGCGAAAAAAAAAATAGGAGCCTCATAATGCACCAGAGGAAAAAGAGGCGAAAAAAAAAATAGGAGCCTCATAATGCAGTAATGCACCAGAGGAAAAAGAGGCGAAAAAAAAAATAGGAGCCCCATAATGCACCAGAGGAAAAAGAGGCGAAAAAAAAAATAGGAGCCTCATAATGCACCAGAGGAAAAAGAGGCGAAAAAAAAAATAGGAGCCTCATAATGCAGTAATGCACCAGAGGAAAAAGAGGCGAAAAAAAAAATAGGAGCCTCATAATGCACCAGAGGAAAAGGAGGCGAAAAAAAAAATAGGAGCCCCATAATGCAGTAATGCACCAGAGGAAAAAGAGGCGAAAAAAAAAAATAGGAGCCTCATAATGCACCAGAGGAAAAAGAGGCGAAAAAAAAAATAGGAGCCCCATAATGCACCAGAGGAAAAAGAGGCGAAAAAAAAAATAGGAGCCTCATAATGCACCAGAGGAAAAAGAGGCGAAAAAAAAAATAGGAGCCTCATAATGCACCAGAGGAAAAAGAGGCGAAAAAAAAAATAGGAGCCTCATAATGCACCAGAGGAAAAAGAGGCGAAAAAAAAAATAGGAGCCTCATAATGCAGTAATGCACCAGAGGAAAAAGAGGCGAAAAAAAAAATAGGAGCCTCATAATGCAGTAATGCACCAGAGGAAAAAGAGGCGAAAAAAAAAATAGGAGCCTCATAATGCACCAGAGGAAAAAGAGGCGAAAAAAAAAATAGGAGCCTCATAATGCACCAGAGGAAAAAGAGGCGAAAAAAAAAATAGGAGCCTCATAATGCAGTAATGCACCAGAGGAAAAAGAGGCGAAAAAAAAATAGGAGCCTCATAATGCACCAGAGGAAAAAGAGGCGAAAAAAAAAATAGGAGCCTCATAATGCACCAGAGGAAAAAGAGGCGAAAAAAAAAATAGGAGCCTCATAATGCAGTAATGCACCAGAGGAAAAAGAGGCGAAAAAAAAATAGGAGCCTCATAATGCAGTAATGCACCAGAGGAAAAAGAGGCGAAAAAAAAAATAGGAGCCTCATAATGCAGTAATGCACCAGAGGAAAAAGAGGCGAAAAAAAAAATAGGAGCCTCATAATGCAGTAATGCACCAGAGGAAAAACAGGCGAAAAAAAAAATAGGAGCCTCATAATGCAGTAATGCACCAGAGGAAAAAGAGGCGAAAAAAAAAATAGGAGCCTCATAATGCACCAGAGGAAAAAGAGGCGAAAAAAAAAATAGGAGCCTCATAATGCACCAGAGGAAAAAGAGGCGAAAAAAAAAATAGGAGCCTCATAATGCAGTAATGCACCAGAGGAAAAAGAGGCGAAAAAAAAAATAGGAGCCTCATAATACACCAGAGGAAAAAGAGGCGAAAAAAAAAATAGGAGCCTCATAATGCACCAGAGGAAAAAGAGGCGAAAAAAAAAATAGGAGCCTCATAATGCAGTAATGCACCAGAGGAAAAAGAGGCGAAAAAAAAAATAGGAGCCTCATAATGCAGTAATGCACCAGAGGAAAAAGAGGCGAAAAAAAAAATAGGAGCCTCATAATGCAGTAATGCACCAGAGGAAAAAGAGGCGAAAAAAAAAATAGGAGCCTCATAATGCAGTAATGCACCAGAGGAAAAAGAGGCGAAAAAAAAAATAGGAGCCTCATAATGCACCAGAGGAAAAAGAGGCGAAAAAAAAAATAGGAGCCTCATAATGCACCAGAGGAAAAAGAGGCGAAAAAAAAAAATAGGAGCCTCATAATGCACCAGAGGAAAAAGAGGCGAAAACAAAAATAGGAGCCCCATAATGCAGTAATGCACCAGAGGAAAAAGAGGCGAAAAAAAAAATAGGAGACTCATAATGCACCAGAGGAAAAAGAGGCGAAAAAAAAAAATAGGAGCCTCATAATGCACCAGAGGAAAAAGAGGCGAAAAAAAAAATAGGAGCCCCATAATGCAGTAATGCACCAGAGGAAAAAGAGGCGAAAAAAAAAATAGGAGCCTCATAATGCACCAGAGGAAAAAGAGGCGAAAAAAAAAATAGGAGCCCCATAATGCAGTAATGCACCAGAGGAAAAAGAGGCGAAAAAAAAAAATAGGAGCCTCATAATGCACCAGAGGAAAAAGAGGCGAAAAAAAAAATAGGAGCCTCATAATGCACCAGAGGAAAAAGAGGCGAAAAAAAAAATAGGAGCCTCATAATGCACCAGAGGAAAAAGAGGCGAAAAAAAAAATAGGAGCCTCATAATGCAGTAATGCACCAGAGGAAAAAGAGGCGAAAAAAAAAATAGGAGCCTCATAATGCACCAGAGGAAAAAGAGGCGAAAAAAAAAATAGGAGCCCCATAATGCAGTAATGCACCAGAGGAAAAAGAGGCGAAAAAAAAAAAAAATAGGAGCCTCATAATGCAGTAATGCACCAGAGGAAAAAGAGGCGAAAAAAAAAATAGGAGCCTCATAATGCACCAGAGGAAAAAGAGGCGAAAAAAAAAATAGGAGCCCCATAATGCAGTAATGCACCAGAGGAAAAAGAGGCGAAAAAAAAAAATAGGAGCCTCATAATGCACCAGAGGAAAAAGAGGCGAAAAAAAAAATAGGAGCCTCATAATGCACCAGAGGAAAAAGAGGCGAAAAAAAAAATAGGAGCCCCATAATGCAGTAATGTACCAGAGGAAAAAGAGGCGAAAAAAAAAATAGGAGCCTCATAATGCACCAGAGGAAAAAGAGGCGAAAAAAAAAATAGGAGCCTCATAATGCACCAGAGGAAAAAGAGGCGAAAAAAAAAATAGGAGCCCCATAATGCAGTAATGCACCAGAGGAAAAAGAGGCGAAAAAAAAAATAGGAGCCTCATAATGCACCAGAGGAAAAAGAGGCGAAAAAAAAAAATAGGAGCCCCATAATGCAGTAATGCACCAGAGGAAAAAGAGGCGAAAAAAAAATAGGAGCCTCATAATGCACCAGAGGAAAAAGAGGCGAAAAAAAAAATAGGAGCCTCATAATGCACCAGAGGAAGAAGAGGCGAAAAAAAAAATAGGAGCCTCATAATGCACCAGAGGAAAAAGAGGCGAAAAAAAAAATAGGAGCCCCATAATGCAGTAATGCACCAGAGGAAAAAGAGGCGAAAAAAAAAAATAGGAGCCTCATAATGCACCAGAGGAAAAAGAGGCGAAAAAAAAAATAGGAGCCCCATAATGCACCAGAGGAAAAAGAGGCGAAAAAAAACTAGGAGCCTCATAATGCACCAGAGGAAAAAGAGGCGAAAAAAAAAATAGGAGCCTCATAATGCAGTAATGCACCAGAGGAAAAAGAGGCGAAAAAAAAAATAGGAGCCCCATAATGCAGTAATGCACCAGAGGAAAAAGAGGCGAAAAAAAAAAAAAATAGGAGCCCCATAATGCAGTAATGCACCAGAGGAAATGAGGCGAAAAAAGAAATAGGAGCCTCATAATGCACCAGAGGAAAAAGAGGCGAAAAAAAAAATAGGAGCCCCATAATGCAGTAATGCACCAGAGGAAAAAGAGGCAAAAAAAAAATAGGAGCCTCATAATGCACCAGAGGAAAAAGAGGCGAAAAAAAAAATAGGAGCCTCATAATGCACCAGAGGAAAAAGAGGCGAAAAAAAAAATAGGAGCCCCATAATGCAGTAATGCACCAGAGGAAAAAGAGGCGAAAAAAAAAATAGGAGCCTCATAATGCACCAGAGGAAAAAGAGGCGAAAAAAAAAATAGGAGCCTCATAATGCACCAGAGGAAAAAGAGGAGAAAAAAAAAATAGGAGCCTCATAATGCAGTACTGCACCAGAGGAAAAAGAGGCGAAAAAAAAAATAGGAGCCTCATAATGCACCAGAGGAAAAAGAGGCGAAAAAAAAAATAGGAGCCCCATAATGCAGTAATGCACCAGAGGAAAAAGAGGCGAAAAAAAAAATAGGAGCCTCATAATGCACCAGAGGAAAAAGAGGCGAAAAAAAAAATAGGAGCCTCATAATGCACCAGAGGAAAAAGAGGCGAAAAAAAAAATAGGAGCCCCATAATGCAGTAATGCACCAGAGGAAAAAGAGGCGAAAAAAAAAATAGGAGCCTCATAATGCACCAGAGGAAAAAGAGGCGAAAAAAAAATAGGAGCCTCATAATGCACCAGAGGAAAAAGAGGCGAAAAAAAAAATAGGAGCCTCATAATGCAGTAATGCACCAGAGGAAAAAGAGGCGAAAAAAAAAATAGGAGCCTCATAATGCACCAGAGGAAAAAGAGGCGAAAAAAAAAATAGGAGCCCCATAATGCAGTAATGCACCAGAGGAAAAAGAGGCGAAAAAAAAAATAGGAGCCTCATAATGCACCAGAGGAAAAAGAGGCGAAAAAAAAAATAGGAGCCCCATAATGCACCAGAGGAAAAAGAGGCGAAAAAAAAAAATAGGAGCCTCATAATGCAGTAATGCACCAGAGGAAAAAGAGGCGAAAAAAAAAATAGGAGCCTCATAATGCACCAGAGGAAAAAGAGGCGAAAAAAAAATAGGAGCCTCATAATGCAGTAATGCACCAGAGGAAAAAGAGGCGAAAAAAAAAAATAGGAGCCTCATAATGCAGTAATGCACCAGAGGAAAAAGAGGCGAAAAAAAAAAATAGGAGCCTCATAATGCAGTAATGCACCAGAGGAAAAAGAGGCGAAAAAAAAAAATAGGAGCCTCATAATGCACCAGAGGAAAAAGAGGCGAAAAAAAAAATAGGAGCCCCATAATGCAGTAATGCACCAGAGGAAAAAGAGGCGAAAAAAAAAAATAGGAGCCTCATAATGCACCAGAGGAAAAAGAGGCGAAAAAAAAAAATAGGAGCCTCATAATGCACCAGAGGAAAAAGAGGCGAAAAAAAAAATAGGAGCCTCATAATGCACCAGAGGAAAAAGAGGCGAAAAAAAAAATAGGAGCCCCATAATGCAGTAATGCACCAGAGGAAAAAGAGGCGAAAAAAAAAAATAGGAGCCTCATAATGCACCAGAGGAAAAAGAGGCGAAAAAAAAAATAGGAGCCCCATAATGCACCAGAGGAAAAAGAGGCGAAAAAAAAAATAGGAGCCTCATAATGCACCAGAGGAAAAAGAGGCGAAAAAAAAAATAGGAGCCCCATAATGCAGTAATGCACCAGAGGAAAAAGAGGCGAAAAAAAAAATAGGAGCCCCATAATGCAGTAATGCACCAGAGGAAAAAGAGGCGAAAAAAAAAATAGGAGCCTCATAATGCACCAGAGGAAAAAGAGGCGAAAAAAAAAATAGGAGCCCCATAATGCAGTAATGCACCAGAGGAAAAAGAGGCGAAAAAAAAAATAGGAGCCTCATAATGCACCAGAGGAAAAAGAGGCGAAAAAAAAATAGGAGCCTCATAATGCACCAGAGGAAAAAGAGGCGAAAAAAAAAATAGGAGCCCCATAATGCAGTAATGCACCAGAGGAAAAAGAGGCGAAAAAAAAAAATAGGAGCCTCATAATGCACCAGAGGAAAAAGAGGCGAAAAAAAAAATAGGAGCCTCATAATGCACCAGAGGAAAAAGAGGCGAAAAAAAAAATAGGAGCCTCATAATGCACCAGAGGAAAAAGAGGCGAAAAAAAAAATAGGAGCCTCATAATGCACCAGAGGAAAAAGAGGCGAAAAAAAAAATAGGAGCCTCATAATGCAGTAATGCACCAGAGGAAAAAGAGGCGAAAAAAAAAATAGGAGCCTCATAATGCACCAGAGGAAAAAGAGGCGAAAAAAAAAATAGGAGCCCCATAATGCAGTAATGCACCAGAGGAAAAAGAGGCGAAAAAAAAAAATAGGAGCCCCATAATGCACCAGAGGAAAAAGAGGCGAAAAAAAAAAATAGGAGCCCCATAATGCACCAGAGGAAAAAGAGGCGAAAAAAAAAATAGGAGCCCCATAATGCAGTAATGCACCAGAGGAAAAAGAGGCGAAAAAAAAAATAGGAGCCTCATAATGCAGTAATGCACCAGAGGAAAAAGAGGCGAAAAAAAAAAATAGGAGCCCCATAATGCACCAGAGGAAAAAGAGGCGAAAAAAAAAAATAGGAGCCCCATAATGCACCAGAGGAAAAAGAGGCGAAAAAAAAAAATAGGAGCCTCATAATGCACCAGAGGAAAAAGAGGCGAAAAAAAAAATAGGAGCCTCATAATGCACCAGAGGAAAAAGAGGCGAAAAAAAAATAGGAGCCCCATAATGCAGTAATGCACCAGAGGAAAAAGAGGCGAAAAAAAATAGGAGCCCCATAATGCACCAGAGGAAAAAGAGGCGAAAAAAAAAAATAGGAGCCCCATAATGCACCAGAGTAAAAAGAGGCGAAAAAAAAAAATAGGAGCCCCATAATGCACCAGAGGAAAAAGAGGCGAAAAAAAAAATAGGAGCCCCATAATGCACCAGAGGAAAAAGAGGCGAAAAAAAAATAGGAGCCCCATAATGCAGTAATGCACCAGAGGAAAAAGAGGCAAAAAAAAAAAAAATAGGAGCCCCATAATGCACCAGAGGAAAAAGAGGCGGAAAAAAAATAGGAGCCCCATAATGCAGTAATGCACCAGAGGAAAAACAGGCGAAAAAAAAAATTGGAGCCCCATAATGCACCAGAGGAAAAAGAGGCGAAAAAAAAAAAAAAAAAAAAAAAACGGTCTTACCGATGTGCCTACTGTGGTTGTGATATGAGCGGTTGAAATAACGCCATTTAAGTGACGTCGTGAACATGAGGATTGAATGACTTGCAAAAAATGTCAGCGGAAAACTCGACCCTCCCTGTAGAAAACTGCCCACTTCAGTTTGATGTTTTGGGCCAGATTAATGTTTTGGGCCAGATTAATGTTTTGGGCCATTTTTTTTTAATATTTGTCATCTGAAGGGTCAAGCTTAAAATTGATACTGATCTCGTGAAAATCCGCTGCATCTGTCAAACGTTTTAGGCATAGATACATACATACATACATACATACATACAAACAGATTTTTGCCTTTTATATTTTATATTATATTGGACCCAATATATAGTAATGATTTAAAAAGTTTTTTAAAAATAGCATGTTCGCCACCATCAAGAATCAAAATCAAAACGTTTAGCTTATGATCTACTTTTTTCTTTGGCGTTAATGCTTTGGATATTAAGATATATTTGCTGCAAGGCTAAAGATTAAAACACGAACTATACTATGAGCTATTACTGTTGCAGAGGTTTACATTATTAGAGAGAGTCGTATGGGGACATTCATATTTACTAGAGATGGCGGACATGTATATTGATGAGGGGAAGATATGGAAGACAGAAAGAGAACGACATTTATACATTTTACTGTTTGTGGTTCTTATAACATATATATAGAGAGGAGGGTTATCAGTTCTTATGATACAGGAGGAGAGGGGACAGTCATTACTTATGATAGAGAAGGGGCACATTACTTAGATGGTTGTAGAAGTGTAAGCCATTTTGAATTTCAGAACAGTTTCAGATGGTTCGCTGTTACACACAAGTCCTGGTAGGTGACTTGTTTGTAGTAGACAGTTCCACAGAACAAAATATTCTTACCGTGTCGAAACCCGGGAAAGAACATGTGAAATTGCTCCAGAAAAGGTTTAATATTTATGAAGCAATTCTGGTTTCTGATTGGTTGGTAGCAGAACGTGAATTAATTTGATTCGTCAGTTCTTAGCAGCTTCATTTATAAATAGAATCGTCCGACTGTGTGGGATCATACCCCATTATAGTTCCAAAATATTGCAACAATGGTTTATACACAAAGTTCATTAATACGATGAGGGAGACAATGTTCATATAAAGACTATTACACATTACCTTCAATTTGATAGAATGGCGACACGAAGACTGCTGTTACAAAATATGATGTGTTCTTTTATTACATTCGACCGGTCACAATGATGATGACATCCAGGAATTCAAAGTCGAATGCATGATTAAAACTTTCTAACCCTTCGCTTCCAAAGGGGGACCCTCCTCTGATTCGATCTGATTCTGTCTCCAACTCAGTCCAACTCTCTCTAATCTCCTAAAACTAGCAAACTATATTAAGAATTCCTTTTCTCCTATGACGTCATGTATGGCTTCAAACACGTGCCACACACACACACACGTGGGAAACGCACGTGGGTTAAACATGCATGGTTCGCACATGTCCAAACCATTTCTGCAGACAAAGAATTCTTCTAACCTATTTTTCAACCTAACTTATTTTTCATCATATTTAAATTTGCCATTGTTTGTTCTATTAACGGACCTTATTTTAATTTAGTTTTCATAAAAAAGAATTGAACAATCAACATTCCTTTTACACAAACATATCTACTATTTTATATTAAATTGAACAATGAGATGGGTATATATGCTGATGACACCACACTCTATAGCAGGCACGACAGGAAAACAAATGAACATATATCTAAAGTAATGGCAGAAACACTAGAGGATGATCTCAAATCAGTAGTGGAATGGGGACAAAAATGGATGGTAACGTTCAATGCCACCAAGACAAAACTGGTTTCATTCAATAATTACAAGAAACCTTCTCTACCACCTATAGAAATGGCCAACAACTCTTTAGCTGAGAGTACGTCTTTCAAGCTCCTTGGCCTAACGTTCACAGGAAACATGAGCTGGAACAATTACATCGAGGGCATTGCCAGGGCCGCTGCGAGGAAGGTGGGCTCTCTCTACCGTGATAGAAAACTTCTAACACCCGAAAGTATCCTGTACCTCTATAAGGCCACTATTCGCCCATGTATGGAGTATTGCTGTCATATTTGGGCCGGTGCATCTTCTACTAGTCTCTCGCTCCTTGACAGGGTTCAAAAGAGAGTCGCAAATCTGATAGGCCCTAAACTGGCATCAAAACTTCAGCCTCTGTCCCATCGTCGAAACGTTGCATCCCTCTGCCTGTTCTACAAGTATTATAATGGTGAATGCTCTGAAGAACTGCAAGCACTTGTGCCCCCACGACGTGAACACCCTCGACAGACCCGACAAGCTACAAAATCCCACCCCCACACTGTAGAGATCCCTAGATGTAAAAGATCTTTCTACTCCAGTAGTTTCTTCCCCAGAACTGCTAGACTTTGGAATTCCATTCCAGGTCACTGCTTCCCCAACTGTACTGACATGCATAAGTTCAAGTGCAACGTGAACTAACATCTCGCTGCCCTAATCCCTACATAGTACCCCAGTAGATGTTTCCCCTGATAGTAGCCCCCTACATTAAAGTGGCAATGTGCCTTGTTTGGGGTGAAAATGTAATAAAAAAAAATTTTAAAAAATTCTATATTCTATTTCCGACTCTATTTCTGAACCTATTTCCGAACCTTGTAAGCAAGGTTCGAATCTCGGTCTATCTAATCTCATTTTTACTTATTTAATGTTTTTCTTACTTACAAGAAAAGGGGACCTTTCTTGTAACATTACACTATGCATGCATATTTGTAATGCCATCGTTCGACCATCACCTGGCAAATTCCATTTTTTCATGTTCCAGATTTTCCACTGATTTTCCTCGGTTAAAACCCAGATATAAAGTTTAGCATGGGTTTGAATACCCTATATATGAAGTTTCGGGTTTGTATTACTGTACACATAGATTCGAAAAAGTTGTCAAAAAACAAATATATAATAAATGTTATCAAAGGCAAGATAAGTTACTTTTCTACCCAACTGGATATGTTTTTAGTGTTTTTTATTCAATGTAACATGTTTATTCAGCTCGAAAAACATAGTGTTTACCGATGTATTGGAAAATTCAAAATGGCGGCCGACTCTCTCTCTCTCTCTCTCTCTCTCTCTCTCTCTCTCTACCAAACACTCTATAGCAGGCACGACAGGAAAACAAATGAACATATATCTAAAGTAATGGCAGAAACACTAGAGGATGACCTCCAATCAGTAGTGGAATGGGGACAAAAATGGATGGTCACGTTCAATGCCGCCAAGACAAAACTGGTTTCATTCAATAATTACAAGAAACCTTCTCTACCACCTAACGACTCTTTATCTGAGAGTACGTCTCTCAAGCTCCTTGGCCTAACGTTCACAGGAAACATGAGCTGGAACAATTACATCGAGAGCATTGCCAGGGCCGCTGCGATGAAGGTGGGCTCTCTCTACCGTGCTAGAAAACTACTGACACCCGAAAGTATCCTGTATCTCTACAAGGCCACTATTCGCCCATGTATGGAGTATTGCTGTCATATTTGGGCTGGTGTATCGGCTACTAGTCTCTCGCTCCTTGACAGGGTTCAAAAGAGAGTCGCCAATCTGATAGGCCCTGAACTGGCATCTAAGCTTCAGCCTCTGTCCCATCGTCGAAACGTTGCATCATTTATTCACCTCGAAAAACATGCAGTGTTTACCGATGTATTGGAAAATTCAAAATGGCGCCCGACTGTCTCTTTAACATTGTAAGTTTGGGAAAAGATGTTATAAATAATAAACTAGACAAAATACTATTAAAAAACAACCGAATATATGTCAACTTATGTCACGGTAACATATATTGAGCGAATTTCTAACAGTATTTCGTCTAGTTTATTATTTATAATACCTTTTCCCAAACTTATCCTCTCCGAGAGAGAGTCGTGCGCCATTTTGAATTTTCCAATGCATCATCGGTAAACACAGTATGTTTTTCGAGCTGAATAAACATGTTACATTGAATAAAAACACAAAAAATATATCCAGTTAGGTAGAAAAGTAACTTATCTTGCCTTTGATAATATTTATTTGTTATATATTTGTTTTTTGACAACTTTTTCGAATCTATGTGTTCAGTAATACAAACCCGAAGTTTCATGTCTGTAAACCAAAAACTGACGGAGAAGATTGGTAGGCAAATTTTTTATAACAAATATGTAGACGCATACATAAATATATATAGCAAGAGGTGTGTGTTTACTATAAGCTTTTTACGCAAATATTATAAAAGTACATACCATGTAGAACATCTGCATGAATATAATTACACGTAATACTTAACTAAAGATGATCATCCCATAAGAAAACCGGAAAAAAATTAATAGGGAATTAATTAAAATGAATATGCAAATTAGCTAGATCTTTTGCAGAATGGATGCAATTCCACGACCCATATATAACAAAGTTGTATTTACATTTTAAATACGTTAAATACGGTTACACTATTCAGCTACTGCTAAGATGGGCGTGTGAATTAACAATGTTCAAACATTGTCCAAATAATGGTTTTCAAATTAATCCCAATGAAAATAAGACACAAATTTTAGTCTTCGAACCGCGATATTTATCTTTCAATGCAGGCACAAGGTACAACTTTTTTTAATTACTTATTTTTTACTTAAAAAAAAAAAAAAACAACAAATTAATAAGTTAAATGTTACTATAAATCATGTTCATTATTTTTCTCTTTCAATTTAATAAAAAAAAAATTTCATCCTTTTTTATTTTTCAAAAAGCTGTCATCAATAGTCTGGCAGCTCGACCGATCTTGCTTGCTATGCGTGACGTCATTTCCAGTTAAAAAGCCTGGGCCTCGCAAGTCATGTCATCAACCGAGAAGATAGGTTTGATGACGGAACCCGATACTCGGACACGAGCCAGAGGCCAACAAGGCGACGACTATTTTTAAATTAAAGGCGCTGTTTTACATTTACATTCCAATCTCCAATCTATGGTCCCCCCTCGCCAATCTTTCACGAAAAACACCCGTGCGTCTAGCTGAATCCACTGTGAAAAATTTCCCCCACTCTATACCTGTGCCTAAATCAAAACGCGGATTCCATGAACAAAGCTTCTTTCTTAGAACTGCACGCCTGTGGAACTCTATTCCGTCTGCCTGCTTCCCACCGGACTACAACTTGGATGTCTTCAAGTCCAATGTTAACAAATTCCTAATGAACCGCCCCCTTAAGTAAATACTTCATCAAATCTCCACACTAACGTAAGTACTTGCAATAACCCTTATCCCTGAGTGGCTTCCAGGCCTTGATAAGTGGTGATCACTGTGTAAAAAAGAAAAAAAAACACACAAGGTCACTGTGTAGAGGGAGACGACTGACCATTTCTGAGTGGTATGTAATGGTTTCGCTCCTTATTGTCTCTGCTCGATGTTGTAGGCAGCGTGCGATTCCATATTTGATACTGTATGGGTGATGGGAGTTGAATTTAAGGTATTGTCCGATGAAGGTAGGCTTGCGATATACAGATGTCTTAAACCTATGCTCTGTGCGTGATATGAGTATATCAAGGAAGGCCAGTTGGTTATCTTTTTCTTTCTCCATTGTGAACTGTATCGATGGTCTTATTGAGTTCACATGGTCTAGGAGAGCCTGGATGTCTTCCTGATGGGGCCAGAGTATGAAGGTGTCATCAACGTATCTTAGCCACATGGTGGGCTTTAAGGGAGCTGAACCTAAGGCCATGTCTTCGAAATATTCCATGTATATGTTCGCCATCACTGGTGATAATGGTCAGCCCATAGCTAGCCCCTCCTCTTGTCGATATAGGTCAGTACCCATTCTGAAGTAGGTTGTTTCTATGCAGAATATCAGCATTTCCATTAAGTTTGGCAATGGTACACATGTGCCTCTTCTATGGAGAGGTCCGCAGCTAGTTTGTCTTGAATTACTGCTAGTGCCTCACTAGTTTTTAGTGAACAGACTAACCACATCTAGGCTTACTATTTGGGTTGTACTGATGGGTGCTCCCTTGATCAGTTCCATGAAGTGGGCAGAATTCTTTACTTGCCTGCTAATGTTGAATAACAACATAGGTTTAACATTAACAAAAACCAACTAAGAATCGTCCTAGTGACATATGTCGAGCGGTCCTAGACGTTGTATTAAAGTTTACAGTTACCCAAAGGTGCTGAGTTCAATCCTGAATGAAGGCAGTGAAAAGTAACATTCAAAACAGAGAATCAGCAACTATGTCCCAGAACCCCGTAATAATAATAAAGGGTTGGGTTCCAGTCTCCTAACAAATGGTTCCCCAGTTCGACACGAAACATCTGATGAAGGCCGGAGGGCAAAACGTTGAGACTATAACAACCAAGATGAGGAAGTCAGCCCGACAATCTCAATAAATAACATTTATTTGTTCATTTAAAAAAAGTAATACTCCTCCTCCCCCACAAAAAATCTTACCGTAACATGTATTTGTTCATTTAAAAAAGTAATAATCCCCCCACAAAAAATCTTACCATAACATTTATTTGTTCATTTAAAAAAGTAATACTCCCCCCCACAAAAAATCTTACCATAACATTTATTTGTTAATTTCAAAAAGTAATACTCCCCCACCCACAAAAAAGATCTTACCATAACATTTATTTGTTAATTTAAAAAAGTAATACCCCCCACAAAAAATCTTACCATAACATTTATTTGTTCATTTAAAAAAGTAATACTCCCCCCTCCAAAAAACTTACCATAACATTTATTTGTTAATTTAAAAAAGTAATACTCCCCCCTCCAAAAAACTTACCATAACATTTATTTGTTAATTTAAAAAAGTAATACTCCCCCCTCCAAAAATCTTACCATAACATTTATTTGTTAATTTAAAAAAGTAATACTCCCCCCTCCAAAAAAACTTACCATAACATTTATTTGTTCATTTAAAAAAGTAATACTCCCCCCTCTAAAAACATTTTACCATAACATTTATTTGTTAATTTAAAAAAGTAATACCCCCCACAAAAAATCTTACCATAACATTTATTTGTTCATTTAAAAAAGTAATACTCCCCCCTCCAAAAAACTTACCATAACATTTATTTGTTAATTTAAAAAAGTAATACTCCCCCCTCCAAAAAACTTACCATAACATTTATTTGTTAATTTAAAAAAGTAATACTCCCCCCTCCAAAAATCTTACCATAACATTTATTTGTTAATTTAAAAAAGTAATACTCCCCCCTCTAAAAAAATTTTACCATAACATTTATTTGTTAATTTAAAAAAGTAATACTCCCCCCTCCAAAAATCTTACCATAACATTTATTTGTTAATTTAAAAAAGTAATAATCCCCCCTCCAAAAAAACTTACCATAACATTTATTTGTTAATTTAAAAAAGTAATACTCCCCCCTCCAAAAAATCTTACCATAACATTTATTTGTTAATTTAAAAAAGTAATACTCCCCCCTCCAAAAATCTTACCATAACATTTATTTGTTAATTTAAAAAAGTAATACTCCCCCCTCCAAAAATCTTACCATAACATTTATTTGTTAATTTAAAAAAGTAATACTCCCCCCTCTAAAAAAATTTTACCATAACATTTATTTGTTCATTAAAAAAAGTAATACCCCCCCCAAAAAAAAACCGTAGTTGTAAAAAATCCATTTCTTTTGTAATGTTTTCATTCTATGGGTTTAAAACTTAAAGACTAATTTTTGTTATAGAACCTCACCATATTATTTACTTTTTAATAAAAATATAGTTGAAAAAAAAAAAAAAAAAAAAACATAGAAAAAGCCGCGACTTTCGTTTTCAAATGTTTTCATCTAATGAAAATATTGTTGGTTTTAGCGTCGTGAATTATGATATGAAAACAAAAACGATTCTCTTAATAGTTGGGCCCTGTCGGTGGGGCATTAGAATACGCCGACTGACCCCCCCCCCCCTGCAGAGGGTAAAAGTTCCTCAATGGGGGTCCTGGATATGACCTTAAACTATATCCAGTGGTGAGGCCCCAGCTTGTGGGCTCTGGGGAGTGTGGAGGCAGGTCCACTCTGACCCGGAGTGGTAGTACCTGTTAGGGTCCCAACTATGGGTTAAATAGAAACCGCTGTGAAAACAACAAATATATTCTATTAAAAGAATTTTTCTTAAATCTTTGGATTCGGCATTAAATAACCCGAAAATGGTTGATATGCCGTAAAACAAAAACAACCAACCAACAATCTTAATAGTTGCGTAAAGACTACGTTTTGTATTATTAATGTTATCAACTTTATTACATAAAAAAAAACGCCGCAGGTTTCTTTCTTCTTCTTTTTTTTTTTTTTTAATGTTTTGACTTAATAAAAATATCGTTGGTTTTCTCATCCTAAATTATGAGATGAAAAAATAATTTCTCTACAATTATCGTTGCATTTTCATTTTTTGTAATATATTCGATAAAAAAAACAAAAAACTGTGACATGAAAAAACGATTCTCTTAAAATACTACATTGGTCGCAGCTTTTTTTATGTTTTGATTTAACAAAAAAAAAATATCGTTATTAGTAGCGTCCTAAATTATGAGATGAAAAAAAAAAACCCGAACGTATCGTTATTTTCATGGAAAGTGTTCGACTGAGCTTCAGTCTATGGTCCCCCCTCGCCAAACTTTCACAAGAAACACTCGTCTAGTTGAAAACACTATCAATAATTCCCCCCCCACTCTTTATCTGTGCCTAAACCTAAACATAGATTCCATTAACAAAGCTTCTTTCTTAGAACTGCACGCCTGTGGAATTGTCTTCAGTTTTCCTGCTTTCCAGCTGACTACAATATGGTTGTGTTCAAGTCTAACGTAAATAAGTTCTTGATGAGCTGTTCCATATTAAAGTTATCAAATTTACCGAATTTTCATTACTAATGATTACTATATTGTCCAAGTTCTACTGTACACTCTTTAACCCTTATCCTTGAGTGGCATCTTGGCCTTGATAATGTGGTGATGCCTGTGTAAAAAAAAAAAAAAAAAAAAAAAAAAATCTCTCAGTAAAATGGAGTTGTCTCCCTCAGCAAAGTGACCTCATGTAAAACAGCGCCTTTAATTAAAGATGAGGTATAATTTGGGAAAAATCTTTCAGTTGGACCATAACTTTCCGATTAAGATGTTTCCCAAAACAAAAGATGAAAATTAAATTAAAGCTAAAAAAAATAAATAAATAAATAAATGCATTGCGTCTTTTTCTAAAAATTCCACTTTGTTTTCTCATTTCAAGAATGTAAAGAAGTAAAACTAAGTTTAATAATTCTAAAAATTGATTTTAAAAAAGGAGAGAGTGAATAGTAAGGGGAGATAGTTCATCGTCAATTTCGGGTTTAGAATAATCTGAAATACTAAACATATTTGGTGGCAATGTAAGATTTGTATTTAAAATTTACAAATCATACAGTCTTTATTGTATTCTTTCTTTTGAAACACTAAACGTATGTACAATTGTGCGTGAAGATGTCTAATCTGACAGTGAGTATTAATTCCCTTTATTTGTACGTTCTTTTTTTTTTAATTTTATAAGATATACGGAAAAGACACGAAGTAAAAATAACGAATGAACTTTATTAACTGAAGTGGAAGTGCCGTTTAAAAATGATAATCCAGCTTTGTATGTAACACGCTATATTATTTGCCCACGACGTCGTATATGTAAGACGCTTTGCCACAAAATTTTAATTTTAAATTTACAAAGTGGCGGTAATCGTGAAGAAAGAGAGAGCCTGTTTCCTCCGTTTGACTATAGGTGGCGTTACTGTCCGTCCACCCAGTTACGGAAGCACAAAATGTATATAATGCCACCCTTGAAATAAAAATAAATGTTTTTGTCATATTTTAATTTTAAACATGTTTTTTTTTTGCAAACATATTTAAGTTTTTTGTTTTTTTTCAAACATATTTACGTTTTTTTTTTTTTTGCAAACATATTTAAGTTTTTTTTTTTTTTTTTCAAACATATTTACGTTTTTTTTTGTTTTTTTTGGGGGGAAACGTATTTAAGTTTTATTTTTCCAAACATTTACGTTTTGTTGCTTGTTTATTTTCAAACATTTACGTTTTTATTTTTTACATTTTTTTTTTTTTTTTTTTTGCAAGCATAAACTTAATGTTTTTGCTATATTTTTCTTTCAAACATATTTATGGGTACAACCGTTTTTCCACGAGTATTTTTTACGCTCTTATAATAATAAAAAAATCAACGTTTTTTCTGTTATCTTTTTTTTTTCTTAATTTTTCTGCACTTATTTTACCTTTTCCGCGAGTATTTATATATATATTTGAAAAAGGATATTGTAAAACCTGGATCTTACTTGAAACTACTATTAAAAAATAGCGCGGTACAATAAGTGCATAACTTTTCAAAAAGAAAAATATTTAAAAGTTTATGCTTGCGAAAAAAAAAACGTAAAAACAAAAAAGTAAAAACAAAAAAAAAACGTAAATGTTTGAAAATAAACAAGCAACAAAAACGTAAATGTTTGGAAAAATAAAACTTAAATATGTTTGCAAAAACGAAAAAAAAAGTAAATTAAAAACCGTAAATTTAAAATATAACAAAAACATTTATTTTTATTTCAAGGGTGCCATTATATACATTTTGTGCTTCCATAACTGGGTGGACAGACAGTAACGCCACCTATAGTCAAACGGAGGAAACAGGCTCTCTCTTTCTTCACGATTACCCAAAGTGGCACGTGTACAGCTTTGGAACCGGACGTAAATCGGTTTATTTCCGGATAACTTTATGGGTAAAATCTCTTGAGAGCGTATTGTGGTTACATGACAAAATAAAGCTGTATACACATTACAAATGTTTCTTTTCTGCGCCTTATGTTATACATTAGTACATTAGGGGTCATTTCGAGTTAAAAGTTTATTTACTGCACCCATCTGAACTAGAGAAAATCCTGATTAAAATGTGTATGTCTCGTGTGAATAAGTAACGATGAATATCTAATATGGCCGACCAGACGGGTGATCAAACAGTCAGATCGAGCGTACCGGAAAACGAAATGAGACCAAATTAACAACTCGGAAATTCTAAAAGAAACAATTTAAACAAATTTTATTTTCTACTTATGCAGAATAAATGCAACAACAACAAAAGAAAATATGGAAAATAGTTATAATGAATGAATGAATTAATTTGTTTTCAAATGTTTTTTTGATTATTATTTTTTCAAATATTCTAAAAAATTGTTTTTTTTTCCAATGTTTTTATGTAAAATAAATGCATGCGATGCAACAAAGGATTTTGCTGAATTTATTTGTTCTCACTCGCTCTCTCTCCACATGAATTCATCAAGATAGGAACTAAACAGATTACCCGAAGTTCCGTATTTGTTGTTAATAATTACCTATAACTATAATTGCTGCCCCACCCCCCAAAAAAACGGCAAAAAAAAAAATCCAAGAAAATAAAACATAAAATAAGCCGAAAAGTGCAAAGTTCAAGCAAAAAAAAAATTTTTTTTTTAAAAGGCCAATTGTCAATTTGGTCTCATTTCGTTTTCCGGTACACTCGATCTGATTTATTGATCTCTCGTCTGGTCGGCCATATTAGATATTCATCAAAGTTCAAGCCAAATTGAAATTTTTATTTGTTACGTTTGAATAAAAATAATTATTAACACAAAAACAGTCGTGTTCTTGTCGAGTAAGTTTGTTTTTTTTATTCAAGAAAATAAAAGGTATTCATTTTTGTTTTCAAGTGCTCCTAATTTGGACTTGCACCAGTTTTGTTGTTAATAATTACCTATAACTATAATCTCTGGCCAAAAAAAACAAAAAAACTTCCCCCCCCCCAAAAAAAAATATCCACCAAGAAAATAAAACATAAAAAAATAATCCGAAAAGTGCAAAAAAAAAAAAAAAAAAAAAAAATTAAAAAAAAAGGCCAGTTGTCAATTTGGTCTCATTTCGTTTTCCGGTACACTCGATCTGACTGTTTGATCACCCGTCTTGTCGGCCATATTAGATATTCATCGTTAGTCATTTAGATGAGACATACACATTTAAATCATGATTTTCTCTAGTTCAGATGGGTGCAGTAAATACACTTTTAACTCGAAATGACCGCTAATGTACTAATGTATAACATAAGACACAGAAAATAAACATTTATAATGCGTACACAGCTTTATTTTCTCATATAACCACAATACACTCTCAAGGGATTTTACCTATTATTATTATTATAAGAAGGCACTTCTGTACGCAAGTGCCATGAGGCGAATATGAGTATTTTAATTTTAAGAATGGTCGATAGAGAGCGTTTCTCATCCAAAGAACTGGGGTTGATAACTCGTACCTTTCTAAAAAAAAAATTTTTTTTCTTTTTACATGGAGGTCACCACTTATCAAGGCCTGGAAGTCACTCGAGGATAAGGGTTATTGCGTGTACAGTAATCAATGGGATGGTATCGTAGTAATCATTAGTATTGGAATTTTGATAAAGTGTCTTATGTAAGGGGGCGGTTCATCAGGAATTTGTTTATGTTGGACTTGAACACATCCAAGTTGTAGTTAGTTGGGAAACAGGCAAATGGAACAGAGTTCTACAGGCGTGCACTTCTAAGAAAGAAGCTTTGTTCATGGAATCTACGTTTTGATTTAGGCAGAGATAAAGAGCGGGGAAAATTATTGACAGTGTTTTCAACTAGACGGGTGTTTATCATGAAAGATTGGCGATTTCATGCCAATTTCTCTTATAAATTTCATTTTGAAATAAGTGTCTTCAAAAAGTGTGTGACCTTTTTTTCCTTTAAATTCATGTTTGGAAACTGAAGCATGAGACACGTGGATTTACCGAAATAGGGTGTACATTTCTCTTCTCTTCTGCTCCGAGGTATTGCCTCCACCATAACACCAAGATGAAGAAAAGTCAAAAGAATTTAAAAACAAACTTACGGATCAGAATTCCTACTCTTAAGAGGCTATTTTTTTTATAGAAATATCGGCTTACAGCAAAAAATTAAATAAAAAACGATATTATCATTATATTCAGCAATTAATAGTTTTTCAAATGTCTCTTTTATATATATATATATATATATATATATATATATTTATATATATACAAGCATTTCAGACCAGCATTGCCCGGATGTTTGGAGGTGTATGCTGAGCAAAAAAAAAGAAAAAAAGCGGTCAATTTTTTTAATTTGACCCCTATTGTGACCCCTTAACATTAATTGTTTTGGGCTCAAATCAAGTTATTAAGTTAGATCCATGTCCAAGGAACCTATATCTAAAATTTCAAGTGTTTAGACCCAAAATTGTCGGAGGAGTTTGGTAGAGTTCTCAAAGGTCAAATCGTTGAACTTTGACCCCTTAACAGCCAAATTTCTGGCCGAAAATGGATTACAAAGATTTTCCCAAATCTTAGTACCCTGTATATCAAATTTCGAGTCTGTAGACATAAATTTACAGAGTTATTGCATAGGGAAATGATCCGGAACAAGGAAGTTAAGAGCTCGGTAAAAAATAGTGATACTAAAGAGAGGCTTTATAAATGTGTATGTTATGGCCATAAACCTATTTCTTTCATTTTTAAAACTATTAGATTATATTTTTAGGTTGCATAAGTTATAAATTTTATAAATAGGCTTTTGATTATTTTCATGATTTCACAGGTTTTATTTAATTGTAGATGATTTCTTTAGAACCATTTACAAACCAAATTTAATAACATATGTTTATTTTCTCTTGCTTCTTTACAGATAGTACCATCAAAAAAGATTTGTCAATATTTGAAATGATTGTGACTTCATAACTAAAAGAAGAGGATCACAGAAAACATCAAACACCAAAATATGCCGAAACTTTCAAATGAAAAAGGCAATGAATTCATCTTTTAATTGATTTTGACAACAATGCTAACTAAATCCTAATAATTTGTGTATATGTTCAATATCTTTAAATAATTTTCGCAGTGTATAGGAAAATGTAGAAATAAATAAGGGTTTCTTTTGAAATACGTGTACGGCTTTTAAACTATTCATCTTTACAATGTATATTTCAATTATAGTCTACATAAGCAAGGAAAAACAAAGAAACTATTTTATTGAGAAGAGTGATATCCTATATCATCTCAGATTTGACTTTGATTGACTGGGTCTACGTAATCCTCTTGGGAAAAAGAACTATATTTGAAATATTAAATTGTAAAGGATGTGAAATGAATTTACTTGATTAGCCATACGAAAATACACACTAAAGATAAACCAGATATAGTGATTTGGGACAGAGCAAACAAAAAAGCGACCGTAATAGAGGTCAGTGTACCCAATGATACAGGGCTTAACAGAGTTGAGAGGGAAAAGATAACAAAGTATCAAGGACTTATGTATGATATGAAACGAAATTGGAAATTAAAAGACGTTTCAATTATACCAGTCATCATAGGAGCAACTGGGCTTATGAAAAAGAACTTTAAAAAGTACATAGCAAGCATACCCGGTGAACCAAGTGCAAGTGAAATACAAACGATTGCACTGAAAGGGACGGCTAGAATCCTGAAAAGATCTCTTGGTTGGACTCACTAAAATAGGGGTATTGTCAGACATCTGGTTGGATGTCCCATCCCCTAGAAGAAAAAGTTTAAGAAAAATGAAAAAGATAAAAGAACTTGAATACCTACTAGATACTATCTTCGAGTGTCTACGGTCTCTCTGTACAAGGGTTTGCCAAAACAACCTGGTATGAGGATACGTTTCCCTAGAAGTAAACCCTGACCAAATATAGTATTCGCTGCCCAAATAAAATCTCGTTATGGCTGACTTAAATAAGCTTTTATGAGGAACGGTGCATCTTCTCCAAGTTATGTTACCTCAAATAATGACACAAAGCTCAATACTCCACCAGACTAGATAAATTTTTGTCCTGGAATCCAGTAAGACGAAGAAACCAAAATGAAAGATATACTACAACGTATGAAAATGGATAATTGGGGAAAAGAAAATTATGTTCTCAATTTCTTTACTAATTCTGTTTGAGAGATAAAGAACTTTAATGGAACATTCGAATATCTATGTATCTCATATAGAGTTCAAGTGTTAGCCCCAGGTTGTGGGCCCCTTGATTTCTGAGAACTTAGATTGAAGTAAAATAAAACAAACAAAAAAAAGATAAACCCTTTTATTGTGAAAATGACTGGCGCATTATTGCTTGGTAAAATAGGTGAACAAATAAGGTCAGAGGTTGATAAGAGTTCTGTTATTGTAAGGGATGTAGATGATGATGTTGGAGAAAAGTAATTGAGATGAAGATATGAGAACATTCTTTCAAATATATTGAAGAAAATTACACCAACGTATACTGAAACCAAGAGAGAATGTATATTATTGTTGAATATATGGTTTTACATTTTCAAGGACAAAAATACACACTAAAGATAAAAGAACTAGAATGCCTACTTGGCACTTTCTTTGTGTGTCTAAGGTCTCTCTGCACAGGAGTTTGTTAGAACAACCTGGCATGAGGATACTTTACCTTAGAAGTAAACTCTTTTGTAAAAAAAATCTTGGACGACATATCTGAACATCTGGAAATATGTCTTATCCATGTGAACAATGTGCCAAGTCATTTTCAGATCAAGAGAGTTTAGCCCATCATTTGCAAACACATGTGGTTAACAAGCAATATCCATGCGATTTTTGTGATAAATCGTTTTCATTTAAATGTAATTTAGATCGGCATATCAAAACACACACTAAAGACAAGTGGCATGCATGTAAAATATGTGGTATTTCATATTCAAGGAAAGATAATCTAAAACGACATGTTCAAACACACACCGGAGAGATGCCATATTTTTGTGAAATATGTGGAAAATCATTTTCAGAAAAACGAAATTTAAATCGACATATAAGAACACACACTGGGGAGAAACCATATTCTTGCGATGTGTGTAATAGATCATTTTCAGATAAAGGGCATTTAAAGCGACATAAGACAATACATTCTGGACAGCAACTGTATTCTTGTAAAGTGTGTAGTAAACAATTTTCAGAACTATGGATGTTAACCCGGCATATGAGAGTACACACAGGATATAAGCCATATTCTTGTGAAGTGTGTGGAACTTCCTTTACACAAAATTCAACCTTGAAAATACATATGAGAGTACACACTGGAGAAAAGCCAAATTCTTGTGAAATATGTGGCAAATCATTTTCACAGAGAAGTAGTTTAAACCAGCACATCCGAACTCACACCGGAGAGACGCCATATGCATGTAAAACATGTGGAATTTCATGTTCAACAGAAGATAATCTTAAGCATCATGTCCAAACACACAACTAAGAGACGCCATATTTTTGTAAAATATATTGTACATCATTTGCAGATAAAATAAAATTTAACTCAATACATGTGAACACATAAATTATGTACGACATGAAAAGAGACTGGAGTCTTAAGATATCACTCATACCAATCATTATGGGAGCAATACAAAAAGAATTTCAAAAACTATCTGGCGAATATACCACGTGAACCAAGTGCAAAAGAAATACAAACAATATCGCTTAAAAGGACGATTTGAATCTTAAAAAAGATGTCTTCATCGGAGTAACTAAACTAATGGGAGAATGTTTGGCATCCGGTTGAATGCCCCATCCCCAGGAAAAACAAAGTGATAAGAAAATTAAGTAAAAAAAATAGAGAACTTGAATGCCTACTAGACACTATTCTCGAGTGTCTAGGGTATCTCGTTACAAAGATTTGTCAGGTCAACTTGTATGAGAACTTGACTACAAAAAAAACATACTGACTAAATTTTCAAAGTCACATAGTATTTACAGCTCAAATAAGATCTCGGTATGGCTAACTTGCATTGAACTTTATTAGGAATAGTGCACCTTCTTCAAGCGATCTTATTTCATGCAACAGCACAAAGCTGAATATGTAATCAGACTAGATAAATTCTTGTTCTGCTATCTGGTTGCCAATCTTCATCTTCTACTGCAGGGTATCTAATCTTTACTTGGTCCCGACTTTAATAGGTTGGTGCAAAAATAATGTTGTTTTAATATATATAGTTGAATGTAAAAAAAAACATTATTTTTTCACCAACCTAATAACACTACACTGCATGTTCAACCAGACAAGATTAATTTTTGTCTTTGTGTAAAGAAACAACATATACTGGTCATATGGCAACAAAATGTACACCTATGGGTTGAATATTGGCATGTGACCAACCCATGTGTTACATTAAATGTCTTGAACATGGAGAGACAAAAAAATATATGTCTTACCCTATGCCGTCTGGATGAAGAAGAAGATCGAGAAAAGGACAGAGATTGTTGGATTGCGTTCTGATTGTTTATTTCCGTGTATCTTTCTGCTTACGGTTAAATCACCTCCTGGCCATATGCTGGGAGGGGGTGGGGATGTTAACAATCACCACAACTGGGGCACAAAGATATAGTGGCACATCTGAATTCGAGTAAAGCAAAAGAAATATTTGCTTCAAAATAGATGATCGAGTAAGGAGAAACGAATCATATGTTTATTGCTTTAATAGCAACATTGATGAAATTTGAATGGATACTCGGATTCTTGGCCTTTTGGTCAAGATCAAAGTGTAGTATCTGTTCTTCAGATGCTGCACTTCCATATCTTGTTCTCTTTCGGTGGAGGAGAAATCCTTCACGACTGAGACAATTTTTATTTTTGTACCTTTTCTCCACGTTAAAAAACGACCCTGGTGTCTAACTCTGCCCCGTGGGGAGGCATAGTAAATAGGTACTCGGATCATTATATATACTAGGCTAATAAGGACATCAAGTATTATCCTAGGAAATGCTCATTAATTTTGTAGAACTTATTGAAATTGAATAAAAACAAGACATTTTTGTAAACTGTGTTAATTTTTTTCGTTTGTATAATCATTAGGACTAGGACAACAGCATATTCTTTTTATTGTTTTAACTCTCAAGTGTGTATCCTTTGATATCTCATATGCTTTTATGTTGAGTGATGTTCTCGGTTTATTAACTGTGTGTGCAGTCAGCACCAACCCTATTCAGGGTTTAACTGGCTTCCTCCAAAGGAGGAAGTTTCATGGGAGTATGAAATTCACAAGCAGTCCCCAGTTGCATGTATATCCCTGTCAGGGGAGATGACGACGTTAGGTTTTTGCAACTTTTTGTAGGGAGGTGTCAACGTCCTCCTACATACAGCATCTGGACTTCCCAAATTGGTCACCCATTTTTAGTAATGACCAGGCTAATAAGGACATCAAGTATTATCCCAGGAAATGCTCATTAATTTTGTAGAACTTTTTTTTTTTTTTACACAGTGATCACCACTTATCAAGGCCCGGAAGCCACTCAGGGATAAGGGTTATTGCAAGTACATTACGTTAGTGTGGAGATTTGATGAAGTGTTTACTTAAGGGGGCGGTTCATTAGGAATTTGTTAACGTTGGACTTGAAGACATCCAAGTTGTAGTCCAGTGGGAAGCAGGCAGACGGAACAGAGTTCCACAGGCGTGCAGTTCTAAGAAAGAAGCTTTGTTCATGGAATCCGCGTTTTGATTTAGGCACAGATAAAGAGTGGGGGAAACTTTTGACAGTGGATTCAGCTAGATGGGTGTTTTTCATGAAAGATTGGCGAGGGGAAACCAGAGATTGGAGTTCAGACGAGCACCTGCCATGGAAATAACGATAAAACAAGGATAGGCTTGCAACGTCTCTTCTGTGGGAGAGACGTTGTAGGGCAGAGAAAAGGGCATCCCCCACTAAGCCACAAAGTCTATTTTGTACTCTGTCAAGTCAGGATATGCTGTTTTTAGCAGCTCCTGCCCAGATGTGGCAACAGTATTCCATCCTTGGCCGTACTTGGCTTTTATATAGATAGATAACTTATTGAAATTGAATAAAAACAAGACATTTTTGTAAACTGTATCAATTTGTTTCGTTTGTATAATCAGTAGGGCTAGTACAATAGTGTGTTCTTTTTATTGTTTTAACTCTCAAGTGTGTATCCTTTGATATCTTTTATGTCGAGTGATGTTCTCGGTTTATTAACTGTGTGTGCAGTTAGCACCAACCCTATTCAGGGTTTAACCGGCTTCCTCCAAAGGAGGAAGTTTCATGGGAGTATGAAATTCACAAGCGGTCCCCAGTCGCATGTATATCCCTGTCAGAGGAGATGACGACGTTAGGTTTTTGCAACTTTTTGTAGGGAGGTGTCAACGTCCTCCTACATACAGCATCTGGACTTCCCAAAGTGGTCACCCATTTTTAATAATGACCAGGCTAATAAGGACATCAAGTATTATTCCAGGAAATGCTCATTAATTTTGTAGAACTTTTTTCTTTTTTTTTTTTACACAGTGATCACCACTTATCAAGGCCCGGAAGCCACTCAGGGATAAGGGTTATTGCAAGTACATTACGTTAGATGTTCTCGGTTTATTAACTGTGTGTGCAGTCAGCACCAACCCTATTCAGGGTTTAACCGGCTTCCTCCAAAGGAGGAAGTTTCATGGGAGTATGAAATTCACAAGCGGTCCCCAGTCGCATGTATATCCCCGTTAGGGGAGATGACGACGTTAGGTTTTTGCAACTTTTTGGAATTCCCAAATTGGTCACCCGTTTTTAGTAATGATCAGGCTCAACGTTGCTTAACCTTGGTGATCTGACGGGAACCGGTGTGTCAATGTGATTATGCCGTTTATTAACTGTGGCGGATATATACTCGAGAGTCAAAACAATGATAAGAATATTCTGTTGTCCTAGCCCTAATAATCAGACAAACCACAAAAATTTCTGTAAAATATGTGTTATGTTATTTTCAAGGTAATTTAAACTGACATGGATGTGCACTGCACGTACTTAATAACGACATGACCTGAAAGAAATAAACATCATGTTATAGGAGCAACTAGCCTAATGAAATAAATCTTAAGAAATACTTGGAAACAATGTTTGGACGACCAAGCTATAACAAAATACAGATAGCAACCATAAAGAGAAGAACAGCCACTTCTGTATGACAGTGCAATAAGGTGACTCAGACGAGTTATCGACCCCTGTTCCTTGAATGAGAAATGCCTTCTATTGGTTGTTCTGTGAACCTCAAATATAAACAAGTGTCTCCGAGAACGCAAAAATATATAACGAAATTAATAACACAAAGCATATGAAAAGCGAAACATTTATTGTATAAAAAATATAATTTTAATGTTTTAATATTTCTTTTAAATGAGTGATTTATAATTGCAAATAAAATAAATGTTAAACACAGGAAACATTTATAAATTGTTTTTAGAATTATTTGGGGGGTTTTCCTGTACGATAGTATAAAATGTAGCAACATATAATTGTTTTTTTTTTTCACAATAAGATTGTATAAAAATATATCAAAATATAATTTAGCAAAATATAGCAAAATATAATTAAAAAACATGAAACATTTATAGAGGTTTAAGAATAATTATTTTTTACATAAATATAATTTCTTTTTTTTTCACAATAAGATTGTATAAACATATAGCAAAATATAATTTTAATATAGAAATTTTTATTTATTTATTTATAAAAATTTGCACAGGTGTTTGGAGGTTATTGTTGAGAAAAAATAAAATAAATAAAATAAAGTGGTAGTAGGCAGGCAGGCTCGAACCCCTATTGCAAAGGAGGAAAAGAAAGTGAAATAAAGAAAACGTGACTTATTTGCTGTTGCGTCCATCGCCAAACCGGAAGTGACGTAGATTTAAATTAAGGCTAGGCAATCGAAAAGAGGGATGACTTTCGAAAATGTCGGCGAAAAAAGCGACCCGTACCTGTAGAAAAACACCAAGTACATGGTGAAAGAATTAATGTTTTAAGCCAATTTTCGATATTTGTTGTTCGAAGGGTCGAGCTTGTGTTGGAATTATTTTTGTACCAATACTAGTGCATATTTTATTATTTTATTTTTTATCTGGTTCTTATTGTAGATTTTCTGTATTTCGTATCTTATGATTCTTAGTTTTGTATATTTTTTGGTTTGTACAAAACTCCCTTTAATTTGAAGAAAAAGGAAATGCTAGCTCCTTGATGACGTCATGACCCCAGCATAAAATCCGGCTTCTTTTGAATTCCGGCGATGAGGATGTTGAACGCCGTTTCATTGCCCGGCGCTGAAAATGGAATTTTGACGAGCCTCCTTTAAAGAAGAAAACCCGGCAAGAATACACCGGACATGCAACGAGGCATGCTTTTGAAGATTATTTGCGTGGCTATAGTCTGCACGTATTTGGAAAGAGTGTAATTTTTTTAAAAAAAGATCTTATTTTGCGTGACTACGGTTTGCACATAATTGGAAGGAGTATAATGATTTACCAGGACTTTAAATCGAGAAAAAAAAGAAAAAGGCACGTGCCTGACTGGCTTTCAATTTGTGAGTACGTTCTTAAAATTTATTACATATGAAAGAGTGATTGGGAACTACTATTTTGACTCATAATATTGAGTTAATTGATGCGACATTTTTAATATAAGAACCTGTGTGTTGCTTTTTTCATTATATGTTACCTTGGCATTCTTTAAATTTAATGCCTGCAAAGGGAAAAATTTGCAACTAATTTTATTGTAAATAAAATCTCTTCTTCGTTTTAAAACAAGACCTTTATTTTTTATTCTTTACCCCCCTTTTATTTCATGCTTTTATTTTTTCAGGCTAGTTACTTTCACGTCGCATTTATCTGAAAGAGGATAAATTTCTGACATTTTGCAAATTTTTGTCCGTTTATGTAAAAGTAATTTGGAAAATTTCTGCTTTTATTTGAAAGCATTTTTCAAATTTTGTCCCTATATTAAATGCATTTTGCAAATTTGTTTTCTCTTATTTAGAAACCTTTTGTAAGTTTACTGCTTTCATTTGAAGGCATTTTCTAAGTTTTCTTCCGTTATTTAAAGGTATTCAGCAAAGTAATGTCCCTTATTTCAGTATGCTTTTCAAATTAAGTGCTCTGTTTGGATAATCTTTAGTGAATTAAGTCACTATTCGCTCTGTACGATACCCGTGCTTTACCCTTTCCTATGTCGAGACCCGTTTTATTCTCATTCTGTCAATGCGTTACTTAGCTAGGGTTAAATACACTCATATCACTGGCCCACTTGTTGACTCTTTCTGTTACCTCTCTTCCCACATTGTTAACTTGTAACTTAGCGTCCCCTTTGAAGTTTCGACGACTACTATTACCATTCAGTTAAGAAGACTTGTAGGTGTGTCTCGGACATTCGACATTCGCTTAACAAAAATTCCCAAATTTAACATAGTACATCTGTACAGGGATTGGAATGTTATAGTTAGTTTATTCCTGAATTTTGCCCTTTTATGTATGTCTAGTGTCTTTATTGATATCTGTCTAATATATTTTATGTACGCCTAGTGTAGCACACAATTTTTCATATATATTTTTCTTAATTTTTTTACAGTATTTCACAAAAATATAGAAAAGACTTTATATATAGAGAAAGTAAACAGGTTTTTAATACAAATAACCTGTTAAAATTTAGACAAGCCCGTTCCACAGCAGACATCCTAACTGTAATCTCTGAACGTATATACCACTCACTGGACAAAGCGGGGGAGGGCAGAGCGGTAGCTCTAGATATATCTAAGGCTTTTGACAGGGTATGGCATGAGGGCCTCCTCAGGATAATTAGATCATACGGTATCACTGGTAGAATACTTAACATAATTAAATCCTTCTTAGATAAGAGAAAAATCCAGGTAGTCCTCGACGGTCGTACATCTAAACAATATGATATAAATGCGGGGGTGTCCCAGGGTTCTATCCTTGGACCTCTATTGTTCCTGATATTCATAAATGACCTCCCCGACAACATTGCCTCTGAGATGGGTATATATGCTGATGACACTACACTCTATGGCAGGCACGACAGAAAGACGAATGAACACATTTCTAAAGAAATGGCAGAAACACTAGAGGAAGACCTCCAATCTGTGGTGGAATGGGGACAAAAGTGGTTGATCGCGTTCAATGCTGCCAAGACTAAACTAGTTTCATTCAATAATTACAAGAAACCCTCTCTACCACCTATAGCAATGGCCAACGACTCTTTATCTGAGAGTACATCTTTCAAACTCCTTGGCCTAACGTTCACAGGAAACATGGGTTGGAACAATTACATTGAAGGCATTGCCAGGGCCGCTGCAAGAAAGGTGGGCTCTCTCTACCGTGCTAGACAACTACTAACACCCAAAAGTATCCTGTACCTCTATAAGGTCACCATTCGCCCATGTATGGAGTATTGCTGTCAGATCTGGGCTGATGCATCTGCTACTAGTTTCTCGCTCCTTGACAAGGTTCAAAAGAGTCGCAAACCTGATAGACCCTGAACTGGCATCTAAGCTTCAGCCTCTGTCCCATCGACGAAATGTTGCATCCCTCTGCCTTTTCTACAAGTATTTTAGTGGTGAATGCTCTGACGAACTGCAAGCACTTGTGCCCCCACGACGTGAGCACCCTCGACAAACCTGACAGGCTGCTAAATCCCACCCCACACTGTAGAGCTTCCTAGATGTAAAAGATCTTTTTACTCCAATAGTTTCTTCCCCAGAACCGCTAGACTCTGGAATTCCATTCCAGGTTCCTGCTTCCCCAACAGTACTGACGTGCAGAAGTTCAAGTGTAACGTGAACCGACATCTTTCTGCCCAAATCCCTACATAGTACCCCAGTAGTTGTTGCCCCTGATAGTAGCCCCCTACACCAAAGTGGCAATTTGCTTTGTTTGGGGTGAAAATGTAATAAAAAAAAATTAAAATGAAGATTAATATTATATATTTTACAAAATGGAACTCAAAAAATAAAGTCAACTTTTTATGTAACATTTACGAAAAGCATTACAAATAATGTGTTTCTTACACAAAACATGCTTTTTAAAGTAAAAGCTTATAAAAGAGAACAATTTTTCACAAGATTGAAGTAATTTTTATTGAACCAAATGAAAAACAATATTTAATTAATTATTGAATAGTTATTAGTTTAGTAGACTATAAATCATTATTGTACTAGTAAACTGCATATTTTGAACTAATTTCGATGACAAACATTTAAATATATAACTCTTAATCTTTTCTTGAAAGGTTGGTAAAATATTTCTTCACGTTTTTCTTCATGTCAAAACAATTTTCAGGTTTGCATTGATCATATATCGCCGTATTTGACAGAAATACATTAACACTTTTTTCTATGAATCATATTCAAATAAAAACACAAAGATCATTTTAGAATCTGTTAAAGTCCGATTTTTACTTCTTTTGTATGAGTTCATGTTTTCAATGCTTTTTCAGGATTCAATTATAATTTCGATGATACAACATTTTAATATATAACTCTGGATTTTGGTTCAAAAGTTTTAAAAATATTATTTTGCTATGAATAAAAACTTTTCTGAAAGATTTCTCCACAGTCCTCTTTATTTTAAAACATTTTTCAGGCATTGATTACATATTGACGTATTTGAAAGATCATTTTCTATTGCGTTTTGAGAAATAACAAATAATAAAAACAGAAATCATTTTAGAAGTAGTTGAGGTACGATTTTTACTTCCCTTGTATCAGCATGTGTTGCAACAAACTTGGTTTTTATTTGTTAAAATGAACAAACTATTTAACTTTGAGATGTTACTGAAATAAAAGTGTCACATCTGATTACTAAAATTTATCTTCAATATTTGAAAGAAACTTTGTTCATGTAATCTACGTTTACGTTTAGGCACAGATAAAGAGTGGAGAAAATTATTGACAGTGTTTTCAGCTAGACGAGTGTTTTTTGTGAAAGTTTGGAGAAGGGGGACCATAGATTGAAGCTCAGTCGAACACTTTCCATGAAAATAACGATACAGCAGAGACAAACTCGCAACATTTCTTCTGTGAGATAGAGGTTGCAGGGAAGAGAAAAGGATATCTCCTACACGTCTATCTTGAACTCTATCAAGGTAAGGCAAGTCCTTTCTAGCAGCTCCTTTCCAGATGTGGCAACAGTGTTCCATCCTTGGACGTACCTGGCTCTTATATAGTGTTGCAACAAACTTGGTTTTTATTTGTTAAAATGAACAAAATATTCAACTTTGAGAGGTTATTGAAATAAAAGTGTCACATCTGATTACTAAAATTTATCTTCGATATTTGACTACACATTTTTCTACGAATTTCGATGGAGATTATTTTATGTTTGTGGCAAAATATTATTTTGCTATAAAAAAGGTTTCTAAAATATTTCTCTACGTTTTTCCTCATTTCAACACATTTTACAGGTTTGCATGGATCGTATATCGTCGTATATACAGAAATGCATTAACACATTTTCTGTGAATCATATCCAAATAAAAAAAACATAGATTATTTTAGTTAAAGTACAATTTTTACTTCTTTTGTATAAGTGCATCATTTTTTAATTCTTTTTCAGGATCCAATTATAATTGCAGCATGTGTTCGCACGTCTTGAAAAAAACTTGGTTTGTATTTCTGTTAAAACGAACAAACTATTCAACTTTGAGAGGTTATTGAAGTAAAAGTATCACGTCTGATTACTAAAATTAATCTTCACTGCATGTGTTGCCACCAACTTGCTTTCCTTGTAAGAGATTCGGCACATGCCTAAAAATAATATAGTGTTTCTCAACTCTCAGATTATATGTTGCAGGAGTAAGAATGCAAAATAATACAGTTTCATAATTGATTTTATTTAATTATTTAGACTATTATCTTCATCTTCTTGTTGTTTTCACGATGTTCCGACCAATTATTTCTCTGGCCTTCGTCAGGTTAACCACGACGGGATAGGAATGTCGAATCCTCCAACTACATCCACAGCAATTGCTAGTAATTGTTAGTAAGAGATGCTAACAACAAGGTGAGATAACAACAACTACGAAATGCCGCAATTGCTGTGGATGTACCTATTTACTATGCCTCCCCAGGGGACAGAGTTAGACACCAGGGTCGTTTTTTAACATGGAGAAAAGGTACAAAAATAAAAAATTGTCTCAGTCGTGAATTAAAAAAACAGAGATTATTTTAGTTAAAGTACAATTTTTACTTCTTTTGTATAAGTGCATCATTCTTTTTCAGGATCCAATTATAATTGCAGCATGTGTTCGCACGCCTTGAAAAAAAATTGGTTTGTATTTCTGTTAAAACGAACAAACTATTCAACTTTGAGAGGTTCTTGAAATGAAAATGTTAAGTCTGATTACTGAAATTTATCGTCAGTATTTGACCGCATGTCTTGCCACTAACTTGCTTTCCTTGTAAAATATAAGCACGTGGCTGAAAATAATATAGTGTTTCTCAAGTAACAGATGCTATATTGTAGGCGTAAACACGTCATTCATGCATGCAATGGAGTTTTTTAAGTATACATTCACATATGTAGCAGTATACATCGTTTCTCTCTTAAACTACATCCATATTTAACGACTATCGCTTCTGTCTATTTTTTCATTTTTCTTATCATTTTGTTTAAGCCAGGGATGGGGCATCCTACCAGATGCCAAACATACACCTGCTATTTTAGACACTCCAACCGAGAGATCTTTTTAAGATTCTAACCGTCCCTTTAAGTGCAATTGTTTGAATCTCCTTTGCACTTGGTTTACCTGATATATTTGTAAGATAGTTTGTAAAATTCTTTTTCATAAGTCCGGTTGCTCCTATAATTACTGGAATGATAGAGATCTTCTTAAGGTTCCAGTTTCTTTTCATGTCATACATAAGACCCTGGTATTTAGTAATCTTTTCCCTCTCAGCTCTGTTTAACCCAGCATCATTCGGGACACTAACTTCCACCAAGGTTGCTTCCTTCTCCTTCTTGTCCCATATTACAATGTCGGGTTTTATAGCTCCATTTTCTAGGTATGTGGCTGTAGGGATTGCATAGTCATAGTGGATGGTATATGACTTGTTTCCGACTGTTCTTTCGGGTATATGTTCCCATGACTTCTTACTGCATTCGATATTTAACTTATTGCAGATCGTCCAGTATGCGTTCTCATATGTCTTAACATATGTGGTTTTTGTATAAAAGACGCGCCACAAATTTCACAAGGATATGGTTTTTCCCCAGTATGTGTTCGCATATGTCGCACCATACTTCGTCTTTGTGCAAAAGAAGATCCACATACTTCACAAGTATATGGTTTCTCTCCAGTATGTGTTCGCATATGTTCAAGCATGTTTTGTTTACTTGTAAAAGAAGAGTTACATATTTCACAAGAATATGGTTTTTCTCCAGTATGTGTTCGCAGATGCTGCAACATATGATGTTTCATTGTAAAAGAAGATCCACATATTTCACAAGAATGTGGTTTCTCTCCAGTATGTGTTCGCATATGTTGTATCAGATTTTGGTTAATTGTAAAAGAAGATCCACATACTTCACATGAATATGGTTTTTCTCCAGTATGTGTTCGCATATGACGCACCATATGATGTTTCATTGCAAAAGAAGCGCCACATACTTCACAAGAATGTGGTTTTTCTCCTGTATGTGTTCGCATATGAAGCGTTATATGATGTTTCATACTAAAAGAAGCGCCACATACTTCACAAGAATGTGGTTTTTCTCCTGTATGTGTTCGCATATGAAGCATTATATGATGTTTCATTCTAAAAGAAGCTCCACACACTCCACAAGAATGTGATTTCTCTTCAATATGTCCAGTATGTGTTCGCATATGTTGCAGCATATTTTGTTTAATTGTAAAAGATGAGCCACATACTTCACAAGAATATGGTTTTTCTCCAGTATGTGTTCGCATATGTTTCAGCATATATTGTTTCATTGTAAAAGATGAGCCACATACTTCACAAGAATATGGTTTTTCTCCGGTATGTATTCGCATGTGCTGCAACATATAGTGTTTTCTTGTAAAAGATGAGCCACATACTTCACAAGAATATGGTTTTTCTCCAGTATGTGTGCGCATATGTTGCAACATATATAGTTTCCTTGTGAAAGAAGTGCCACATACTTCACAAGAATGTGGTTTCTTCCCAGTATGTATTTGCATATGTCGCAACATACTTTTTCTCATTGTAAAACGCGAACCACATACTTCACAAAAATATGGTTTCTCTTTGCAATGTCTTTGCACATGTAGCAACATATTTTTTTTCTGTGTAAAAGAGCCACGGGTATCAAGAAGGTGATTTCCCTCCATTGTGTGTTAACATATGTCGAAATATATTTCATTTCATTGTAAAATAATAACCATATATGTCAGTAAAATATGATTTCACTCAACTATGTGTTCGCATATGAATAGCCAAGTAGTGTTTATATGTAAAAAAACGTATTTCACAATCATGGACTCATTCCTGTATAAGATTTATAGTAATTTTGGAAGGCAGAACATTAAAGTTCTTTTTACAATTTTTTGCTCTTTATTTATTCAACTTTTGTGAGAATCGAAATAAATGAGTCTAATAGTGTCAATGTGTATTGATTAGAAATGTAATCATGTGAATAGATTTCTGGTTGTATGAATCAAATACAAGCATACGTACATTAATTATATGTATTCAACCTAGTGTTATACTTGAAAGACTAGCAATAGATAAATACATATACAGTTGTAAAACAAACGTTTTGTCAAATATGTCACTTTAAAATCAGGTTCTGAAATAGAAAAACATTTTTATAGTTCACAATATTATTATTTTTCTTTTACAAATGATTAGATATATTTCTTAAGACATTTTCATATTTCAAGTTTCAAGAGAATGTAGATCCATTCACATCCAATGTTTTTCTCGTAAATGATATTCTGCAAAATTAAAAACAGTTTAAAGTTAAATTTCAAGAAACTATATTAATTTTTGACATATGCTGAAAATATACAATAAATAAAAATAATGCAATAAAAAATACCGTCACATATTATGATAAATATATATTTGTGTTTAGTGGTTTAAAAACGTAAGAGTGAAGATTCTTAAATCATTTCTCAATTTATTTATGAAAATAAGATTAAATGTAAAAATATTTATTAATTTAATGAGATTTGTTTTATTTACATTTGGAGGGAAACATGAAAGCAATGAGGACTGTAAGAACATGTGAAAGCAATTACGGTTGAAGGATGATGTATTGACCAATTTGAAAAAAGTTTTCCTCGCAAATATAACGAATTATCTCAGTAGCACGAAGACAACTTTTACATTAAATTCCTACCCGAGATTAGTTGTGTAGAACCCAATCAATTTAATATTGGATGGAAAAAAAGTGGAGTTTATGACTTAGAATTTCTTGATTAAGAGAATTTACTTTTATACTGTTTTGATCTTTGGCTGTGATCTTAGCATAGTATATGTGTTAACTATGGCAGGCAGGGCCAAGAGTCAAAAAACTGATCACATATAATGATAGAAGATGTATCGAGACACAGGAATGGGTATGTTTGATCTGGCAGAACGGTGGTTCATTAAAATTGTGGGGTCTGTGTTCGCGCCTGTGCCAAAAAGTATGGAAATAAAAAATTAAAAAAAACGTTTACAAGTGTTTTTGATATAGATGTACATAAGAATACTTTGATAAATATGTTTTAACTTAAATAGGGATGGTATAATAAAATTGTGGGGTCTGCGTTCGCGCCTGGCCTCCATAGAATGGAAATAGGCACAACTTTAATAAAGACTTTTCATATCTATCTGTGTAAGTATACTTTGATAATTATGTTTCAGTTTGAAGAAATATGGTATAATAAAATTATGGGGTGTTTGTTCGCACCTGACCTCCATAGAATGGAAATATGCCACAAAGTTTAACAAGGTTTTTTAATATAGATCCACAGAATATTGTGATAAGTGTTTCAGTGTGAACAGGTACGGTATAATAAATTATGGGGTTTATCTATTTTATTTTTACTTTCATCATATTTTGCTTTGGTTTTGATACCCCCAAATTTGAAGCTATCTCTTTACAACCCTTCCTTTTCATAACCTATCATACTTTCATAAATCAGAGTCCATTATCTGTAGGCTGTTTTTGGACCCAGTCAACGACGGGTACTTTTGCTAGTATATATATATATATATATATATATATATATGCACATGTACATATATTTATATGCACACATACACACATATATATGCACACACACACATATATATATACACACACACACACACATATATATATACACACACAAATATATATATATATATATATATATATATATGCACAAATATTTTGAAGCGAGATTGAATTGTGAAATGTTTCATCATTGATGGCAAAGATGGAAGAATAAAGTATAAAACTGGCAGACCAAAGGTAACTTCACCACGAGATTTGAGAAAAATCAAGACAAGTGTGCTAGCAAGCCCACACAACACAAGCAAAGCTATTTTCGACCATGCAGGCCATCTTTAAAAAGACCCAAAATCATATGTTGAAACAAATAGCGGACCAGAGATCAGTGAAAAACTGTCCGCCTTGGAGTGATATCAACTGTCAGAACCGATTAGCATGTGCCAGTAAATATTTGAAAACCAATGTTTAAAATGGTCTATGGACAGACAAGACTAGAACAATCCTCGATAGCCCTGATGGTTGAACCAAGGGATGGCTTCTAAAAGGCAATAGCCCACACTTGCGATTCAAACATCAACAGAGAGGAGGGGAAGTGATGATTTCGGCTGGGATTATTGGTAGCGAGATTCTTGGCCCTTTTCTTGTCCCTGATGAATTCTGTGAAATACTGCAAGTTTTTGAAACAGAATTTATTGCCCTAGTTTAAATCACAAAATGAGGCTCTCAATGAGAATCTCATTATTCAACAAGACAATGCCCCAAGCCATGCTTCTCAGTTAACAAAAGCTTGGCTTTCAGCCCAGCGGATCTCTGGTGAACATCTGATGGATTGGCCACCTTAGAGCCCGGATTTGAATCCAAGAGAGAACCTCTGGTCGATTCCGAAGAAGAAGGTTTTATGAAAATGAGCATCAATTCAGCAGTACAAAAGACCTTTGGGAGATGATGTTTTAAAAAGTTGTATTGTTTGGTTGTTATTTGAGCAATAACAGTGGTTAGCTTGTAATATTTTATCGATATATAGAATTCTTATAATGATGCAATGTTTAAAATTAAATTATGTTTAAAAATGTTATATATTTTGAAATAAATAAGTCTTGCAAACTCTTATGGCTGATATTTTTTCCTGAAATTTTTTAAAAATCCATATTTTCCCCGAGAATATGATTATTTGGTTTCCGTTTGTAGGAATTTACTTTATATATTTGCATATCTGATAATGAGTAACATAGCTATTATATTGAAAAATATTGAAGCATAAATTTATCAGTATATGCTTTTTGCTAACACTTTTGACCTCCTGTAGTGAAGTAGAAAAAAAGAAATTAAAAAAAATATATATAAGATACAGCTGTTCCTTCCAAAAAGTCGAGCTCTTCAACGTCCAAAAATAATTCACCGTCACAAAAAGAATTCGCCGTCACTTCTTCCAACCGTCGTTTCACTCTCTGCGCTCTTCACCCCTGCTTAAAAAAAAGTACCGTTTATATGCTGCCCATTTCTCCACTTATGCAAATTGCCATTGATTGCAAATTGCAAAGAGCCATCTAGTTTTCCATTTCTCCAAACAGCCAATTTGCAAAGGGGGACAACTCAAACCACACAGAGCCATCTAGTTTTCCATTTCTCCAAACAGCCAATTTGCAAAGGGGGACAACTCAAACCACACTCCCACAGCAGTTACTGATATGGCAAAATCATGTTGACGCACCGGTTCTTGCAAGATCACCAGAGTTGAGCCTGGACAGTACCAGATGGGGGATTATTTAGGAAAGCAAGGCATTGTATGTACCATGAAGTAAAATACCAGATTGAGAAAGTGGCATGATCTATTCTTCTCGAGGTCAGATGGGACTCTCCTAAACCGTGGTAGGCACCCGGTCTAGTGATGGCATCACAATAAAAAAAAACCCTTTATAGCCCTGGCGAAGCATCAAGTATTCAGCTACCTACAAGATTTGAATTACACTACAAATTCATGTAGTGAGTTTAATCTCAGCTACAGCCACACTGGATGGATGGATATGGATTGTCCTTATTTGCATATATTGAGAATCTGGAAATTAGTTTCTTTATTTTAAAACGAGCTTCCAGATGTTTTTAATATTGTTGCCAAGAATAAGGTCTTATTTTATGAAAACTCCTTGTACATCACTCCTCCAAATATCTGACATCATACTAAAAAACAGACAAGTGCATTTCCAGAAAAAGATGACTGGGTGGACAATCACGGCCCTCTGTAATATAAAGATGGCCTTAGCACTAAAATCATATATCCTGGTGATATCATTTAATTTGGTCCTGTGAATCTGGTCATGTGTTTCAAGAAACAACCAGAGGTAGATAATGTCTGATGACAAAACCGTTTTCGGAAATTTAGCAGAAAAGCCAACAAATGAAAAAAAAATGTCAATAATAATAATTCAAACAAATGAACGTGAGATAACTTACTCTTCTACCTTACTGGATAAGTATTGCATATTTTAATAGAATCTTAAGTATTTATTCTGGTTCGAAAAAGAACTTGTGTCAACCTCCTAAAGTAATCAGGCAGACCGGAACAATAGGTACAGGCAACAAGAACTGAAAAAAAGAATGCTTTTTAAAGAGGCTTATCAGAATTATTATTTTTAATTTACGTCAAAATTTTCATTGTATCTGAAAGATAAAAGATCAAAGTTAATCTCTAAAATGAAAAAAAAGGTATATTTAGGTGTTGAAAAAATTACAATGAAAAATGTCGAAACAAGCACAACAGGATAATTGAAACAAGAGGTAGAGGCAACAAGAACTGAAAAAATGCTTTTTAAAGAGGCTTATCAGAATCATTTTAATTTATGTCGAAAATTCACGCTAAAATGTTACTTTATTGAGAACATGAAATATTTTTGCAATTATTTACGTTTTAAATATTAAATAAACAATGCTTAATTTGATGATAGTAATGTTAGTTTGAGAAAATAATTTAATAAAAGTTATAACATTATCATTAACACAGATTTTATGGAGTTTTATCATAATGTTCTTGAAAGAATTGATTTTTTTAATTGTTACAATCGACAATGCTTTATTTTCTATAAAGAAAACAAAATTAAATTTATGCAATTTTTTAGTATTAAAAACTATAATTTTAATAAACGTTTTTTTTACAGAAAATAGATTTCCAGCAAGATTAAAATAAATAATAACTGATTCATTATATTCCGTGATCATTAAATAAATACTAAAAATTTCATTTAGACTGGTTCATTTCCTGAAAATATTGTTCGTTTTGATTTTAAAATATTGTTGCTTGTTTGATTTAAAAATATTGTTGTTCGTCTTGATTTTAAAAAATATTGTCAATTGTTTTGATTTTAAAAAATATTGTCAACCATTTTGATTTTAAAAAATATTGTCAATTGTTTTGATTTTAAAAAATATTGTCAATCATTTTGATTTTAAAAAATATTGTCAATCGTTTTGATTTTAAAAAATATTGTCAATCGTTTTGATTAAATAAATTTTACTTAATAAATACTAAAAATTTCATTAAAACTAGTTGATTTCCTGAAAAATATTGTTGTTAATTATAATTGTAAAAAAATATTGTTGATCGTTTTGATTTTAAAAAATAATGTTTTTCGCTTTAATTTTAAAAAATATTGTCGATCGTTTTCATTTTAAAAAATATTGTTTTTTGCATTAATTTAAAAAATATTGTTTTTGGCATTAATTTAAAAAATACTGTCGATCGTTTTGATTTTAACAAATATTGTTTTTCGCATTAATTTAAAAATATTGTCAATCGTTTTCATTCAAAAAATATTGCAACCCGTTTTCATTTAAAAAATATTGTTTTTCGCATCAATTAAAAAAATAGATTGTCGATCGTTTTGATTTTAAAAAATATTGTTTTCCGCATTAATTAAAAAAATAGATTGTTGATCGTTTTGGTTTTAAAAAATATTATTTTTCGCATTAATTAAAAAATATATTGTTGATCGTTTTGATTTAAAAATATATTGTTTTTCGCATTAATTAAAAAATATATTGTCGATCGTTTTGATTTTAAAACATTGTTTTTCGCATTAATTAAAAAAATATTCGTCCTTTACTTTTAAGTTGATTGTTTAATATTTGTTTCTTGCCTAAATTCAAATTTCATGTTTGGCTTCATCTCATTGTCTTCCGTTTCAAAAATACGTAATTTTAGATGCATAATTTTTATAATTTATATTGAATAAAGCTCAGTTTTACAATAAATTGAATCGTGTTGCTTTCTTTTTACTTTTTAAATGTAATTTATAAATAAGTAATGAATGTATTTTAGTCTTTAAAAATCAATGAACTAAAATTGTTGGTTGGTTGTTTATGTTTTACGGCATATCAAGCCTTTTTAGTTTATTTAATGCTGAATCCAAAGATATTGAAGAAAATTTTTTTAATAGAATATATTTGTTGTTTTCAAGTCGGTTTCTATTTAACCCATAGTTGGGATCCTAACAGGTACTACCACACCGGGTCAGAGTTGACCTGGGAGCAATGGCAATTAAAGAGTGGCTCCACACTCCCCAAAAGCTCACAAGTTGGGGCCTCACCACTGGAAATAGTTTAAGGTCATATCCAGGACTTGTGAAATAAAATGTTTAATTACTTTTAATGAATAAACATATAGTATGGAACAATCACGTTGACACACCGGTTCTCACCAGATCACCAAAGTTAAGCAATGTTGGACCTGGTTAGTA
Source organism: Euprymna scolopes (assembly GCF_053919585.1). Lineage (NCBI taxonomy): Eukaryota > Metazoa > Mollusca > Cephalopoda > Sepiida > Sepiolidae > Euprymna > Euprymna scolopes. The sequence continues at coordinate 71,009,299 of NC_136527.1, read as the reverse complement.
CCAGATGGATGACCATTTGGGAAGGCTAGGCGCTGTATGTACCTTCTGGGAAGGTTTGGCGTGGGGCCAGCACCCTCACCCTGTAAAAAGAACTCAGTCGCTAGAAAAACATATGCAAAGTTGTAGATGACCTATGCCCCCTAAGGGCTCAAGGCTATGGCAATGCACAAACATATAATTTTTCGGTTTTTAAATATGGAATGAGTTTCAGCACAAATCATGTTCCTCATTTTTATCTTTTTTTCAACGCAATTTTTATGTTTTCTAATATTTTTTTCTAAAATTTTTGGATTCATTACTAATAATATATATATATATATATATATATATATATATATATATATTAATAATATTATATATATATTACATATATATATATTTTATATATATATATTACATATATATATATTTTTTATATAAATATTATATATTATATATATTATATATTTTATATATTATATATATTATATATTTTATACATATATATATTATATATATATTACATATATATATATTTTATATATATATATATATATATTTTATATATATATATATATATATATTTTATATATATATATATTATATATATATTACATATATATATATTTTATATATATTTTATATATTATATATATTATATATATATTATATATATTACATATGTATATATTACATATATATATTTTTTATATATATATTTTATATATATTATATTACATCTATATATTATATATATTATATATATATTATGTATATATATATATATTATATATATATATTATATATATATAATGCATATATATATATATTATATATATACATTTTATATATATTTTACATATATATATTTTAGTAATCGTGACACCCTGCACTGAAGATTTCCGAAAGGATGAAACACTAGTGTCTGTAGGTATTTAATTATTATAGTAGAAAAATAATTATATATATATTTTATATATATTATAAATACATTATATATATATATATATATATATATATATATATATATATATATATATATAAAGTGTGGGAGTTGCTAGATTATTATTATTAACAATAGATTTTGTCTGCTAGGACTTCTTCAGGACCATGACTTCATTATTCAGCTCATAATCCCTCATTGATATATGCTAATGGAGACCATCAACAAAGTAGAAAAAGAGAATAGCAAATAAACTTATACATAGCTTACTTGCAAGCAATTAGGCATCAGACATGGCATGTGTTCCAGATATATATCTGTGTTCAGACGTATGTTGACAGTGACAGTATAGGCTGAATACCATCAATCCATTGGAACAGCGCTTACCTGGAATATAATGGAAAGTAACTTCAAGAATAATTCTGCTCTTACATGAAAAATTAATTTCTAATCAACAATTGCATTCTGTTGATAGTTAATCATGTGCAGAATCGATAGAAAAATGAGAAAACAAGAATCGTCAAATAACTGACAAAATTTGATATTGCTCCAAATAATTATGGAAATTATTGCCTCGTTTCTATTATAATAGAAAGGCACTCAAGCATAAGAATCACGATTAAACGCACAAGCATTTAACAACAGTAGCTTTAGAAAGTTCGATGACTACATTTTCATTTTGTATACAAACTGTTGAAGAAAGCATTGTTGAGAAATTCATAGATTATAGAGACCATCAATAGGGGATGAAAAGAGGATAGCTTACTTGCAAGCACTTAAGAATCTGCATTAAGTTATATGATGCTGCCAATGACAGTATCAGCTAAATTAAAAAATTTTTTTTTTTATTACATTTCACCCCAAACAAAGCACATTGCTACTTTGGTGTAGGCGACTACTATCAGGGACATAAGCTACTGGAGTACTATGTAGGGAGTTGGGCAGCAAGATGTTGGTTCACATTACACTTGAACTTCTGCATGTCAGTACAGTTAGGAAAGCAAGGAGCCGGAATGGAATTCCAAAGTCTAGCAGTTCTGGGGAAGAAACTACTCGAGTAGAAAGCTTTCCTCCATCTAGGGATCTCCACTATATAGGGGTGGGATTTAGCTGCTTGTCAGGTTTGTTGAAGGTATTTACGTTGAGGGGGGCATAAGTGCTTGTAGTTCGTCAGAGCATTTACCATTAAAATACTTGTATAACAGGCAGAGGGATGCAACATTTCGTCGGTGGGACAGAGGCTGAAACTTAGATGACAGTTCAGGACCTATCAGGTTGGCGACTCTCTTTTGGACCTTGTCTAGGAGTCAGAGACTAGTAGCAGATGCACCAGCCCAAATGTGATAACAATATTCCATACATGGGCGAATGGTGGCCTTATAGAGATACAGGATACTTTTGGGTGTTAGCAGCTTTCTAGCACAGTAGAGAGAGTCTATCTTCTTAGCAGCAGTCCTGGCAATGCTCTCAATGTAATTGTTCCAGCTCATGTTTCCTGTGAACGTTAGGCCGAGGAGTTTAAAAGAAGTACTTTTAGATAATGAATACAAAGAATCCATTGGAATAAAACCTATACTCAGTGTAAAGTATAATGGACAAAAAAAATCCAATAAGATTTCTGCTCCTACATGAAAAATAGATTTTTTAATCGACAACTGTTAATCCCATTCAGAATTGATGGAAAAATAAGAAAACTGGAATCCTGAAATAACTAACAAAATTTGATATTCCTGTTAATAATTGTGGAAATGATTGTCTCATTTCTATCATAATGGAAAGGCCCTAAAGCACGAGGATCCTGACACGATCTCACAGCAGCAGTAGCAGCAGCAGTAGCAGCAGCTCTAAGAGTAGTAGTTATAATAATAACTTGGAACCGGCGAATTATTAGCATATTAATAGTTCGATTTTCATCGGTTTTTAATTTTAATTAATAAATTCACCATTTTCTGCTATAAAATAATAAGGAGAGTTAAAAAAAAATTAGTTATTAAAAAAAGTTCGGTTTTTAAAAAATATTTATATACAAAAAAAAGTTATGTAAAATAAAAAAAACGAATCATTTAACGGTAGCTTCAGAAAGTTCGATGAGAGCTGTTTTAAATTTGAATATATTATTTATTGATCTTTTATCTCCAATTTGTGATATACAAAACTTTAGTGAGTAAATTAATTATCTACTTTTTAGTAGACATTTCAAAATGGGGGGAGCTGAATTAAAAAAAAACGTTTGTCCAAAATATTATATTCGGTTTATTGGAACGAGCATAAAATTTCACATTAACCCCGAAAATATCGTAAAAATTGAATCAATAGAAAAATTTTGATAGATTTCTAAAGTTTAAAAATTGAAAAATACTTAGCTCGTAAAATTCAATTGATTTAATTACTGTTTTTTTTTTTAAATAAAAAAATTATACTTCTGTTATTTTTTTATACAACTTTAATAGTTTATTTTCGAAGTATAATCCATAAAGAAAATAAACAACCCACTTTTAAGCAACGTTGGGCCTAGTTAGTACCAGATAGATGACCATTTGGGAAGGCTAGGCGCTGTATGTACCTTCTGGGAAGGTTTGGCATGGGGCCAGCACCCTCACCCTGTAAAAAGAACTCAGTCGCCACAAAAGCATCTACAAAGTTGTAGATGACCTATGCCCCCTAAGGGCTCAAGGCTATGGCAATGCATAAACATATAATTTTTCGGTTTTTAAATATTGAATGAGTTTCAGTACAAATCATATTCCTCAATTTTTATCTTTTTTTAATGCAATTTTTATGTTTTCTAATATTTTTCTAAAATTTTTGGATTCATTACTAATAGTCTGACTATTCAATAGATTTTGTCTGCTAGGACCTCTTCAGGACCATGACTTCATTATTCAGCTCATAATCATTGATATATGCTAATGGAGACCAACAACAAAGTAGAAAAAGAGAATAGCAAATAGACTTATACATAGCTTACTTAAAAAATAAAAAAATAATACTTCTGTTATTTTTTTATACAACTTTAATAGTTTATTTTCGAAGTATAATCCATAAAGAAAATAAACAACCCACTTTAAAAAGAGAAATTACTAGTTTTTTTATATTTTATTCGCAGTTTCGTGTTAGGAGTGTCAAAAATTCCCCCCAAAAAGCACGAGGATCATGACTGATTACAGCACAATCATTTAACGGTAGCTTAAGAAAGTCCAATGAGAGCTGCAATAGCAGTATCAGAATTTTTGTAGGAACTTTTGACACCCCTAACACGAAACTGCGAATAAAATATAAAAATCTCGTAATTTCTCTGTTAAAAGTGGGTTATTTATTTTCTTTATGGATTATACTTCCAAAATAAACTATTAAAGTTGTTTTAAAAGTAATAGAAATATTTTTTTTTTTCTAAAGCAGTAATGAATTTTCCGAACTCAATATTTTTCAATTTTTAAACTTTAAAAAAATCTATCAAAATTTTTCTATTGATTCTATTTTTACGATATTTTCAGGGTCAATGTGAAATTTTATGTTCTTTCCAATAAACCGAATATAATATTTTAGACAAACGTTTTTTTTAAAATTCACGCCCCCCCCATTTTCAAGTGTCTATTAAAAAGTAAATAATTAATTTATGTTGAATAGACTTTTGAAACACCCTGTATTGTAGACAAACGTTTTTTTTTTTTAAATTCACGCCCCTCATTTTGAAATGTCTATTAGAAAGTAAATAATTAATTTACTCACCAAAGTCTCAAAAAGTAAATAATTAATTTATGTTGAATAGTTTTATATATCAAAAATTGAAGAGAAAAGGTCAATAAATAATATATTCAAATTTAAAACAAAAAAAAAATCCCTTTTTTAGAAATTTACCTGTAAAGTCCGAAGTTTAAAACCTTATTTTATAAGAACACATTTTTTTTTTGTCTTTTTTTTTTAATGAAACCTTGGTCCTTGCTCCTTTAATTGAAAAAAAAATTAGGGCTTGAATTACATGTTTCGAGGAGTTATAAGCTTGGAAAGACAGGGGGTCGAATAATTCACGCCTCTCATTTTGAAATGTCTATTAAAAAGTAAATAATTAATTTATGTTGAATAGTTTTATATATCACAAATTGAAGAGAAAAGGTCAATAAATAATAAATTCAAATTTAAAACAAAAAAACAAACCCATTTTTTAGAAATTTACCTGTAAAGTCTGAAGTTTAAAACCTTTTTTTTTTTTTAAAAAAACACATTGTTTTTTTGTTTTTTTTTAAATGAAACCTTGGTCCTTGCTCCTATAATTGAAAAAAAAAAGTTAGGGCTTCAATTACATTTTTCGAGGAGTTATAAGCTTGGAAAGACAGGGGTGGAATTATTCACTATTTTCACAAAATTTCTGATACTGCTAGAGCTGCGATGCGTGGTTAGATTTCTATTTTGCGTAGAAACTGTTGAAGAAAGGATTCATAGATCATAATTAGTTAATTCTCCCTAAGTGACGCATTGCCTTTATTTATTGAAACAAAGCCAACACAGCATTTGAGTTTCTACAGTATGTCTTCAGTAGGTTGGTTAGTGGTTTTTGTTTTACGGCATATCAACCCTTTTCAGGTTATTTAATGCCAAACCCAGTGATTTTGAAGAAAATTCTTTTTAATAGAATATTTGTTTTTTTTCAAGTCGGTTTCTATTTAACCCATAGTTGGGACCCTAACATGTACTACCACTCCAGGTCAGAGTGGACCGAGGAGCAATCGCAATTAAGGGGTGGCTCCACACTCCCCAAAGCCCGCAGCTGGGGCCTCACCATCGGATCTAGTTTAAGGTCATATCCAGGACCGTCTTCAGTATGTTATGCATTTTATGGAATGAATTTATGTACTCACATTATTTATAGACTAGCAATAAGTGCCTGAGCTTGCCCAGTCATAAAATACTCTTAAGTATATTTTAATTTATGCAAATTTTTTATTAGTACAGAGTCAATTCTCTTTGAAATAATATATATATATATATATATATATATATATATATATATAAGTAGATTGTAGTTTGCTATATATATATATATATTAAGCGATTAAGCAAAGCCCACTGTTTGTAAACAAACTGACAGTTTGAGCACTGTTCAACGGGCAAATGCTATGTAATAGGCATTTGAGGAGAAATATTTACAGGCACTAATTCTTGGTCCGATGGTTTTTTGAGATGCTGACTGTCAACACGATGGTTGTAGGTTCGATCCACAGCTGGGAAAGGGTGTATCTCTAGCCACACTGATAAGTTATATAGTACTGTATGCGGATGACTATATATATATATATTTACACAGCATTTTTCTCTATGGCATATTTCATTAAATAAAATAGACGTTTTTTGCCTATTAATTCTATTTTCCATATTTTGTCAGTTTTCAAATACTGCAAATTTAAGCTAAATTGAATGTAACAGATAAACCTATACCTCACTTGATTTGCCTTTTATTCTTCTATAATTTTACCTGTTCATATTTGACTTTTACCTGAAGTATCCTAGTGTTCACGTCAATTTTAAAAAATTAGCTTCAAATCGAGAAGGCAAAAAGAAACACAGCACAATGGAAAATTGTCATTTAAATGTAACTTTAGAACATTAATGCAACACAAATACCACAGGAACACAATGAACTAGTTATTATTCAATATTATGCCCTTTTGCAATTGACAGCCTTCAATCTTTTGGACATTCCTTGAATTAGTCTGCGGCAATACTTAGGTGAAAGGGCATTTTATTTCTCTTTTTGTCCAAAGTTTTTCCAGATTTGAAATTTTATTATGCGTAGCTGTTGCTCGATGTAATGCCATACATTTTCGATGGGGTTGAGGAGATTGTGCAGGCAATCCAAACACTAAATATCATGCTCTTTAAGTAACCTCTTGACATTTTAGCTGTTTGAATGGGAGCATTATCCTGCATGAAAATGGGATTATCATCCAAATTCGGCTAAAGTCGGGTAGAAAATGCTCAGTCAATATATTAATGTACTTGGTCGAATTAATTTGATCTTGCAAGTGAACTATAGGTCCTGGACTATTGGCACTAATAACGCCGCACATCAAAACTGAACCTCCAGTGCTTTGCAGCATTGAAACTGTGCACCTAGCATTTAATTCTTTGTCCTTTTCTCGGCGGACGTGGTGCCTACTGAACTTGATTTTGTTGCTAAAACCATTTTTGACAAATATGAAGAGTCATGATCTGTATTGCATCTGACAAAGTCCAGACAGCACTTTCTGTTCTTTAAAGAAATCATTGGCTTTCATCTTACAACACAGCCTCGCAAATTAAATTTCTTCAGCATATTCTTAACTGTAGAAAGAGAGCACTTTTTAACAAGATTACCCTGTTGTTAGATTTCGGGGATCTGTTTCAAATCTGTTTCTGAGGCTGTGGATCTTGATAGCATTGTCTTCCTGCAGTAGATTAAAGGGGACAACCCCCGGATTTTAGTTAGAAATGAAGTAACGAGGATCTAATATTATTATTGAAGGAGAATTCTGGAATCAAACGCAGTTATTAAATATTAAAATACATTTTTGTTAATTAGATACGATTCCAGGAATGCAGTGAAATTATCCATTGTAGTGAGGAATGCAAGCTAGAAATAACTTATACAACAAATAATGCAGTAAACAGAAAGTTCTGTTGGTTTAATTTGGGCCAGAGCAGGAATAATGGAACAATGGAATCAAAGAATGTCCACAGAAAATCTGGAACATTTGTTGCCAGAGCATGTGTTGGAAGCAGGTGCATGGGCATGGGATTCACATGTTTGGCCCACGTGCTGACATCACAACTAAGTATAGAATTAATATATGCACTTAAATTAGACTAGAAAACATGCTCTGACAACATGCAAGCGGATAGTTCCTGTGCATGTACGCTGTAGGGGAGGTTTGGTGTGAAGGGCAATCGGAACAGGTTTGGAGTAAAGATAACGCCTTAATTCAGTGATCACTATCTCACACTCATTGAGTGCAGTCCATTATGATCTGCAAAAGTGCGATTTCTCCATGTATGCAAGATTCAGCAAGCATTTCAGCGTTTTTACAGAAGTGTAATTTAAAAAGGCACATGCGTATTCATATAGGGTAGATTCTGCCACACGAAATTGGAAAGTGCGAGTCATCTGGTATCAAGTTGCAAGGTTTTTTGGAGGATAACTACTACACAGCGAGGAGTATGTAACTATCTCCATGTATGCAAGATTCAGCAAGCATTTCACAATTTCAGTGCGAATATGAACGGGGGAAGAAAGTGTGGTTGACGTAAATTTGAAAAGCATTGTGGCAAGGAAACAATGTTTCATACCAGAGGTGCTTTACTGGTATACAAGGGGCTCCTTCAGTCTTTGACAGACTGTGGATGCCCACAAAAGGGTGCCTGCACGTGAAATTTTTTGTGACAGGAAGTGTACAATCTCCAACCACAGCTCTCCTTAATCGACATTGTTTAATACCAGTGGCCAGTGAAGTGTATGTACAGGACGACTGGAAACAAATGCCGAGATAAGTGTAGAGATCATACATTACCTCGAATTCCCAAATGGCCACCCGTCTGGTACTAACCAGGCTCAACGTTGCTTAACTTCGGTCATATGATGAGAACCAGTGTGTCAACGCGATTATGTCGTATATATAACTATTATACCAAAAGATACTGTATCTACATCCACAAGTATGCCCCAACTTTATATATATCTACAGTGTTTGCATACTATCAAGGTCTCATGTACGATATGAAAAGAAACTGGAATCTTAAGGAGACATGCAGTGTAGCAGCAAGTCCTGGGAACATCAACCTGAAATGACAGAGAGTTCCAAAGGCGTTCAGTACTAAGAAAGAAGCTTTGTACATGGAACATACGTTTAGGTTTAGGCACAGATAAAGAGTGAGAGAAATTATTGATAGTGGTTTCAGATATAGACGAGTGTTTCTCGTAAAAGTTTGGTGAGGTGGGGTTGGGGGGAACATACATTTGATCTTAGAAGAACACTTGCTATGAAAATAATGATAAAGCAGAAACAGGCTTGCAACGTCTCTTTTTCAGCTCAGACGTTGGGACCATCTCCGTAAAGGTTATCCAGAAAATCAAATGAAAACAATCGTAAGACACAGGAGAGTTAAAAAGGGAGGTCATTTTCCGTTTCCATTTAAACAAGATAGCGGAAAATTTTCACTTACTAACACGATAAAGTTGTTGTTTTTTTTTTAATAATTCAGAAATATTCAGGTAATTTCGACTGCATAATTTGAAAGCTACCATTGTAATTTATTAGAATTGACAAAAAACAAAAAAAAAAATCAGTTGAAATCTGAAAACTCCATTTATAAAATGTCGTCCTAATTTTGTAGAAGCACAAAAAAAAAACTGAATTCTATTAATCAAGTAAAATAAATTGTCCTCTAACATATTTGCATATTTGCTCCTCCTGAATCTGCTTACATGACTGTATTTCAACAATGTTGCCAGCCCGTTTGTCATGACACACGATCGTACATTTAAACATCCAGTGTAGCAGCAAGTCCTGGGAACATAAACCTGAAAGAACAGTTGGAAATGACTTATATACCATACATTACGACCATGTAATCCCTACAGCCACCTACCTTGAAAATGCTGCTGTGAAACCTGACATAGTTATATGGAATAAGTCAGAGAGAGTTGCAATCTTGATTGAAGTGAGTGTTCCTAATGATGGCGGCCTGAACAGAGGTTGAAAGAGAGAAACAGACCAAATATCAAGGTCTCATGTACGATATAGATATCAATCGTACCAGTTATCATAGGTGCTACTAATATTCCTGGTGAACCAAGTGCAAAAGAGATCCAGACAATTGCACTTAAGGGAACAGTGAGGATACTAAAAAGAGCTCTCGGTTGGTTTCAATAAAAAGCGGGGCAATGTTGGCAGCTGGTTTGGCTGCCCCATGCCCAGCATTACAATCTTCAAAGGAAGAAAAATGAATAAAAAAAGTCATTGATTGTCTAGCACACTCTGATTAGCAAGATGTTAAGGAGTGGTAGCAAGTCAAAGATGCTGTTTGGGTATGAATATCTAGTAGCACATGTATGAACAAGTAAGGAACCGGCCGGTTGACCAGTGATTGTCGATGGAATCCTTAATCATGTAAAAAATTTGCATCCCTTTTCTAGAACCTTGTAAACCATTCAGTACTACCAATTGCTCACCAGAAGAAAGCAAACAATTGAACAGGCCAAGGTTGGTATCAATAGATGATGCTTCTAAGATTAGTAGTTCAAAAATCCCCACATGATCCCCCTCCCACACCGTGCCCCCATATGTAAACAGAATTTTTGTAAAATTATTAAACGGATCTTCTGCTTGATTAATATTGGCACATTATGGAAAAATGGTTAATTAAACTGCAGAAGCAGCTGTTAAAAACTATACAAGTTCCATGATTGAATACCTCCTCAGAAAAAAAAGAAGAATGAAAAACAACACAAAAAAATGCTTCAGCCACACTAAGTTGCTACTATTGATAACTACTAGAGACAATGTTGGATTATGAAAATAACGATATCTTCAAAACTACTTGCCGGTCCCAATTTTGAATGTGATATTCGTTCATAACACACCCGAGAAAAATAGACATTTTAAAGGTAACTTGTGCGTTGGTGTATTATTGACATTGACTGATAAATTATTTTGTTTTCCAATAAAAAAAAATCAACAGCAAAAATAATCCATCAAAATATAATGTAATATTATTGTAGATCTTAGATAAGACTTTGGGGAATTTTCTTATAATTAATCGTTTGCTTTTGTTTTGTTTCCAAAATTTAAGATGCCACTGAAAGGATCCGATTTTGTGGACCGTGATGGCGGAGATGAACACCATTCCAAAAGAAGACTTCCAGAGGTTTTCCAGCAGTTGAAGGACCGGTGGGCTAAATGTGTGCAAGCACAAGGGGCCTACTTTAAAGGGGATTAGGGTCCGAACCCCGTCAGGTATGTGAAATATTTTTTCTACCTAAAGATGGTATTTATTTGCTCCCCCACTGAGCAAATTAGGCACAAGGCCGTTTTTAATGTGAGGTAAAAACCAGCTCCCCTAAAAGTAGGCAAAAAGGGGGCACTCTGGTTACCAAAAATAATAATTGTCCCAGTATAGAGAGTGTCCCCTCCATTGACTGGTACAAATTATCTTAAGTGCAGCATCTGCCGGAACAGATGGTATTTATTTGCTCCCCCACTGAGCAAATTAGGCACAAGGCCGATTTTTAATGTGAGGAGTGAAGGGGAAATGGGGACCAACTCCCCGGGGAGTAGGGGAGCTGGGTAGTGACAATTGGTATGAAGGGTTGCCCCTACATTGACCAAGGTCTTATATGTGGGGTCGCCCCCACATATGGTCTTTGCTTGCAGTATCTGCCGGAACAGATGGTGTTTATTTGCTCCCCCACCGAGCAAATTAGGCACAAGGCCGATTTTTAATGTGAGGAGTGAAGGGAGGGGGAAGGGAAAAAGGGGACCAGCTCCCGAGAGGTGGGAAATGGGAGCTGGTTAATGGTCAGGCATGTGGGGTTGCCCCCACATCTGGTCTTTGCTAGTCATAGCTTGCAGCATCTGCCGGAACAGATACTACACTTTGATCTTGGCCAAAAGGCCAAGTATTTTAATTCTAATTTTCTACCTAAAGATTGGATACTTTTTAGACAAGCTTTGTATGATATGGAAAACCACAAGACACTACAACTGAAAGGAATTCCAATAATTACAGTTGTCAGGAGTATTCAATAACTGCTCACCAACTAAGAGTCTTTTATTTTATTTTTTTTTTTTTACATTTTCACCCCAAACAAGGCAAATTGCCACTTTGGTGTAGGGGGCTACTATCAGGGGCAACAACTACTGGGGTACTATGTAGGGATTTGGGCAGCAAGGTGTCGGTTCACGTTACACTTGAACTTCTGCACGTCAGTACTGTTGGGGAAGCAGGGACCTGGAATGGAATTCCAGAGTCTTGCGGTTCTGGGGAAGAAACTATTGGAGTAAAAAGATCTTTTACATCTAGGGACCTCTACAGTGTGGGGGTGGGATCTAGTAGCCTGTCGGGTTTGTCGAGGGTGCTCGCGTCGTGGGGGCACAAGTGATTGCAGTTCATCAGAGCATTCACCACTAAAATACTTGTAGAAAAGGCAGAGGGATGCAACATTTCGTCGATGGGACAGAGGCTGAAGCTTAGATGCCAGTTCAGGGCCTATCAGATTTGCGACTCTCTTTTGAACCTTGTCAAGGAGCGAGAGACTAGTAGCAGATGCACCAGCCCAGATGTGGCAGCAATACTCCATACATGGGCGAATGGTGGCCTTATAGAGGTACAGGATACTTTCGGGTGTTAGTAGTTTTCTAGCACGGTAGAGAGAGCCTACCTTTCTTGCAGCGGCCCTGGCAATGCCTTCAATGTAATTGTTCCAACTCATGTTTCCTGTGAACGTTAGGCCAAGGAGTTTGAAAGATGGACTCTCAGATAAAGAGTCGTTGGCCATTGCTATTGGTGGTAGAGAGGGTTTCTTGTAATTATTGAATGAAACTAGTTTAGTCTTGGCAGCATTGAACGCGACCAACCACTTTTGTCCCCATTCCACTACAGATTGGAGGTCTTCCTCTAGTGTTTCTGCCATTTCTTTAGAAATGTGTTCATTCGTCTTCCTGTCGTGTCTGCCATAGAGTGTAGTGTCATCAGCATATATACCCATCTCAGAGGCAATGTTGTCGGGGAGGTCATTTATGAATATCAGGAACAATAGAGGTCCAAGGATAGAACCCTGGGGCACTCCCGCATTTATATCATATTGTTTAGATGTGCGACCGTCGAGGACTACCTGGATTTTTCTCTTATCTAAGAAGGATTTAATTATGTTAAGTATTCTACCAGTGATACCGTAAGATCTAATCTTCCTGAGGAGACCCTCATGCCATACCCTGTCAAAAGCCTTAGATATATCTAGAGCTACCGCTCTGCCTTCCCCCGCTTTGTCCAGTGATTGGTATATACGTTCAGAGATCACAGTGAGGATGTCTGCTGTGGAACGGGCTTGTCTAAATCCATATTGTTTGTCAGTCAGTAGTTTAGCATCTGTAAGATGATGGACTAGAGCATGGTTAATTATGGTCTCAAATATTTTGGCAAAAAGTGGGAGGAGGCTAATGGGGCGATAATTTGATGGGTCTGTCCTTTCGCCAGAATTCTTGAATACTGGTACAACAGAAGCAGTTTTCCAACAGCCCGGAAAGCAAGCTTCATTAAGACATTTGTTGTAGAGTTTGGAGAGAACTGGAGCTACTTCGGCTGAGCACTTTTTTAATAGCACAGCTGGGATAAGATCGGGTCCACATGCTTTTGAGGTGTCAAGGTTTTTTATGATAGCATGCACCTGAGCAGGGGTGGTTTTCAGATCGTCTAGTGTGGCGTCTGTCCGCATAGGAAAGTCAGGTAGGGGGTGGTTGGAAGGGTCCAGTGTGGAGTTTGAGGCAAACCGACTGGTAAGCATGTTAGCCTTGTCGGTTGCTGAGGAGACAACCTCGTGATTGTTGGTTAGTATTGAAATGGATGAAAACTTCCCCAATGATAAGTTTTTGCGCTTACCTTTGCAACATATACATTAATGATCAACTTGAATTTGATCAAATCTGCAGATTAATCAAGCGGCCTACTTTGAAGAGTATTAGGGTCCAAACGCCATCAGGTATGCGAAATATATTTTCTATGCTAAGGTCGGATACTTTTTAGACAAGCCTCGTATGTGACAGGCACACATAGAAGTGCCTAAGAAAGGTGTGTGCGCTCTTGCTGGACACTCTTTGTGGTACAAAATGCACTCGCCCTGGAGCAATATATGTATAGCTCTCCTCTCATTCAGGAGTGGGATCAAAGATCACTTGTAGCCCATGTGATTAATTGCTTTTAGATGAGTTGGTGTGGCAAATTAAGTTACAAGAAGTTGATGCAGAGAATTGAGTTATGAAGGTTTGGTGAAGCGAATTTTGTTACAGGGAGTGGGTGTGACAAGTTCAATGAAGAGGATTTGGTGCGGCCGCCACAACACCCCCTGATCCTCCACCGCCTACCGCCGTCTAATGTGAACAACATTTTTGTGAAATATTAAACTGCAGAAGCACCCGTTAAAAACTATATAAGTTCTATAATGAAAAAAGAATGGAAAAACAGAAGTATGTTTTATGTAAACCGCTTGTGTAAACTTACTGACAGCATTATTAGCGTCCTAGATTATGAGATGAAGTAATGAATGAATCTCTTCGTAAAAAAACGGCGCCAGTTTTCGGGGGTGCTGAAAACAAACATCATAGTTAAATTTGCTTTATGATATGAATAAATTACTAGGTGACCAGAAAGTGGGTGCTCATTTTACGTTAAATTTACATAGGAAAGTGTGATCCTCCACTTTTTGAAAAAGTAATTTCTTCATATCATGAAAACTACTTATCTGCCCCAAATTTAAATGTGATATTCGTTTTCAACACCACCGAAAACCTAAACAAGTCGTCATTTTAAAGTTTTTTGGGGAGTTGGAAAGCAACTTGACATTGACCACATTGGTCTTTTTTATAGGCTCAAATGTAGACAAGCTCAAAAAAAAAAAAAAAAAAAAAAACGTATATTATATACAGTTTTGGTCATCCGTACAAACAAATTTGTCTGATATCACTTCCTCAGAATGGCTTTGTAAACAAAGGAATACGGAACTTAACTAAAGCTTATATTTATTTATGTGTGTGTGTGTGTGTGTGTGTGTGTGTGTGTGTGTGCATATACATACAAATCGCTTAGAGACGATTATATAAAATTATCGCATTTCGTTTATATGTAAACTAGAGATGTTGCCTAATTTCTACATTAAAAAACAAAATGGTTCGAAATTATGCATGCATGAAAAAAAAAAATCGGTACTAGTGCACTACTTATTGATCCGTGCTGAAATAATAACGTTATTATTTAAAAAGCCATTCTTAACATGGGGAGGGGAGGGTGTTTTGTAACCATTCTATAATACAAAAAAAAAACATATAAATCTTTAATTAAACTTAGAAAAACGATTTTAAAAAATAGCGCGGATCAGTAAGTGCACTAACTAGCACCAACAGATCAACTTCAAGTAATACTTACCTTTTGTTTGAGAAAAAAAAAAAAAAGAAAAGAAAGAAAGAAAAAAAGAACCGATTATAAAATGTGTTGATTAAAGCGAGCCGAGTTTGTCGGGTGGAAATCTCATTTAACATCACGACCGGAAAAGCAAGTTCGCAGAAAATTAAAGTCCAACACTCCAACTTATTAAAAACACCATTATCAAATTTTCGATAT
Source organism: Euprymna scolopes (assembly GCF_053919585.1). Lineage (NCBI taxonomy): Eukaryota > Metazoa > Mollusca > Cephalopoda > Sepiida > Sepiolidae > Euprymna > Euprymna scolopes. The sequence goes on along the minus strand of NC_136527.1, from coordinate 70,994,016 downwards.
TTTCGGTGAATATTACACATAAAATTATTATTTAATTTGTGACAATATATTGTAATAGGTTAATGGTTAACAAAAAAATAAATTAAAAAAGCAAAAAAAAAAAAAAACACGGGCTTGATGAAAGTTTTTTTTTTTTTTTACCGGGTTTTCCGAGACAACCCACTATAATAGCGTCGGTTGGCAGGTTGGCTTTTTTTTAAAGGCCAAATTCGTGAAATTTGGCCTTTTTAAAAGCAGTTTGGCCTTCGAAATTTCTGTTTGGCCTTTTTTCAAATTTGGCTTCAAATTTGGCCTTTTTCTGATCATTTTATATAAATATATATAGTAATTATTAAAGAAAAAGTCATAATTAAGTAATTTAAAAAGTAGTTTGGATGTCAAAACTTGTAGGTTTTTTAAATGTTGGCTTTGTTTTTATGGAATTGCATGAGAAAAACAGCCCTGGAATCATCAGCTAACATTTGTCATATCAGAAAAAATATCTTTTTCTAAAGACTTAGCCCCCCCCCCCCACGCACTGAAGGAATCTCACATCTATTGTTTTAATTTGTTTTCACACTTACTTACTAAACGTTTATATGGAACCTCTCAGAGTTCACAGTTGGGTATGAAACCGTTTTGAAGACTTTTTTAATGCTTGGCTCTGTCCAGTCAGTTCACTCAGTCAGCATTCACTGAGTATATCTCCTCTGAAATAATTAATGTTTGTGTTTTTCGTTTGAAATTCTTTAAACCTAGTACTTTGAAATTAATTAAAGCAATTTATGGAAATTTGAAAACTTATAACTGTTAAACTATCTCTCAAATAGCTATTTGAAGTTGTATTTAAAAAGAAATGTTTAAAAATAATTATATACTTTTTCCTGAGTAAGTCCCAAAGTTTCATTAAAAATCAATAATTATAGATTTTCTAACTACCTATCCTGTTTTGAGGTTTTTAATCAGCAAGGTTATCTGCTAACACCCCAGGGTTGCTCACATAAATAAAAGCTTTAATTCAGCTCTCATTCGCCTCCTTCTGAAGCAATTTTCGGCCAGTGGTTGGGTCACAACTTATCAATTTTAAAAGAAAATAAAAGACTATGGACGTGATTAAAAAATTCGAAAATTGGGAGAGAAGTTGCAATTATTTTTTCAATTTGTTACGCCATCTTTGAATTTTAATTTCCCGGCTACAGGTAGATAACTTACTTTAATTATGAAATAAGGGATCTCCTTTAGACGGATAATAAACCAATGCTATCGTCGTCATGAAATAGAGATATCAAAATAGGATTTTGGTCGGACTTGTAGAGAAGTGTTTTCCTCGTGAAATGGTTAGATTACAATACGATTCAGGTTGGAATGTTATTGTCGTGAAATGGAGGGATTAAAGATGCGACAAAACAGAGTTGAACTTTTGGAGTTTGTCGTCGTGTAATGGAGCTATTAAATACAATTAAGTTTGTACTTTATGAAATATGTCGTTGTAATCAAATAAATGGATCAAAATACAGTTGGAGGTGAACTTTTTGATAAGTGCCTTCATTGTAAAATTGAAGGATAAAAATAGGACTATGGTTGGACTTTTTGATAAGTGCCTTCATTGTAAAATTGAAGGATAAAAATACGACTATGGTTGGACTTTTTGATAAGTGCCTTCATTGTAAAATTGAAGGATAAAAATAGGACTATGGTTGGACTTTTTGATAAGTGCCTTCATTGTAAAATTGAAGGATAAAAATACGACTATGGTTGGACTTTTTGATAAGTGCCTTCATTGTAAAATTGAAGGATAAAAATACGACTATGGTTGGACCTTTTGATTAGTGATTCATTGTAAAATTGAAGGATAACAATAGGACTATGGTTGGACTTTTTGATAAGTGCCTTCATTGTAAAATTGAAGGATAAAAATACGACTATGGTTGGACTTTTTGAAAAGTGCCTTTATTGTAAAATTGAAGGATAAAAATACGACTATGGTTGGACTTTTTGATTAATGCCTTCATTGTAAAATTGAAGGATAAAATAGGATTATGGTTGCCCTTTTTGATGAGTGACTTTATTGTAAAATTGAAGGATAAAAAGGATAAAAATAGGACTATGGTTGAACTTTTTGATAAGTTCCTTCATTGTAAAATTGAAGGATAAAAATAGGACTATGGTTGGACTTTTTGATAAGTGCCTTTATTGTAAAATTGAAGGATAAAAATACGACTATGGTTGTACTTTTTGAAACATGTCGTCATTGTGAAAATTTGATTGAAATTAGACTTTATGAAACCGTTGATGTTGCGAAATGAAGCGAGTAAAATACGATTTGGATTGAACTTTATGAAAAGTGGCGTCGTCGTAAATTTGAGTGATAAAAATATGATTCGAGTCTGACTTTTGAGATGTGCATTATTAAGTAAATGGTAGGATAATATTACAATTCAAATCGGACTATTTTTATTAGTTGTCTCTAGCCATGTGGTGTAAACATTCAGGGTCAATGTGAAATTTTATGCTCTTTCCAATAAACCGAATATAATATTTTAGGCAAACTTTTTTTAAATTCACGCCCCCCCCCTTTTCAAGTGTCTATTAAAAAGTAAATAATTAATTTACTCGCCAAAGTTTTATATATCACAAATTGAAGATAAAAAGATCAATAAATAATATATTCAAATTTAAAACAAAATGTAGTGTTTTTTAGAAATTTACCTGAAAAAAAAAAAATTAGGGTTTGATTACATTTTTCGAGTAGTTATAAGCTTGGAAAGACAGGGGTCGAATTATTCAATATTTTTTCATGCATTCGTAAGGTCAGTTTCTTACACACCTAAATCAGCTCTAGGATTAACCATGAATCAACGTCCCTTTTTCATGAAAAGACGCTTGGGAATCATTAGTACTTTCCCGGAAGAAAATATTTTCTTTCATGCATAATTGACTAAATTATTACTAATATCAATTTTTTTGAAAAAATAGAAATTATTGTTATGCAATATTAATCCGTTTATAACTTTTCTTACCATTGTTACATTTTGTTATTGTCTTTGTTTCTATCAAAAGATACACGGCAAAGTATAATGCATTGTTTTGAAATCTTTTTAATTATAAAATTGTAAGACAAAATTTCCAAAAACAGTGTCTTTGTAGTAAATTTAATTTCATCTGTGTTACTGGCATCGCTTACACCATTCATTTTCTTAAAAGCATTGGCTATCAAGCCTTAATATTGGGCAGCCATTATAATTTTCTCCTGGCCGTAGTGGAGCATTATAGGTGTATCAGAATTTTTGACACCCCTAACACGAAATTTCTGACACACCTAGTAGAGCAATCATTACTTGTCAGCCAATACATTGAGTCTTCTTTTTCTAAATAGTCCTGGGATAATTCATCCAGAAAATGCTTTGCACGTTGCTGGTTGGCCCATTCTTTCATTTTTTTTTTTTTTGGAATGGAAGAGTTTTTGTGTATTTTTGGAAACTCTTTTAAGCCATTTCTATAGCAGACTTATTTTCTGATTCTGTCTCATTTAATAGACTGTCTTGTTCAAAATATTTGTCCAGTTTCGTGATGGACGTAGTTCTGCTGGGTTTTGTTTCATAGTGTTCCTATGCCATTTTAATGTTTGGATTATGAGAGCTCAGAAGATATTGTCAGGTGCTCACGACAGTTTCACAATGCTAAGAGTCAGTCTTTTTTTACATAGGAGTCATTACTTATCAAGATCTGGAGGCCACTCAAGGATAAGGGTTATTAAGTCAATGGGATAATATCGTAGTAATCTTTAGTAGTGGAAATTTGGTAAATTGGATTACTTAAGGGACGGTTCATCAAGAATTTGTTTATGTTGGACTTGAAGACAACCAAGTTGTAGTCATCTGGGAAGCAGGCAAATGGAAGAGAGTTCCACAGGCGTGAAGTTCCAAGAAAGAAGCTTTGTTCATGGGATCTACACGTACCTCCTGCTCCTCTAGATAGATACAGCCTTACATAGACACTGGTGTTGGTACGTTATCCTGTGTCAGCATTTTCCGAATTTTAATGTCCACTATGTTTATGCCATTTTGTGACTAGTCGACAATGCCAAAGCTGTGTTATCAGAGGCTTGGCTAGTTGGTAAATGACAGTAATCTTGCTTTTGTTTGTAAGTTTGTTTTTCTTACACAACGTCTGCCAATTTGTTTCATACCGACTGAATTGAATTATTCTTTCTTATGCCAAAATATTTGTCCAGTTTCGTGATGGACATAGCTCTACTGATTCTTGTTTCTATGATGTCCGTTCGCCATTTTGAGGTTTGGATTTTGGAGCTCAAAAGATATCGTCCAGTGCTCACAATAGTTTTACGATGCCGAGAATCAATCTCTAGGAGACCCATACATCCTGCTCTTTCAGACAGATACAACTTGACATACAGATATCGGTGTCGGTATGTTATTTTGTACAGTGTTAGCATTTTTCGTGTTTTAGTTTATGTTCTTTTATGACGACAATGCCAAAACTGTTTGTTATCACAGGCTTTGCTAGTTGGTTAATGGCCTTTGTACTAAATTTAGGTTTATTTATGTTGCACAACCTGCACTTGCTGTCATTGCTTTGACCACTCATTTTCTTAAAAGCATTTATCATTAAGCCTTAATCTTGCCAGCCATTAAATGAGCAATCCTTTTTTAGCTAGTCTATGGCACCTTTTTTTATATTGTCCTGGGATAATTCATCTAGAAAATGCTTTGCACGTTATTGGTTGGCCCATTCTTTCAGATTTTTGTCATGGAAGTTTTTTGTGTCTTTTGGGGACATTGTTGAGCTATTTCGGTAGCAGACTTATTTTTTTGATTCTGACTCATTTTTTAGAGTCTCGTCCAAAATATTTCTCTAGTTTCGTGATGGACATAGTTCTTGCTGGTTCTTGTTTCATGGTGTTCCTACACCACTTTGAGGTTTGGATTATGGGAGCTCAGAAGATATTGTCAGGTGCTCACAGTTGTTTCATGATACTGAGAGTCAGTCTCTGAGAGGCCCATATCTCCTGCTCCTCTGGACAGATACAGCCTGACATAGACACTGATGTTGGTAAGTTATTCTTATTGACTACTCTACACTCTTTAACCCTTATCTTTGAATGGCCTATCGGCCTTAATAAGTGGTGACGCCTATGTAAAAAAAAATCATTCCATCGTTAAGGGTGTTTTAAGTTCTTGCAGCGGGAAAGAACTAAAAACCCTATATCCTGAGTCAATTCTCCCCAAATAAAACCTGGAAGAATTGACTACCCTGCACTAGTTAATCCTTATCCACGAGTGGGTTCCGTGCCTTGATAAGTGGTGACTCCCTTGCAAAAAGAAAAAAAAACGTGCGCATAAAAGACTAGCACGTATGAATTTATTTCCTTCCCTCATCCCCATCTCGTACGTATACAGATTTTTTGTTTTTGTTATTGAAAATGTTACGTGTTCAAGATAGCAGTTGATCTGCATTTTCTGTTGCATGTCACAAACGTTGTGTCATCGAGCCGTGGTGTTAAAACATATATTAAGATATCTACTGCGTGACTTCAGATGTGGTTCACCTATTCAGCATTTTCCGCATTTTAGTGTCCAGTGTTGGTTGGCCCATTCAGTTTTTTTGTAATGGAAGTTCTTTTTGGAGACATTTTTGGGTTATTTATGTAACAAACTGATTTTCTGATTCTGTCTCATTTGTAAGAGAGTCTTATCTAAAATATTTGTCTAGTTTCATGATGAACATTGTTTTGCTGGTTCTTGTTTTATGGTGCTTCTTCCCCATTTTCAAGTTTGGATTTTGGAGTTCAGAAGATAGTTTTATGATTCTGAGAATCGATCTCTGTGAGACCCATACCTCCTGCTCCGCTAGCGTCAGTATGTTATGTTTTACAGTGTCAGCATTTACCCTGTTTTAGTGTCTAGTCTGTTTATATCCTTTTGTGACCAGTCGACAATGCTAAAACTGTATGTTATCACAGGCTGTGCTAGTTGGTAAAAGGTTGTGATCTTTTTGATTGTAAGTTTGGTTATACAGATTTTCCATACACAACATATATTTTTTCTTAACTTGACATGTTGAATTGAATCTCTTTTATGCCAAGGTATTTGTACTTTTTCCTGCTTTTCAAGGTCCTTTATATCAGCATCTTTAATTTGCATCTTTTCGGTTTGGTCTTTCATCCCAACTTTGACAGAGAAGTTGACACGTTTGTAAAAACCAAACTTCATTCTATATCTGTGGAGAAGTTATGTTCGACTTGCAAAAGTCGACTTAACTCAGAGTTGGCTTGAAACTTAACGTCATCCATGAAGAACAGATGGTTAACTCTTATGTTTGAGTCTTGTTAATGACACGTGTTCAGATTAATGGCAGCTCGGTTTTTGTTCCGACCTTTCTTAATGGATCTATTGCCAGACGAAATGTTTAAAGAGATTTGGAAGTTCCTCTTCTGATCTTGACGTTAGGTATGTTTACAGATCCGTTAGTATGGGTTAATGTCATAGTTGTTTTCCATATTTGCATATGTACCGCCATGGTCTCTTTGATGTCAACATGGATTTTAAATCAATTAAGCCACTGCAGGTACCACGTGTAAGACACACTATTATATTACTTTTGATAATCAATCCACGCCATATTTAGGTTTCTTTATCTATTCTTGCAGTGCCGTTAATTGTCTAAGCCATACCTCCTGCTCCACCGGCGTCAGTATGTTGTTTCTACAGTGTCAGCATTTTCCGATTTTTAGTGTCGAATCTGTTTATGCCCTTTTGTAGCTAGTCGACAATGGCAAACCTGTATGCTATCACAGGCTTTGCTAATTGGTAAATGGCAGTAATCTTTTTCTTTGCAACGTATATATTTTTTCTTAACTTGACATGCTGAATTGAATCCTTTATTTTGATGCGAATTTATATCAATTTTAAATCAATTAAGCCACTGCAGGTACCACGTGTAAGACACACTATTATATTACTTTTGATAATCAATCCACGCCATATTTAGGTTTCTTTATCTATTCTTGCAGTGCCGTTAATTGTCTAAGCCATACCTCCTGCTCCACCGGCGTCAGTATGTTGTTTCTACAGTGTCAGCATTTTCCGATTTTTAGTGTCGAATCTGTTTATGCCCTTTTGTAGCTAGTCGACAATGGCAAACCTGTATGCTATCACAGGCTTTGCTAATTGGTAAATGGCAGTAATCTTTTTCTTTGCAACGTATATATTTTTTTTAACTTGACATGCTGAATTGAATCCTTTATTTTGATGCGAATTTATATTTTTCCTGCTCTTCTATGTCCTTCATGTCACCATCTTTAATTTATATGTTTTCAGTTCGGACCTTCTTCCCAGTTTTGATAGACCACTTGACACGTTTGTTCACACATTCATGTTGGATTTTAAGTCAAATTGGACAATACAGTAATCGTTAGTAAATGGAAATTCGGTACATTTCTTTATTATATAGAACGGCTCATCAAAACCTTGTTTACGTTAGACTTGAAGACAACTATATTGTAGTAAGCTGGAAAACAGGAAAACGGAAGGCAATTTCATATGCATGCAGTTCTAAGAAAGAGCTTTGTTCATGGAATCTACGTTTAGGTTTAGGCCCAGATAAAGGGTGGGGGGGAATTATTGATCGTGTTTTCTGCTAAACAGATGTTTATTGTGAAAGATGGTGGACTACAGATTGGATCTCATCGAGCACTTGCCATAAAAATAAAGATAAATTAGAGACAAACTCGCAACATCTCTTCTGTTAGAAAGAGGTTGCAAGGAAGAGAAAACAGCATCCTCTTCGAGGCTACGAAGTCTATTTTGAACTCTATCAAGGCAAGATAAGTATTTTCTAGCAGCTCCTGCCCAGATGTGGCAACAGTATTCCATCCTTGGACGTACCTGCCTCTTATATAGATAGTGAATAACATCAGCAGTGACATATTAGTTAGTTAATTGTAGTCAGCTGGAAAACAGGCAAACAGAAGAGAATTCCACAGGTGTGCAGTTCTAAGAAAGAAGCTTTGTTCATGGGATCCACATCTCTGGACAGATACAGCCTAACATAGACATATGAATATGAATACGGCATAATCACGTTGACACAGCGGTTCCCACTGGATCACCGAAGTTAAGCAACGTTGAACCTGGTCAGCACTAAATGGGTGACCATTTGAGACTTCTAGGTGCTGCATGTGCTGTCCGCTTATCTCAGCATTGTTTCCAGTCGTCCTAGACTACTTGCCAGTGGAACCAAATAGTGCCGATTCAGGAGATGTGTGGTTAGAGATTGCGCAACCTTTGCCTTGCAATTACACATGCAGCTGCCTCTACAGAGGGTATCTTTTGTCTTTCGAAACTGAACGGAGGTATCGATATATATATATATATATATATATATATATTTTTTTTTTTTTTTTTTTTTATTACATTTTCACCCCAAACAAGGCAAATTGCCACTTTGGTGTAGGGGGCTACTATCAGGGGCAACAACTACTGGGGTACTATGTAGGGATTTGGGCAGCAAGGTGTCGGTTCACGTTACACTTGAACTTCTGCACGTCAGTACTGTTGGGGAAGCAGGGACCTGGAATGGAATTCCAGAGTCTTGCGGTTCTGGGGAAGAAACTATTGGAGTAAAGAGATCTTTTACATCTAGGGACCTCTACAGTGTGGGGGTGGGATCTAGTAGCCTGTCGGGTTTGTCGAGGGTGCTCGCGTCGTGGGGGCACAAGTGATTGCAGTTCATCAGAGCATTCACCACTAAAATACTTGTAGAACAGGCAGAGGGATGCAACATTTCGTCGATGGGACAGAGGCTGAAGCTTAGATGCCAGTTCAGGGCCTATCAGATTTGCGACTCTCTTTTGAACCTTGTCAAGGAGCGAGAGACTAGTAGCAGATGCACCAGCCCAGATGTGGCAGCAATACTCCATACATGGGCGAATGGTGGCCTTATAGAGGTACAGGATATATATATATTAATTCAAACATTGTAGTGAATATGGTAAAGTGTCAGTTTTTGTGGTGTTGGTATATTATTCTCTACAGTGTCAACAATACCAAAGCTGTGTTATCAGAGGGTTGGCTAGTTGGTTAATGACAATGATCTAGCTTTTGTTTGTAAGATTTGTTTTGCAGATTTTCCTTACACAAGAGGGTTGGCTAGTTTTCGGTTTGGAACTTCTTCCCAGTTTTGATAGAGCACTTGACACGTTTGTCCAGAGCAAACTTTAATGTGAAGAAGTTATGTACAGCTTGAAAGAGTCGACTTAAGTCAGTGTCTGAGTTAGCATACAACTTAAGGTCATCCGTAAAGAGCAGCTGGTTAACTCATGCAGATGCACCGGCCCAAATATGACAATACATAATACATGGGCGAATGGTGGCCTTATACAGGATACTTTTGGGTGTTAGTAGCTTTCTAGCACGGTAGAAAGAACCTACCTTTTTCGCAGCGGTCCTGGCAATACTCTTAATGTAATTGTTCAAATTCATGTTTCCTGTGAACGTTAGGCTGAGGAGTTTAAAAGATGTGCTTTCAGATAAAGTCTTTGGTTATTGCTATTGGTGGTAGACATAGTTTCTTGTAATTATTGAAGGAAACAAGTTTGTTGTAGCTAATAATGTGGTATTCCTGATGTGTCTTTTCACGATTCAAACTTTTTAAATTTTACTTTTGTTAGTTTGAAGAGATCAAGGGGCTCCTTCCTGGACTAACACTTGATTCTGCTACAATTTAAACTTATATCCGAGGGCTCTTTTAAGAATAGACACTGTTCCCTTTATGGCTGCTATCTGTATTTCCTTACAGCTTGGTTTTCCAGGGATTGCTTCTAAGTATTTTTGAAGATTCTTTTTTATTGGGCCAGTTGCTCCTGTCACAACTGGTATAATGTTTATTTCTTTCAGAGACCATGTTTTTAGATCATTTTTTAGATCCTGATATTTTGTTATCTTTTCCCGTTCTTCTCTATTAAGGCCAAAGTCATTTGGAACTGTGGCATCGATAATGAGCGCAGTCCTTTCGAGCTTGTTCCATATTACTATATCTGGCTTGATGGTCTTGTCTTTTATGTTTCTGCCCACCTGTATGTCTGTCATAGAACACGGTCACTTCACTGTAACTTTGCATGTGTCTTTTTAACGTCTGCCACGTGTAAAATGAAGTCTCACACATGACAGCAATGAGGTTTTTCTTTTTAGTTTTATTTTACTTCAGTCAAAGTTCTCAGAAATCAAGGGGCCAGTTGCTCCTGTCACAACTGGTATAATGTTTATTTCTTTCAGAGAGGATAGTTGGTTGTTTGTTTTTGTTTTACGGCATATCAACCCTTTTCAGGTTATTTAATGCTGAATCCAAAGATTTTGAAGAAAATTTTTTTAATAGAATATATTTGTGGTTTTCAAGTTGGATTCTATTTAACCCATAGTTGGAACCTGGGACAATGGCAATTAAAGGGTGGCTCTACACTCCCCAAAGCCCGCAAGCTGGAGCTTCACCACTGGATATAGTTTAAGGTCATATCCAGGACCATCTCATATTTAAGTCTTGTTAAAGATTGTAGGCACCTCGGCTTTTGTTCCTAATTTGCTTAACAACGGATCAATTATCAGGTGGAAAACTGAGAGGCAGTTGATACGTTTGGAAGATTCCTATTCTGATCTTAATGTAAGGTACTTTTACATATCCGTTTTCATATGTACAGCTATGGTCGCTTTGATTACTAGATGGATTTTATATATAAATAAAAGCACCAGAGTAGCCATGTGTGGGGCACACTATCATATAACTTTTGATAATGAATCCACGCCATACTTAGAACCCTTTGTCTATTCTTATTCTTACAGTCCTCAATAGTCTGTATGGTCCTGGATATGACCTTAAACTATATCCAGTGGTGAGGCCCCAGCTTGCAGGCCTTGGGGGAGTGTGGAGGCACCCTTTAATTACCATTGCTCCCAGGTCCACTCTGACCCAGAGTGGTAGTACCTGTTAGGGTCCCAACTATGAGTTAAATAGAAACCGACTTTAAAACAACAAATATATTCTATTAAAAAGTTTTTTCTTCAAAATCTTGGATTCGGCATTAAATAACCTGAAAAAGGTTGATATGCCATAAAACAAAAACAACCAACCAACCAACCAACCAACCAACCAATAGTCTGTAGAAGCAACTGGTATAATGACTATGCAGTGCTGTTAATCGTTTAAGCCATAAATTGGATAGGTTGTCTATAACAGGCTTTTCATAGTTCTGGAACTGAATTCGTTTCACAACTATGGCAGTTGATTAACACACACGTCGAACTTCTAATCACACTGATGCACTTGATACACACTGTCCTCGATCTTCTGAACATACTCCCTTTATTGTCCAAGCGTTCGTCATCAGCCAATCGGCGGCCAGAAAAACAGTCACGTGAGGGGTGACGTCATCACTCAATAATCTTACAAAAACCACAGCCACCATTTTTAATTTCTGCCCTCCCTGTGATCCTCCCAGCAGGTAAGACAACACGCGCAGACACGTGGTCGCTTTCTTCCTTCATTCTGTTCGACTTTACAACCCTCCCCTGGTCTCAAGATGGGTTATGTCCCTGCCTAGTCAGCTCCAATTCCCGTTGACTTCCAGCTGACCTTTCTGCCATTTGGGGGGAGCAGGGTCGATTGACTGGCATATTTGGCATTCCTTGACCACTGCTTCTACTTTGCTTTTGGACACTGACAGGTTGGTTAAGTGTATGAAATAATATGTCCGTTTCACTCCGGGGTGTCCACTGTCATGGTGTACCTTCTTGATTTTATCCGTCTCCTTAACAGAGGCAGCACATAAAGACCCTGGTTCGGCTTCTTTCTTCATTGCGTCGAACCATCTCTGGGGCACATGGGTAAGTCTATCAGCAAGATTGCAGGTTGAAGTGACAAGCACCGCATTCACCGATAGGTCGTACTCTTCCACCAACTTCCTTATTGTCTCCAACCTTCGTCTGATTAACATTTCAGTAGCCGCCTTGGTGCGCACTCTCGTTTTGCCTGTTAGTGTGTCAACTATCCAGTGGTGTACGCACAGCAAATCTGTGCGTATGCATAATTCTTTGACTTTCCACTGGAGTGCCAAGTTTGTTCCTTTTATTACCGCATCCAACTCTGCCAGGTTGATGTGAGCAGCATCATCCATTCGTCGCAACCAGCAGGCGTCCTCAATCACAGACCCGTTCATCTCCAATAGCGCCCCAATCGCGAGGGAGCTCGCATCCACCCACACATTTAACCTGTCTCCCTGGATGCACCAATCTCCTTTAGCGGGGTCCTCCTGCTTGACTTGTGATGGTCTCCTTCACCATGCACAGCAACAGATTGCCCACCGTTTCATCATCCCAGCCTTTGGTAACTGCACTCGCCCTCCTCTTCATGATGACTGTCGCGGCCCGAGTCCATCCACATACTGGTAAGTGTCCCACCAGTTTTCCACACAGGGAAAATATAGCCCGCCTCGTGAGGACATGGGGCACTTCAGGAATTGCAGTTCTACGCCCCACTTCAAGGTCCCTCACTCCTGTTGAATGCTCAACCCCAAGACACGAGCGCCATCCTCCAAGCGTTCTGGATCCTTACACATCAGTCCAAGTTCGGCTAGCTTGGCCCTCACACGTGATGATGGCACAATGTCTTCATTCACGTATATGTCGTCAAAGTATGCTGATGTCCCCTCTTTTACTGTCTTATCCTGTGACAATACAGTATTGACGATCGTCTTCATTATTTGGGGTGCAATGTTCAGCCCAAAGCCCAGTCTTATGAGGCAATACCTCCTACCGGCAAACACTACCGTCTGAAACTGCCACATTGTCTCGCTAACTCGGACCTGCAGATATGCTCTTCTCAGATCCAACAGGGACACATTACAACCCAGCTGGCGCCACTCTCGTAGTTTGCTAGCACACACGTCAGCATCAGCTGTGAATGCATCAACATATGAGTTCAGTTCTCGGTAGTCTATTACCGGCCTGACTTTGGCTTTGTTGTGCTGAGCAACCGCCATTAATGGGATCAGACCCTTAGGAGATCCAAGTTTCTTGTATGGGTAGGGAATCAGCCAGCCATCCTCGATCCATTTGCGAAGTTCTTCTTTGTACACAGGCCTCATGTGGTCGGGCATATGGTATTCAGTTATTCCATTCTGCAGTTGGGCTGGTTCCCAGTTTTCCGACCACTTCCATGAGGCAGTCCAAGCCCTCTTTTGCTCGTCAAATTCGACGCTGAAGTCTGGTTGGTGGATCCTTAGTGCAGCACACACTGGGGCTTTCTCCTGAAAATATACCGCCCCCGTCGCCATTATATAGACACCACCAAAGGCTTTGATGGCATCATATCCTAGAAGCAGATCAAAACTCAGGGGGTTTTTGAGCACTACCAGCGCCTCTAGGTTAGCGGAGCTTCCATTTTTCGTCCGAATGTTTACATTGCCCACCCCGCAACATGTGCGCATCTCTCCACTGATGGTAGTCACTCTGACATTCTTCTTTCTCCAGAGATCTGCACATACGATAGTGCAGGAGCACCCGGAATCAAGGAGTGCTGAGCACAGTGTTTCGTCGATATATATCGGGATGACCGGCAGCGTCTCATTTAGTTTCTGCATGGGGAAGAGGTCGACGCTGACACCTTGTCCCCGGTTCTATTTTCCTGACACTCTTGAGCTATATGGCCAGTTTCCTTACGCCGGTAGCAGCAAACAGCCATTGGTTGTTGCCGGCAGTTCCTTGCAATATGGCCCTGTCCATTGCATCTGTAGCATATGATTCCACCACTTGGACCGGGTCCCTGATACGGTTCTTATCATTCGATGTAGACTGAACAGCAGCAATTACTGGTTCCCTCATCTCGGAGTAATTCTTCAATACAGTCCTGGCCCAATCTACTAGGTCATTAAGAGCCAACGAATCTGAACTTGAGCTAGCTTGTAGTAGTTGCTTTGCTCCTGTCGGGAATCCTGCTAGGAATTTGCATGCTAAAGCCCGCTCAGGCAGTCCACCAAACAACAGTCAACTTCGTCAGCTCTGCCAAGTACACGTCGACCATTTCGCCTGGACGTAAGGTCCTTGCCTCAAGTTGCTCCCAAGCAGTGGTGGGGTCAATCGCAAACGCCTTGAATAGTGCCGCCTTGATTTTCTTGTAGTCCTTTTTGCCCTCATGGCTGAGCTGTTGATACACTGCAAAGGCGCCGCAGGACAAACACAGAGGAACAACACATTCAAAGTTTTTTACGCCAGACAAAAGGCAATGTAATTCCACCTTTTCCACCCAGTCAAGTACCGGGGTCGATCCATCAAACTCTGGTATTAATTTGAGGTCAATTTTTTCCCCCATTTCGCCAGAATAGCTGAATTCGTTTCACAACTTGATGCACACTGTCCTCGATCTTCTGAACATACTCCTTTTATTGTCCAAGCGTTCGTCATCAGCCAATCGGCGGCCAGAAAAACAGTCACGTGAGGGGTGACGTCATCGCTCAATAATCTTACAAAAACCACAGCCGCCATTTTTAATTTCTGCCCTCCCTGTGATCCTCCCAGCAAGTAAGACAACACGCGCAGACATGTGGTCGCTTTCTTCCTTCATTCTGTTCGACTTTACAGCATCATATTATTGTATTAGTTCATGGATACGACATCTTCATTATAAGAACCAGTGTTATTTTTTTCATTGTATGTTACCTTGGCGTTCTTTAAATTTAATGCCCACAAAGGGAAAAATTTGCAACTAATTTTATTGGTGTAGGATGTGTCCACAAATGTCTCAACTGTTTCTTTGTAAAATAAGTATGCATTTGCATATGTTGCAACATAGACTGTTTCCATGTAACCCTAACCACATACTTCACAATAATATGGTTTCTCTCTTTTTTGTTTTATTTTACTTCAGTTGAAGTTCACAGAAATCAATTAACATTTGAAGTCTATATGAGATACATAGATATTCGAATGTTCCATTAAAGTTCTTTATCTCTCAAACACTGAATTAGTAAAGAAATTGAGTACATAATTTTCCTCTCCCCATTTTTATATGTTGTAGTATATCTTTCATTTTGGTCTCTTGGTCTTACTGGATTCTAGGACAAGAATTTATCTAGTCTGGTGGAGTATTCAGCTTCATGCTATTACTTGAGGTAACATCACATGGAGAAGGTGAACCATTCCTCGTAAAAGTATTCTTTCTTTTTTTTTTTTCATTTTTCTTAAACTTTTTCTTCTAGGGGATGGGACAACCAACCAGATGTCTGACATTTACCCCTATTTTAGTGAGTCCAACCAAGAGATCTTTTCAGGATTCTAGCCGTCCCTTTCAGTGCAATCGTTTGTATTTCACTTGCACTTGGTTCACCGGGTATGTGTTTGCATATGTCGCATCATATTTTGTTTCTGTGTAAAAGAAACACCACATACTTCACAAGAATATGGTTTCTCTCCAGTATGAGTTTGCATATGTCGCAACATACTTTGTTTTATTGTAAATGAAGTACCACATACTTCACAAGAATATGGTTTCTCTCCAGTATGTGTTCGCATATGTTTCAGCATATATTGTTTCATTGAAAAAGAAGTACCACATATTTCACAAGAATATGGTTTCTCTCCAGTATGTGTTCGCATATGTTGCAACATATAGTGTTTCTGTGAAAAAGAAGAACCACATACTTCACAAGAATATGGATTCTCTCCAGTATGTGTTCGCATATGTTGCAACATATAGTGTTTCCGTGAAAAACAAGAGCTACATAATTCACAAGAATATGGTTTCTCACCAGTATGTGTTCGCATATGTGACAACATATGATGTTTCAGTGAAAAAGAAGCACCACATATTTCACATGAATATGGTTTCTCTCCAGTATGTGTTCGCATATGTGATAACATATGCTGTTTCAGTGAAAAAGCATGACCACATGCTTCACAAGAATATGGTTTCTCTCCAGTATGTGTTCGCATATGTACCAACATATTTTGCTTCTGTGAAAATGAGGAACCACAAACTTCACATGAATATGGTTTCTCTCCAGTATGTGTTCGCATATGATTGGCCAAATAGTGCTTTTTTGAGAAAAAAGAATTACATACCTCACAAGAATATGAATCCTTTCTGATATCTGACATATAATCCATGCTTGAAGGCGAAATATTTAGTTTTTACAATTTCATGTATTTTTGTATTCTACTTTTATGTTAGAAACAAAATGATTTTTTTTTTACATAGGCATCACCACATTATCAAGGCCCAGAGGCCACTCAAGGATAAGGGTTAAAGAGTGTACAGTAGAAATTGGACAATATAGTAATCATTAGTAATGAAAATTTGGTAAATTTGATAACTTATATGGAACGGCTCATCAAGAACTTATTTACGTTAGACTTGAACACAACCATATTGTAGTCAGCCGGAAAGCAGGAAAACGGAAGACAATTCCACAGGCGTGCAGTTCTAAGAAAGAAGCTTTGTTCATGGAATCTACGTTTAGGTTTAGGCACAGATAAAGAGTGGGGGGAATTATTGATAGTGTTTAGAGCTAGACGAGTGTTTCTTGTGAAAGTTTGGCGAGGGGGGACCATAGATTGAAACTCAGTCGAACACTTTCCATGAAAATAACGATACATCAGAGAAAAACTCGCAACATCCTTTCTGTGAGATAGAGGTTGCAAGGAGGAGAAAAGGACATCTCCTACGAGGCTACGAAGTCTATTTTTGAACTCTATATTATATTTAACATTTTATATCTATTAGAAATTATATGCTATGAATAAATTCTTAGATGTATTGATCAGATATGTACATTTGTCAATAGCATACGAGCTAGTGTTGTAATAAATAAAGCTAGTAATATATAATATCCGTATTGGCAATTAATGATTGAGAAGATTTCTTGTAATTGTTAAAGGAGAGAAGCTTAGCCTTAGTAGCATTGAATATTATCATTCATTTGCGTCTCCCTTCCACTGGATGTCTTTCTCTTAGGTTTCAGCCATTTCCTTAGATATGTGTTAATTCGTTTTTCCCTCGTGTGTGTTAATTTGTTTTTTTTGTTTTTTGTTTTCTTTCCTTAGGTGAAAACATGCCGAATACTTCCAAGTTTTATTCCTTGTTGCACTCTGCTGACCCGAAACGCATCAGTCTGTAACAGAGCGTAGACGCACGTATGCAAATGCCGAGCCGTGTATGAATGAAAAAGTTATAGAAAATCGTGTGCGCCGGCCGACGACCATGCTCAGCACGTTCGAGATCGCTTTATAGACGGGGAGGACGTTTTGTCCAATATATCATAAATTATACTTCTTCAAGAGAAAAATATTTATATAGTTAATAATAATGTTATTATTTCTCTAGCTTAAGGCAATTTACATTAAAATTGTTATCAATTTTTAAATATACTTCATAAGACATTTCTATATTTAAAGTCTTTAAGGCAATATATGTCCATTCAAATCCGATGATACTGGTTTTGCTCATGAATGATGTTCTGAAAAATTAAAAACAATTAAAAGATAAAGTTTGAGGAAATATATTAATCTTAAAAATCCTGAAAAATCAAAACAAGAAAAAAATTTGCAATATTTGTTATGCAATATAAACGTATGATGAGTGGAAAATTTAACTTGTAGACACTGGCGATAGGAACTTACTAATCAAATAGAGAAACGTTATGCTAGTAACCAATCAGAAACCAGAATGGTTCCATAAAAATATTGGATCTTTTAGAATTCCTACACATAATCTTTCATCTATCAACCAGAACAATCTTTGCCCTTTGTCTGCAAACGTTTAATGTTCAAGACTTAGTAAAAGTGCCCATAAAAGAGAATAGCAACAGGAACGTTTAATAAGAACAAATAAATAAATAAATAGAAGGACGCAAAACCATTTTGGAACACACACACACACACACACATATATATATAGGAGAGAACTTGAATGCCTACTATCCTCGAGTGTCTAAGGTCTCTCTGTACAAGGGTTTGTCAGAACAATCTGGCATGAGGATACTTTTTCCAAATATTCAAAATCACATAGTATTCACTGCCCAAATAAGATCTCCTCACTACGGCTACCCCACAGCTTTTCCGAGGAATGGTGCATCTTCTCCAAGTGATATTACCTCAAGTAATAGCACGAAGCTTGATACTCCACCAGACTAGATAAATTCTTGTCCTGGAATCCAGTAAGACCAAAATAAAAGATATACTACAACGTATAAAAATGGTTAATTGGGGAGAGGAAAGTTATGTTCTCAATTTCTTTACTAACTCAGTGCTTGAGAGATAAAGAACTTTAATGGAACATTCGAATATCTATGTATCTCATATAGACTTCAAGTGTTAGCCCCAGGTAGTGGGCCCCTTGATTTCTGAGAACTTCGACTGAAGTAAAATAAAACAAGAGAATATATATATATATATATATATATATATATATATATATATATATATATATAATGGGATTATTTATATTTTGGAGCACACACACACACACACAAAGCTCCTCTAGTCCAGTAAGTTTTCCTTATTTTTCTCACACCTATGCAGAATTTTTTTTTTGTAAAATGCCTACATTTATTTGATTTTACAAGGCAAGCAGGTATGTACGATTATGTATTTGCACGTACACATCGAGACCTTTCAAGGCAACAACTAAGAGCATACACACACCCATATAAGTAAGAACATCTATGTAAGAACACACAGACTTTAAAAGTAACTTCAGTAAAAGTGCCCAGAAAAGAGAATAGCAACAGGAACGTAAAATAGATAAGTAAATAAATAGGACGCAAAAACACATATAAATATTCAAAATCACATTTTGTATTCGCTGCCCAAATAAGATCTCCTCACTACGGCTACCCCACAGCTTTTCCGAGGAATGGTGCATCTTCTCCAAGTGATATTATCTCAAGTAATAGCACGAAGCTGGATACTCCACCA
The DNA here is from genome assembly GCF_053919585.1 of Euprymna scolopes. Taxonomy (NCBI): domain Eukaryota; kingdom Metazoa; phylum Mollusca; class Cephalopoda; order Sepiida; family Sepiolidae; genus Euprymna; species Euprymna scolopes. The sequence continues at coordinate 70,975,057 of NC_136527.1, read as the reverse complement.
GACTAGATAAATTCTTGCCCTGGAATCCAGTAAGACCAAGAGACCAAAATAAAAGATATACTACAACGTATAAAAATGGTTAATTGGGGAGAGAAAAGTTATGTTCTCAATTTCTTTACTAACTCAGTGCTTGAGAGATAAAGAACTTTAATGGAACATTCGAATATCTATGTATCTCATATAGACTTCAAGTGTTAGCCCCAGGTAGTGGGCCCCTTGATTTCTGAGAACTTCGACTGAAGTAAAATAAAACAAGAGAATATATATATATATATATATATATATATATATATATATATATATATATATATAATGGGATTATTTATATTTTGGAGCACACACACACACACACACACACACATATATATATATATAATGGGATTATTTATATTTTAGTTTAGGATTTACTAAAACATATGGGATATAATTAAAATATTTTAAACATAACTAATTGTAACAGAACCATTATTTAGTATGGCATGCCCCCTTTAAGTATCTGGTTATGAAATACTTAACATAACTTTGAACTTTTAACAACTTAAGAAACCAGGCATACAAAGTTAATCACGTCTCTCAAAACATAGGTGTAGTACTCTCCCTAGACACTGACAAGTACATACGTTTGGTGTACTTTAATGTCCATCACAGTAATTGGTTTGGCTCCTCACACCTGGTAGCATTACACATAACGTTGCTACATCCCATCCCCTTACACAGAGAATAACGTTCCCAACGTGCTTCCAGATCGTCAGGACCAACAAGCCTTATTTCTAAACCTATTTCTGATTACAGTTTCTGAAGACTGTAACAAATGCCCATTGCACTCTCAGAATGTTGATCATGCCATGATGGTGATTATATATACAGTGATGATCATATTTATCGGCACGGTAAAATAAAAGTTAAATTTTGTCTAATAAATTCTAAAAAAGGGATTAAATTAAAGAAAATAACAAAGTATATTATGTATTTTTAACTGGCCTTTCCGATGCAGCAATCGGATTTTAGAAAAAATAAATAACAAAGAACAACACACATAATTGCAAAAAATCCTTGTTCAAAATTATTGGCACGGCTTTGTTTTTCTTTTAGTATCAGTATAATATCAATCAATTTCCGGTTTACGTGCTTTCTGAACTTTTTTATAGCCATATTATGCTTGTTTAACGCTAATTCAGTGAATAATTTTTTTCAGATAATTTTTAGATAGCGATTTATTTAAACTATTATAAGTGACTAAATTATAATTTTCAATCGCCATGGTTAAAACTAAGGAACACAGCGAAGACGTCAGGAAGGCTGGGAAGCCATCAAGTATCAACTCAGAAATGCTCCATGGGGAAATAACTTTTGTCTTTCTGTAGAAGAGTGTGCAAATGAGATCACTGAATGGTACAAAGTGGTAATTGAAGCACATGTTCCCACATGGAAGTTCTATAGTAAACCTCAACTTCCACAATGGCTTATTTCTATCTCAGGGCTCTACGGACAAATGTATCTTTAGTTGACCTTTGACAACTAAATAATTTCGTTTATTAGCCAAATAGAAAAGTTACTAGCCAAACCCACATGATTTTTGGAATATGGCATCTTCGTTCTGTGACGAGTATGTTTTTTTTTTAATAAATGTAATTCTTGAAGGTATAAATATTCTAATTTCTTCAGATTTTTTTAAACAGCTTTCATTTAAAAAAAAGTATATCGTTCTATTAAACTTTTATTGTTTAAATAATTTAACTTTGTTTTATTTAAAATGAAAATTGAAAAGATATTTTTCACTCAGTAGTGAGCTGTGGAAGATTGTTAGTGAAAGAAATATAATCGCCAAAAGATAAGTGTTTTATTCTTTCTAGTCGCCACTTGGAAAAATCACTCGCAAATGCGACTGTTTCACTCACAATGTAGAGCCCTGTACCTACACAGCTACCACCGTTCGAAGGCAGCATGCATACCGGAAATTTATCCCAGATAAGCACAGTACAAGTAGACAGAATTTTACAGAAGCTAGAAGTAATTGTAAGAGAGAAATAGCTAAGGGAGAATATACTGAAACCACCAGAAAATGCATTGATGTGCAGAAATTAGAATTTCTAAAAAAAATTATAATAGTGTAGCAAATAATAAGTAGTTAACAATTCCCGATTATCCAACAATCTTGAGGGGGGGGGAGCAATTTTTTTATTTGCTATATTTTTCTTTTTTTTTGCTTATTTGTAATTTATCTGTATGGTCAAATAAGGCCAATTTAGCTTTCTATGTGGTTCTATAGTTTTCTTTGTGTTCAAATAGATTTGGAGAAATGAATTTAGTTTTAAAATTGTTTTTTTTTTTTGTATTAAAGCTTGTTTTAATCGAGGAATCTGAAGAAAGAGAAGTCTAAAATAATATTTTCTTGAGTGATTTCTCAATTTATTTGCCTGTATGTCCAAGTAATGCCAATTTTTTTGGTGGTAGTTTTGTAATTTTGTTTGCGTCCAAATAGGTTGGATTTTTTGGATCTGCAAATTTTTAATTAAGCAGTCTGAAAAAAAAGGAGACTGAAAAAAACATATGCTTGATAGGTATCTCAATATAATCAATTGTTTGGCCAGTCAACGGCTGTATCCTTATGTAAGGCCAAGTGTTTTTAGTAAACAGATGGCTTGTACGCTATATGCATGTGAGTAAGAAAATGGTATTGATTTGCGTAACACAAAAAGCAAAAATCATTTATAAGAAGATGTAACACTGTTTGTAGTGAATTCATTCCAAAATTCCAGTTGTTGTTTTCTATGACGTTTCGACCAATTATTCCTTTGGCCTTCGTCAGGTAAACAAAAAAGCAAAAATCATTTATAAGAAGATGTAACATTGAAAATCGTCAAATTGTAGTGAATTCATTCCAACGTGTATTCTACCGAAAATAAAATTTGGACTTCCAGTTGTTGTTTTCTATGACGTTTCGACCAATTATTCCTTTGGCCTTCGTCAGGTAAACAAAAAAGCAAAAATCATTTATAAGAAGATGTAACACTGAAAATCGTCAAATTGTAGTGAATTCATTCCAACGTGTATTCTACCGAAAATAAAATTTGGACTTCCAGTTGTTGTTTTCTATGACGTTTCGACCAATTATTCCTTTGGCCTTCGTCAGGTAAACCACAACGGGATAGGAATGTCGAATCCTCCAACTATGCTGTGGATGTAATTGGAGGATTCGACATAATCTTGAAGTTGTTTGCATGGCAACCGAGAAGGTTAACCTACTTCCCTGTCAGTTTTCCTTCAACTTTACTTTTAATCCAACAAACTATTGCCTCTCAGATTGTCCTTTGCAAACAGAAACCGCACTGGATGATCTGAAAATTATCCCTTCTCAAGTACATATCATAACCTAGACAACCTCTAAACATGTAGCCTGATCTCATCCTAATTATACTATTTAAATATGCTGTGATGAGGTTGCTTAAGGTGTCTCCAAACTTTACAACAAATGCCTAAACAAATCTTGCTTCCCTGACTGCTGGACAACTGCTTCTATGGTACCAGTTTACAAGAATTCTGGCGAAATTAATTTCCTCTTTCTTTTCACTAAAATATTTGACTCCTTAATCCAGCACTAATTCACCACTTTACAGTTGCTAAACTTTTGTCCGACGACAACAGTGTGGATTTAGCTATGCCCTTTCTAAGGCGGCTCTCGTCTTCAGGAGGCCTCAAGTTTTGACAAGCTTCTGGGCTTGACCATTACTCCTGATCTTAAATGGAAAACGTACATCAAATCTGTTGCCAAAGCCGCTGGAAAAATGGTGGGATCTTTCTATCGATCCGGTAAATATCTCACTGCTGATGCTATTCTCTATCTATATAAGAGCCAGGTACGTCCAAGGATGGAATACTGTTGCCACATCTGGGCAGGAGCTGCTAGAAAGGACTTGTCCTGCCTTGATAGAGTTCAAAATAGACTTCGTATCCTCGTAGGAGATGTCCTTTTCTCCTCCTTGCAACCTCTATCTCACAGAAGAGATGTTGCGAGTTTGTCTCTGATGTATCGTTATTTTCATGGAAAGTGTTCGACTAAGCTTCAATCTATGGTCCCCCACTTGCCAAACTTTCACAAAAAACACTCATCTAGCTGTAAACACTATCAATAATTCCCCCCACTCTTTATCTGTGCCTAAACCTAAACGTAGATTCCATGAACAAAGCTTCTTTCTTAGAACTGCACGCCTGTGGAATTGTCTTCCGTGTTCCTGCTTTCCGGCTGACTACAATATGGTTGTGTTCAAGTCTAATGTAAATAAGTTCGTGATGAGCCGTTCCATATAAGTTATCAAATTTACCAAATTTTCATTACTAATGATTACTATATTGTCCAATTTCTACTGTACACTCTTTAACCCTTATCCTTGAGTGGCCTCTGGGCCTTGATAATGTGGTGATGCCTATGTAAAAAAAAAAAAAAAGCTAGAGCCGTAGCCCTAGATAAATCTTAAGCCTTTAACAGGATAGTGGTACGATGGCCTTATAAAAAATCAAATCATATGGTATTACTGGACACATACTTAACATAATTAAATCCTTCTTAAATAAGTTGTTCGTGGGTGCACATCAGGGCTCAATTTTTGTAGGTTTATTATTCCTGATATTCCAAAATGACCTCCGTGATAAAATTGTCTCTGTGATAGGTATATTTGCTGACACTACACCCTATAACAGACATGAAGGGAAAACGAAGGAAGACATATCCAAGGCAATAACAGAAACCCTAAAGGAAGATCCCCAATCACTAGTTGCAGGAGTCAGAAAATAATAGTAACATTCAATACGTCCAAGACCAAGCTTTTTTTCCTTTTTTTCATCAAGGCCCAGAGACAACTCGAGGATAAGGGTTAAGAGTATACAGTAATCAATTGGACAATATAGTCATTGTTAGTAATGGAAATTCAGTAAATTTGTTAACTTAAGTGGAACGGCTCATCAAGAACTTGTTTATGTTGGACTTGAAGACAATCATATTGTAGTCAGCTGGAAAGCAGGAAAACGGAAGACAATTCCACAGGCGTGCAGTTCTAAGAAAGAATCTTTGTTCATGGAATCTACGTTTAGGTTGAGGCACAGATAAAGAGTGGGGGGAAATATTGATAGTGTTTTCTGCTAGACAAGTGTTTCTTGTGAAAGTTTGGTGAAGGAGTACCATAGATTGAAGCTCAGTCAAACACTTTCCATGAAAATAACGATAAAGCAGAGACAAACTGTGGTTTGAGTTGTCCCCCTTTGCAAATTGGCTGTTTGGAGAAATGGAAAACTAGATGGCTCTGTGTGGTTTGAGTTGTCCCCCTTTGCAAATTGGCTGTTCGGAGAAATGGAAAACTAGATGGCTCTGGTTGATAGTCAATTTGCATAAGTGGAGAAATGGGCAGCATATAAACGGTACTTTTTTTTTTTAAGCAGGTGTGAAGAGCGCAGAGAGTGAAACGATGGGTGGAAGAAGTGACGGCGAATTCTTTTTGTGACGGTGAAGAGAATTGCGTCAGCAGTGAGATATCTTCTAGAGCGGTAGAAGGATCCTACCATTTTTCTAGCAACCTTTATGTATTCTTTACAGGTCAGGAGTAAAGGTCAATCCCAGAAGCTTATATGTATTGGATGTGAAGGAAAAGGATGTTTTGCCTCTTGAAAAGATCCTTTATATCTGCCATTCGATAGAATGACAGATGACAGGTCATGCACATATATATATATATATATATATATATATATATATATTTGTACAAATGGTAATTCTTTTAACTTTTTTGAAGTTTTACATTTGGATTTTACCGTCACTGGATTTTTTATCCTCCACCAGACTATCCATTCATGTGTAATCACCTTTTTCTTTAGCATATTCCCTCTGCTTAACTTATTTTGTTTTCAAGTAAGATCTTTGACTTACTTGTTTCATCAAATACTTCTGCATGCAAAATCCGATCCCGCATTTTGCTAATTCCTACCCTCTGATGAGAAGGAGAGTATTTCTTCAAAACTCCGCGGATTAAGGACTATCCATTTATCTAATGTTTCCTTTTCAGATTAAATATGTTTTTAGCTCATTTCAAAGTGTTTTTTAACATATTTTATTAACTGTTTGCTCATATATATATATATATATATATATATATATATATATATATATATTTTAAACCTTAATTTTTTTTGATTCATCCAGCCTTGACAGACGTGTTTTTAAATATTCTCTCCAGTACTTTTCTTTTAATGATTTGGAATTCATTCCATTTGCGCTTTTTTCCAAGGAACTCTGCCTTTTGGATTATTTTGGAACATTTGGAATTTACCCATTGGATTGAAATTTTAAATTCGACCGTTTTGGAGTTTACCATTTTTGGATTTTTACCCTTCACCGGACTGTCCATTCATGTGAAATCTTTTTATCATTTTTCTTTTGCCTCCTGTTCCCCTTACCTCACCCTTTTTTTTAACCAAGTAAGATCTGTGACTTACTTGTAGTTTCATTAAATAGTTTTATATGCAAAATCCGATCCTGCATTTTGCTAATTCCTGCCCTCCGATGAGAAGGAGAGTATTTCTTCGAAACACCGCGGATTAAGGACTATCCACTTATCTTGTGTTTCCTTTTTTAAAATTAATGTTTTAAACTCTTTTTCAAGATGTCTTTTAACATGTTTTATTAATCATTTGTTCATATTTTATTAACTGTTTGCTCATATATATATATATATATATATATATATATATATATTCCTTAGCTTAGTAAATGATATTGTCATGCATAAAATGATTATGAGTGATCATGCACAAGATTGAAGAGAATATGCTGGCCTAAGCAAAAGTGAATTCTTCTTCAGGTCATTACTTTTGGTGGTAAAATGCAGACAGATATAGTTAGGAAATGTAAGAAATGTTTAAATTTATTTTGAGATAATCCTAATACATGATTGAGTTTTAGTCTGGAATGAAAATAGATACACTGGAACAGTATCCACCAGTTATTTATGTATCCAATTTCCAGTTTCTGTATATGTGCTTTTATGGGCATTTTTTGTCAAAGAGTCTGATTTTCATGAAGATTTCATCTATCTATGAAATAATAGAAGTGCGTAGAATATAAGGCGCCAGGCAATCTGACAAATTATGTATAAATACCGATACCAGTCAAGATACAGTTCAACAAAGAGATAAAGCAATAAACAAAGCCTTAACTCCCTGAAATGTTTATGTTTGCTGATAATAGTAGTCACGTAGAAACAATCAATTGCCCCATCAGTTTCTCCCTATTTAATAGAATATCAACTTTTATGTTGATGCATAATAATGCTGTCACTGATATTTGCATCAGAAAACTAAGAGAAAAGTGATGAGGAGGATCAAACATTCTACCGCTAGATCTATGACCTATCTTTAAGTGTCCATCAAAGAGCAACTTTAAATCTATGAAACTATTGTTTATAATAACAATAGTTACACAAGTTGCATTTGTGTCTGAATGTAATATTGCAAATAATGAGGTTCATTAGGATCATCACCCACTATCGATAATACTAATATCAAAGAGCCACATTTGATCTATCAAACCATTTACAATAGCAGTAAATATCTATATATTTCTAAATACTTGCCAAAATTGTCCTTATTCGCAGAGATCAAGATTCTTAGAATTAGAATAAATTTTAAAACGAGCTTCTTTTAAATATTGTTGCTAGGAGTAAGGTAACCAGAATTGCTCCATAAATATTAAACCTTTTCTGTAGCAACTTTGCATGCGTTGTCTTCGTGTCAACTCATGAAGAATCTTTTGTTCTGTCTACTGAGATCCAGGACTTGTGTAGAACAACTAACCTTCGGAAACTGTGGCTTACAACTCTAGAAAAAAAAGATGATGAGGATCAAACATTCTGCTGCAAGATCTAATAATAATAATAATAATAATAATAATAATAATTTAAGTGTCCATCGGAGACCAACTTTAAATCCATGAAATCATTGTTTACAATAGCAGCAGTTAGGTAAGGTTGCATTTGTATCTGAATGTGATTTTGTAAATGATCATTAGGGTCATTACTTATTAGCCACGTTTGAGCTATCAAAAATTGTCCTTATTCACATAGATTAAGATTCTTAGAATTAGAATAAATTTTAAAACGAGCTTCTTTTAAATATTGTTGCCAGGAGTAAGGTATTCTCTTACGATAACTCAGTGTATCTCACCCCTTCCAAAGATCTGTCATCATACAAAGTAAGAGACAAGTGCATTGTTTTTTTTGTTTTTTTTGCTTTTTTTATTACATTTTCACCCCAAACAAGGCGCATTGCCATGTTGGTGTAGGGGGCTAGTATCAGGAGCAACAACTACTGGGGTACTATGTAGGGATTTGGGCAGCAAGATGTCGGTTCACATTACACTTGAACTTCTGCACGTCAGTACTGTTGGGGAAGCAAGGACCTGGAATGGAATTCCAAAGTCTAGCGGTTCTGGGGAAGAAACTATTGGAGTAGAAAGATCTTTTACATCTAGGGATCTCTACAGTGTGGGGTTGGGATTTAGCAGCCTGTCGGGTTTGTCGAGGGTGCTCATGTCGTCAGGAAAAACAAGAAATTTGATGGAATGGTGGAGCTCAATTATTTTATTGAACATTTATGGCAATTGCAAATGTATGTACACAAAAACTGCGAGACTGGCAGTGTGAAGGCTCTAATGTACCATATTGAAGAAGGCCTATTGCCTTGTGCACATACATAAATCACTGCGACCCTTTCAGACAGTGATTTTAAAGGAGCTAGATTATTGTCCCATGCGACTTGGGTTTGGCTTAAACACTGTGCCAATTATAATGTGATCCATTAATAAACACAGTAATTGTTGTGGGGTACAGATCACCCCTATTTGAGAACTAAGTGGAATCAACCAGTCCTATAAATACTACTGGCTTCAGAAACTAAATGGAGACATTCATACTATGTTTAACCACATGCTACGAACACGTTCCTCTCATACCACTTTAGTTGCTCCTACATATTATATTTTATACTCTTTGCACTACTCGTGGTTTCTTTCATTTGTGACCCCTAGGACGGGTCTACAACAGTAATTTACATGGTTACTTCAATACAATGAGCTATGTTGTTATACATTGGTGACGTTTTCAGCAATTGAAATCTCGAATCTGCTGAGTAAGTAACATTTGGCAAAATTTAGACTAAAACCTATATAAAAACTGGCCCTATAATAATTAATTGCAACTTACTATAGGTTCTATATAGATGTTGCACTAATCAGATTATGTCTATTTGCATAGGGTAGCAAAGTGGAAATAATTCTACTATCAGGAGAAGTAAGGTTCCACCTTCCTTCCGCTAGCCAGTGTAAGACATTTGACCAAGGTCGAGTACCACTCCCCCCCATCCCTATCAGGGTATGTGAAGTCACGCAGGGAGGTGGACTGTTGAGAATAGGTTAACTCTTCTTAGGTACGATGGCTAAGACTAAAATCTCTATAGTAAGTAATTGCAAGTTACTATAGGTTCTATACTGCAAAAACATTATGTTGTAAGTGAACAAATGTAAAAAGAAGTAATGGGCCCTAATCATCGACGTCTGTTTAAGACAGGTGACAACAAAGTCCACCAACTGATAAGAGTATCATAGCAGTGGCTCCCGCAAACTGGGGTGTACGACTGATTATAGTGTGCCTATGAAACAGGAAAAAATGGTGTGATTGAGAGAAGCAGCAGAAATGGGAAAATCATTATGGCTAGGAAACAATGTCCCATACCAGAGGAAGTATATTAGTATTACGTTATGTTAAAAGATGGTTTTTCAACATCCACTGCATGATCCAACGCTATATACACTTACAATATTCAAATATAAGGTATTGATTTTCTAGCAAACCTGACTCACAATTTGCTCAGGAGTAGTAGTGAGTCGGTGCTGTTTTTGTTAGAGTATATGGTACCAGGTGTATGAGCAAGTCAAGAAATGTGAAAACCATTTTGACTAAGAAAGAATGTTCCATACCAGAGGCGGTTTACTGGTATAACATTATGCTAAAAGACAGTGATTCAACATTCACTGCATACGCCAATGCTATATACATCTACAAGGTTTGTATGCAAGATATTGATTCTCTAGCAAGACCTTTGAGGTTTTGACAGCCAAAGAGAGAGAAGGAATAGATGTGGTAGAAGCTGCTATTTGGGTAAGAATATCTAATAGCAGGTGTATGAGCAAGTCAAGGATAGGCTGGGCGATTAGAATCAACAGATCACACTTAGTCTTGATGGAATACCTCATCATGTAAAGAATTTCCACCCTTTTCTTGGATCTCATATACAATCCAATATTACCAGTGGCTTGTCAGAAGAAAGCAAACATTAGCCATACTGAGTATTGGAAGCAGAGCGACTGGCATCTTCGTATATAAATTAGTCCTAATACCCTGTGTTTATTCGAATTTTCCTCGACTGACAGAGCCCTGTTGGTGGGGCATTAGAATACACTGACTGCCCCCCTGCAGAGGGTAAAAGTCCCTCAATGGGGGTCCTGGATATGACCTTAAACTATATTCAGTGGTGAGGCCCCAGCTTGTGGGCTTTGGGGAGTGTGGAGCCACCCTTTAATTACCATTGCTCCCAGGTCCACTCTGACTCGGAGTGGTAGTACCTGTTAGGGTTCCAACCATTGGTTAAATAGAAACCGACTTGAAAACAACAAATATATTCTATTAAAAAAATTTTCTCCAAAATCTTTGGATTCGGCATTAAATAACCCGAAAAGGGTTGATATGCCGTAAAACAAAAACAACCAACCAACCAAACCCTTCCGGGTTCCTGGTTCCCCAACTTCTGCCAAAACTCACTACTTAGAAACTCAACACTGCTGTCCAAATTCGTTACTCCAACATATAGGTCCTGGATATGACCTTGAACTATATCCCGTGGTGAGGCCCCAGTTTGCGGGCTTTGGGGAGTGTGGAGCCACCCTTTAATTCCCATTGCTCCCAGGTCCACTCTAGCGTCCCATCTATTGGTTGGGTTAAATAGAAACCGACTTGAAAACAACAAATATATTCTATTAAAAAAATTTTCTCCAAAATCTTTGGATTCGGCATTAAATAACCCGAAAAGGGTTGATATGCCGTAAAACAAAAACAACCAACCAATCGACTGACAGATTTAATCTTATCAGCTTTTTGGATTATTCATCATGGCCGCACAGGATTAAATTTTCTTTAAATTTTCATCATCATCTGTAACTGTTTTAAAACTCCAAAAACATATATACTTTCTGTCGCTTCATGATATTTATATCATACAATATTTGGATTAGTACAGTTTGGTTTGATTTTTTCTTTTTTTTTCTTTCTCTTTTTCGTCTTTCTTTATTCCCCTTGACAAACCTTATACAAACATTATTTCACAAGCATTTTTTTACCCAAACATTTTATATAAACATTATTTTACAAAGAGTATTTTACATTCTATGAGCACCATCATAAAATGCAGTTTCATAAAATGGTAAAACCAGCAAATTTTTAGCTCTGCTATATAATTTGTTAACTAGTTTCTTTCATCTGAAGACAAGAATCTTACATTCTTTGAAATTCTGCAGAATAAGGATATTTCACTGCCTTTCTTTATTGGAGTTATTCTGTCGAAAAATAAATTTTTACATGTGAATTCCCAGTTTGCACATAAGCACAAATAAAAACTACAAACGTTTTCTATGACTTTTAAGCAATATTTAAGTATTTTTTAAGTAACATTTTCAATATATGTGCTGATAATATGTTTATTCATAGCTGAACATTTTGCTAATTGCATTTCATTTCCTCAGATGATATGAGCCATTATTGAAAATCCATGGATTAACGAAATAAATAAAATTCTTTTCAACATATTTTTTGTTTCAAACAATAAATTCTTAACTTGAATATATTTTTATGTATATTTTAATCTACAGAATTTTACTTTAATTATCACACACACACACACACACACACATACATATTATCAGAATCGAGCAAGTAGCACAACATCTATAACACAACTTGCCACTCATTTTGGAAAAGATTGCCTTACAAATGATACTGAGAACCCAAACAAGCCTGCCACTGACATAGCCCAGAAAAGTCGGAAAAATACACTAGCCAGTTCCATAGTGTTAAAACAGAAGAATGGACCAACCATAAACGGGCAAAATACCTACCGACTGAACTATCCCAAGAATATATTGATAGGGATGGTTCCCTGGACTGGCTCAAAAGAGGATCCCTCCATTACGACCAAGAGAGGTTGATATTGGCTGCACAAGACCAGGGCCTCATGACAAACGCCTTCAAAAAGATGTGTGGTCTAAGCAACAATAATAAATGCAGGTTCTGTAGCACTGAGGTTGAGAGTGTGGGCCACCTGATTTCTGGTTGCAAAGTCCTACTTGGAGACGGTTATTATACAGATCGCCATAACGGAGTTTGCAAATACCTTCACTGGAAAGTATGTAAGAAACTCAACATTCAGTGTAGTAAAAACTCCTGGGAACATATACCCGAACGAACAGTTGGGAATGACAACTACACTATTCACTATGACTACATAATCCCTACTGCTACATATCTTGAAAATGCAGCTGTTAAACCAGATATAGTGATTTGGGACAGAGCAAACAAAAAAGCAACCGTAATAGAGGTCAGTGTACCCAATGATACAGGGCTTAACAGAGTTGAGAGGGAAAAGATTACAAAGTATCAAGGACTTATGTATGATATGAAACGAAATTGGAAATTAAAAGACGTTTCAATTATACCAGTCATCATAGGTGCAACTGGGCTTATGAAAAAGAACTTTAAAAAGTACATAGCAAGCATACCCGGTGAACCAAGTGCAAGTGAAATACAAACGATTGCACTGAAAGGGACGGCTAGAATCCTGAAAAGATCTCTTGGTTGGACTCACTAAAATAGGGGTAAATGTCAGACATCTGGTTGGATGTCCCATCCCCTAGAAGAAAAAGTTTAAGAAAAATGAAAAAAAAAGAGAGAATATATATATATATATATATATATATATATATATATATATATATATGTACTAGCATTTCAGCCTGGCATTGCCCGGGTGTTTGGAGGTTTATGTTGTAGCAAAAAAAAAAGCAGTCAATTTTTTTTTAACTTTGACCCCTATTATGACCCCTTAACATTATTTTCTTGAGCTCAAATCAGGTTATTAAATTAGATCCATGTCCAAGGAATCAATATCTAAAATTTTAAGTGTTTAGACCCAAAATTGGCAGAGGAGATTGGTAGAGTTCTCAAAGATAAAATCGTTGAAATTTGACCTCTTAATAGCCAAATTTCTGTCCGAAAACGGATTAGAAAGATTTTCCCAAATCTCAGTGCCCTGTATATCAAATTTCGAGTCTGTAGACTGAAAATTGACAGAGTTATTGTGTAGAGAAATGTACACAGACAGACACACACACACACAGACACGTTCGCTTTTATAGATATATAGATATGTGTGTGTGTGTGTGTGTGTTGCCTACATAACCCCTGAAGTTAAGCATTGATGAGGCTGGTCAGTACCAGATAAGTTACCATTTTGGGAATACTAGGCGCTGTATGTGTTGTAAACAACTGCTGCATTTAGTATCAAATTTGGTCATTTTCAGTGAGAGAAGTAGTTTATAACAGCGCGGCAAGGAAACAGAAGTCAGCACCGTTTGGCAACCAAAATTGTGTACTGGCATTGGGTAGCGGCAGACTTGTACGTAATTTTGGAAAAGCGGGAGATAACAACTGTTTGTTGTCCTTATGGTCTACCATAGCTGAGGTAATATCACATAACAACAAATTGCCAAAAGATATTATCACATTTTTATTAAAATGCGCAATTACTTATCAATTTTTTTTTTCTTTTTTTGTATTGATTCTTCAAAGCATTTCCTATTTAATGCTATATTGGCAATATGGGCCTCACTAAAAGAAAATTATCAATTTATTTTCAAAGTAGAACTTTTCGCAAAAATAATGAAAATATATAATTTTTTTTGCTAATCTGGAAGATGATAATTATTATTAACATATTAAATTTCACTTCAAAACACAAAAGATAAGAAATTAAACATATTCAAAATTCAGATTTTCAACCTTAAAATCTGATACGTGCACAAGTGTTTTTTTTTTTGTTGTTGCTCATTTTATCAACAATCCTAACCCTCCCACAACACAATATATTTTGCTCAGTGTCGGCTGATTATTTTAAACATATTTGTAACCATAAAAAAAGAAGGGGTGGTGTAGGCAGTATATATATATATATATATTTTTGTCATCCACATACAGTACTGTTTCGTTGTATTACAACTCATCAGTGCAGCTAGACAAACACCTTTCCTCAGCTGTGGATCGAACCTACAAATGTTGCGTTGACAGTTAGCACCTCTAACCATCTTTCAATGCTGTAAATATTTCTCCTTGAGTGTGTATTAAATCCACGCTCGCCCATCGCAGAAAGTGCTCAAACCATCATTTTTTTTTTCACACAGGCATCACCACATTATCAAGGCCAAGAGACCACTCGAGGATAAGGGTTAAAGACTGTACAGTAGAAATTGGACGATATAGTAATCAATTCGGTAAATTTGTTAACTTATATGGAACGGCTCATCAAGAACTTGTTTTCGTTAGGCTTGAAGACAACAATATTGTAGTTAGCCGGAAGGCAGGAAAACGGAAGACAATTCCACAGGCGTGCAGTTCTAAGAAAGAAGCTTTGTTCATGGAATCTACGTTTAGGTTTAGGCACAGATAAATAGTGAGCTTATATATATTTTGGGTACAGAAAGTTGTTAGATGAGACAAGTCATTGGTACCGTCGGTTTCAAACCCGATAATAAGGACTGTTTAAGTTATCCTTATCAAGCTCTCTTCAGCCAATATTGGTCTGGTTTATAACCGGAAGTGTGAAATTATATACCCTGTGAGCTCACATTTAAATCTCGTTTCGTTAAATCCCCCCCCCCGTTTATTTATCAGATGATGATGATTTCATTAACTTTAAAATACACTCTTACATTTCGGATTTTCCTTTTAATTGAGCACTCTGCTGGATTTCTTTTTCCAAAAAAACTAATCATATATATTATAATATATTAATATCGATTATGAAAAAAAAAGTACACCATCATAGAGTTCATTCGTCACTTAATAATCAGTGAAATTTCATACTGATCGGATAATTACTTGATTTTTGGTAGATTTTTAAAGAGAGACTCCATCAAAAAAATACTCATACCCATGTACAGGAAAAATGGCCACACAAAGATAGGGGACATAGTTTTAAAAGCCAAGTTATAATTATTTTGTAGAATTCCGATTATGTTTTGATTGCATTTGAAAGATTAAAGACTAAAGTTAATTCCTAAAAGGAAAAAAAATATTTGTACAAGTGAAAAAAGTTATGAAAAATGTTTTCCCGGCAAGCTACCTAATTCAGCTAAATTTTGAAAGTTAAATAAAATTCATTATAAAAATCCGTTAAAAGATAAATATTAGTTTTCTGAATCTATTTCAAAGATAATTAATAAAGTCCTAAGATATTGAATTAAATAATAAAAAAAAACCTTGTTTGTACGATAAAATAGTTTAATTAGCCCCTCAAATCGAGGGGATTCTGCTCTCCGCAAAATCGCAAGAAATGGAAGTTTTGTAAACATCAATTATACGGAAGCTCCAAATCTGAGACAGTCGAAAGGCTGTTTGAAAATGACGTCATGTAATTAAAAGGTAAGGGGTGTTGGTTTTCGTTTTTCCCTAGACGTGTATCCGTACATTATTATCCTGAACGTTTGTATCATTTTTACCATTTTTTAATTTAATTATTTTTCTATGTTCCTGCTTTTAAAATTATAAAAAAAACAAATGTTATTTTTCAAGATTATATAAAAATTATGTTACGCCAAAAGTTTTATATTCATGCAAGCAAGGAAAATATAAAACTCTTATGTATAAAAATTATGTGAAACCTTTAATTTAAAAAAAAAAAAGTAGAAATAATTTATTTTAATTATAATTTTTGTGTGTGAAAATATTAAATAAATAATGCTGTTGCAATATTTTGGAGATATAATAGGGTAAATATTTATTTTCGTAAAATACAATAAAAAATATTTTAAGAAAAATTTGGCACAAGGCCGAACATGGGGGAGTTGGGAAGGGCGGTCTTCTTTGTCTAAAGCTAACTAATCTAACCTAACTAGATCCTACTCTCACTCTACTTTCACCACAATACCACATTCATACTATACGTCCATCAACGTATACATCCTTCGTCAGTCACCATAACAACAACATACCATGATAAACTAATTAAAACTCATAAGAAGAAAGGGGGGTTTGGGGTATAAAAATATGATCACCCATCTGGTACTGACCAGGCTCATTGTTGCTTAACTTTAGTGAGGACTGGTGTGTAAACGTAATTACGCTTTCAAGCAAATGATGTTGTGCTAACTGGCTTCATCACTTGCCAATTGCTCACATTTCTTCGGCATTCGTTTGACGTTTGTATATGATACATGCATAATTAGTATAAAAGTGTGTAGTTAGAACATGCACACAGGATACTTGGATTCTCCTTTCCAGCTGTACATGAAAATACTATTTGTTTTTGAAAATTTAAAATGAACTTTGAAACTTAATTATTTTAAATAAAAAAAATAAAAAATCAAAAAATCGAGGTCATTCAAAGCAACCTCTCAATTTAATGATAAAAATATGCATTTCATTGTGTCAAATATAAACGTCATAAAGATAGAATGAAATATGTACAATGTTAGTAACAAAATTAAACTGTGGCAGGTGCGCTGATTCGCCAGTCGAAAAGGTGATGCGGGTCCGAACGCTTTATTTTAACACCTCTTACGAAAAAGGGAACCCGCATCTCTGGCGAATCAAGCGATCTGTCACCTAAGTTGGAGGAGGGAATGGGGTTAAAAAAGAAATGCAGTCGGACGATTCTATTTATAAACGATGCTGCTAGGAACTGACGAATCGAATTAATTCACATTCTGCTACCAGCCAATCAGAAACCAGAATTGCTCCATAAATATTAAACCTTTTCGGTAGCAATTTTGCATGTTTTTTCCGTCTCGACACGGTAAGAATATTTTGCACTGTGGAACTGCCTACTGCAAACCAGTCACCTCTCAGGACTTGTGTGTAACAACGAACCTTCGGAAACTGTTTCGTCTACTGCAAACCAGTCATCTCTCAAGACTTGTTTAGAACAACGAACCATCGGAAACTGTTCTGAAATTAAACATGGCTTACACTTCTAGAAATGCTTTATTCAATGATAATATCGATAGTTCAAGAAATTGATTTTTCTTTGGGTTATATCGAATTCATTAATACAAGTTTTAAGAGCTTTTTTTTTTATTTAACTTTAATTATTACACATTATTATATTCCTGTAAATATAATTTTTTTTAATTGTTATAATTTGCGATGCTTTATTTCCATAAAAAAAGCAAAAATAAATTCATGCCTTTTTTTTTTTATTACTGAAAACCATAACTTTAGTAAAGGTATTTTTTGTTTCAACAAAATAATACATTTCCACTATAATAAAAAATAATGGATTCCCTATATGTCGTGATCATTCTTTGTACAGTTTAATGAAGACATTAAAAAATGAAAATATCAAAAAAGGTTATATTGTACGTATCCGTTTTGAACTGAAGATCTCCGGAAAAAAAAAAAATTCACTTAATTTAATAGATTAGGTTTTCTTTTTTTTTTTTTTTTTACAGCGGAAAAACACGTTTTTATGAGAGCGCGTTGAAGGCAGGCATTTTGGATATTTTTTAAAAATTTTGTTTGAATTTTATAAACGGCACGGGGAAATAACTCCATGTAAAACGCCAACACTCCTTCCCCATCTTTAATACTAGCTTTTGGGGGTTGTATTACTGTACACATAGATTCGAAAAAGTTGTCAAAAAACAAATATATAACAAATAAATCTTATCAAAGGCAAGATAAGTTACTTTTCTACCAAACTGTATATATTTTTCGTGTTTTTATTCAATTTAACATGTTTATTCAGCTCGAAAAGCATACAGTGTTTACCGATGTATTGGAAAATTCAAGATGGCGTCTGATTCTCTCTTTAACACGGTAAGTTCGGGAAAAGGTGTTATAAATAATAAACTAGACAAAATACTATTAAAAAAAACCACCGAATATATGTCAAGCTATGTCACGGTAACATATTGAGCGAGTTTCTAACAGTATTTTGTCTAGTTTATTAATTATTACACCTTTTTCCTAACTTACCGTGTTAAAGAGAGAGTCGGCCGCCATTTTGAATTTTCCAATATATCGGTAAACACTGTATGCTTTTCGAGCTGAATAAACGTGTTAAATTTAATAAAAACACGAAAATTATATCCAGTTTGGTAGAAAAGTAACTTATCTTGTCTTTGATAACATATATATATATATATATATATAACTTGCCCTTCTAAAAAAAAAAAAAAACGTATACAATCAATTGAATTCAAGTAATACTTACCTTTTGTTTGGCAAATTTCTTATAAGAAAGAACTGAAATTTAATATGGCGGTCGGAATATCAAGTTCGCAGAAAATTAAAGTCTATCTAATTTAAAGCACTGCTGTGAAACAGTCGATATTTTCGGTGTATATAACGCACAAAATTCTTATTTATTTTACAGCAATATTATGATAGTTAAATATGAACAAAACAAAACACCACAGACCAGATGAAAGCCCCCCCCCCTTGACCGAGACAAACTTCCTCCTACAATGGTGTCTCGAACTTTTTGTATTTTAATTTAACATTTTTAAACATACGAAAATATCGATTAACATGTAAGTAAAGTGGTATTTTCTTATTGAAATATGTTTATTTACAGAAATAATGGTGCTTGAACAGTTGGTACTTGTACAGTTTAGTCAAGATATTAAAAAATGAAAATATCGAAAAAAGTTTAAATTGTACGTGTATCCGTTATGGAATGAAGTTCCCTGGAAAAAAAAATTCACTTAATTTCATCAAGTAGTTTTTTTTTTTTTTTTTTTTTTTTTACAGCGATAAAACAATTTGTTATGATACCGAGCAAAAGGTTCGATTTTTAGGAAGAAAAGCTAGTTTTAAAGATGGGGAGGGAGTGTCGGCGCTTTAAACTGAGTTATCTCCCCATGCCGTTTCTAAAATCCAAACAAATTTTTTTTTAATCGTAGAATCCTGTCTTCAACCAGCTCTCATAAAAACGTGTTTTTCCGCTGTAAAAAAAAAAAAAAAAAACCTACTCGATCAAATTAAGTGAAATTTTTTTCGGAGCTTCAGTTCAAAACGGATACGTACACTATAACCTTTATTTCGATATTTTCATTTTTTTTAATGTCTTGATTAAACTGTACAAGTACCTTATCAAATAATGATCACGACATATAGGGAAGTTAAAAAAATGTCACTTAATTTGATTGAGTATTTTTTTTTTTTTTTTTTTTTTTTTTAGACCGGTAAAAGCACGTTTTTATGAAAGTACGTTGAAAGGAGACTTTGATTTTTTTTTAATTTTCGTTTGGATTTTTAGGTACTTGTGCATTTAACGAACCAGACGTAACTCAGCATGACATCAACAGTTGGAAAAAACCGAGCATTGCCGCTAAAAAAAAAAAGAACGCTACAAAATAACTGATGCGCGAGCCTTTTCTAGTCTCACACAAAAACACGCGTTCACATTTCAAGCTATATTACTTGTCATATACATACGCACACACAAACATACGCGCCCACATCCACACACGTACATATATTCACGTTCGTGTACATACACTCACATTCATGTGTATATACACACACGCTCACACGTAGTCACACAAGGACAACGTAACTTCCCCTTTCAAAGGAAATACACACATGCGCAAAAGACCACCGGAAACAAGTATAAAAGAAAGAGAAATAAGCGGCTTCTCCCTTTTCAGACCAGCTTTCGAGCTGTACGGTCTATGGACCGACAGTGTGCCTTTTTCGGCATGAGCGCGCACGCGCGTACCTCACACCACTTGCTACTATGTGGGACAAAAAGCCAACAGATTGTACGTACACTTTATACGCTTTCTATCTCCATAACCTGGATTGACTTTCTCACTCTATCTACCCCTTCGGTTTTGGTCCACCAACACAGAGATGTGCGCGACTCTCTACTAAGCTTAACCCTCTCTTTCTACAGGCCGGCTTGCCACTTTGCGTTTCTCTATTGCATTCTCCTTTCCTTTCAATGGCCGAATGAACACGTGTACACCCAAGACTTTCATTTCTCAACAGAAAATAAACAACATGTTTATTTTATTCCAGCATTCGAGTTCTTTGTTTCCTTCATTTAATTCATTTCAATTTTTTTCCTTGTAGCGAATTTAAAAAAAAATTCGAGCTCGACAAACATTTTTCATGGTTTCCTAA
This sequence comes from Euprymna scolopes, assembly GCF_053919585.1. Lineage (NCBI taxonomy): Eukaryota > Metazoa > Mollusca > Cephalopoda > Sepiida > Sepiolidae > Euprymna > Euprymna scolopes. The sequence goes on along the minus strand of NC_136527.1, from coordinate 70,954,565 downwards.
CATTACCCTGCAACAAACGCGAGGAGTAAAATCACATAGGCCTATACACATTCCCTCCCGCACAGCAGACACAACAACAAAGAAACAATTACAGGACATCCCTATAAACACATAGGAAGAAGTTGAATCAACAATACGAGTTGAGATGCACCACGCACACTGATAAACTCACAACTTGGAAGTTTCATTGACAGCCGGCAACCACACCTCATTCAACAAGAACGAATGCGCAACTAGCGCCCGTACAGACAATGTACGCACTACCGCAGAATCACATGCGAAGACACTGTTAACACGAAACAAAAATTTTCCTTCCAAATGAACAATTCATTTTACTGTCCAAGCAACTCGTTGCACATGTCAGCACACAAAAAACAACCAAATATCACCCTAAAAAAAGAGTAAACACCTTTTCCACGCGTAAGTAAATACTTTTTTTTACAAACACAATCCGTTTTTGACGTTTTTTTAAGCAAGCACACCAACACAAAAAAAAAACTGGACGCTCAGTTAATTGCCGAAAACATTACTTACAAAAAATATATATATATATATATATATATATATATATATATATATATATATATACACTGCATATATTTTTTTTTCCTAGGAAGGAGAGTATTGCGCAAGCCTTTTCTAGTCTCACACAAAAACACGCATTCACATTTCGAGCTATATTACTTGTCATATACATACGCGCACACAAACATACACGCCCACGTCCACACACGTACATATATTCACGTTCGCGTACATACACTCACATTCACGTGTATATATACACACACGGTAATGTACACACATGTACTCACACACGTGCACACGTAGTCACACAAGGACAACGTCATTCCCCTTTTAAAGGAAATCCACACATGTGCAAAAAACCACCGGAAACAAGTATAAAATAAAGAGCAATAAGCGGCTTCTCCCTTTTCAGACCAGCTTTGGAGCTGTACGGTCTACGGACCGACAGCGTGCCTTTTTGGCAGGCATGCACACACGCGTGCCTCACACCACTTGCTACTATATGGGACAAAAAGCTATCAGACCATATGTACACTTTATACGCTTTCTATCTCCATAACCTGGATTGACTTTCTCACTCTATCTACTCCTTCGGTTTTGGTCCATCAATACAGACATGTGCGTGACTCTCTACTGAGCTTAACCCTCTCTTTCTACAGGTCGGCTTGCCACTTCACGTTTCTCTATTGCATTCCCCTTTCCTTCCACGTGCGTAGTTATCAACAGCCCAATGAACACGTGTACACCCAAGACTTTCATTTCTCAACAGAAAATAAACATGTTTATTTTATTCCAGCATTTGAGTTCTTTGTTTTCTTCATTCAATTCGTTTCATTTTTTTTTCTTGTAGCGAGTTAGGGTATTTATATCCTAGTCTTCTACACTGTTAAATGAAATTGTAAATGTAGAAACATCCAAAAATAAATAAAAAGCAAAAACCTACCGTTCATTTAATAATAATAATATTAATAAATAATAATAAAATATTAGCATTATTGTTGGAAATTGTTTTCTGTTTGCAAAATAAATACGTATAAAACTTTTTTTTTTATTATAGTAATTTTTTTAACACGTAATAGTTAGTAATATTATTTTTTTCCGAAACTTACGTAAAAAAAGAAAAAATCGTAAAAAGAAAAAAAAAAGGCAATCAACGGAAACATTATTTTTTGTGAAACAAGTTTGGGGGGGGGGGGCAGGAACAAGGATTTTTGTTATTTTATTATTTTATTTATCTATCTATTTATTTATTTATTTTTTTTTTTTTTGCCAGAAACAAGGAATATTTTATTTATTTATTATTATAACCGGAATCCCTGCGAGATATTTATTTTTTGTTTTGTTTTGTGTGCCAGGAACACATTTTCTCAGGAGGATGTATTTTCCTCAGACTTTTGGAGGGCTTCAGATGACAAAGTAGACAGAGAAGAGGTAGCGAATGTGATAGGAAGCTAAGCTCCTCCTTACCAATCGGGTAGCTTTCGGTTATATGGGTTAATATGGAGTCAAAAGGCTGTCTACCAAACTTTTGCCTCCACGTAAACTCAATAAGATATGTGTCCAAAAGTTCCCAGTCGGTAACACGTTCTCGTTTATTGCATTGCTTGGCTTCCTTCCACATTAGCTTCACATGATTTACTGTTTATAAAAATATTTCATTTGAAACAATGTTTTTCTTGTTTGCTAATATTAAGAAAAAATAGCAGGCTTTTTCCTCCCGTAGATGTTATATATGTTACCGTGACATAAGTTGACATATATTCGGTGGTTTTTTAATAGTATTTTGTCTAGTTTATTATTTATAACACCTTTTCCCGAACTTACCGTGTTAAAGAGAGAGTCGCCCGCCATTTTGAATTTTCCAATACATCGGTAAACACTGTATGCTTTTCGAGCTGAATAAACATGTTAAATTGAATAAAAACACGAAAAATATATCCAGTTTGGTAGAAAAGTAACTTATCTTTCTTTGATAACATTTATTTGTTATATATTTGTTTTTTGACAACTTTTTTCGAATCTATGTGTACAGTAATACAAACCCGGAAGATTCATTATTTCGTCACTTGGAATGCAGTTATCTTCTTTTTTTTTTTTTTAACCCTCTTCAAATCAGCGTTTCTTTTTGTTTTGTTTTTTAACCCTCTTCCAATTGATAGTGAAATTCTCGTCTGCTGGTAGACGCGACGTGCGCCAGCAGCAAAACCCGAGCTGTTGACGTCACGCCGGTCAAAGCCGAGATCAGAATTTTTGTAGGAATTTTTGACACCCCTAACACGAAACTGCGAATAAAATATAAAAATCTCGCAATTTCTCTGTTAAAAGTGGGTTATTTATTTTCTTTATAGATTATACTTCCAAAATAAAATATTACAGTTGTTTTAAAAGTAATAGAAATTTTTTTTTTTTTAAACAGTAATGAATTTTCCGAACTCAATATTTTTCAATTTTTAAACTTTAAAAATCTATCAAAATTTTTCTATTGATTCTATTTTTACGATATTTTCAGGGTCAATGTGAAATTTTATGTTCTTTCCAATAAACCGAATATAATATTTTAGACAAACGTTTTTTTTTAATTCACGCCCCCCCCATTTGTGTAAGTGTCACACATTTTCAAGTTTCTCTTAAAAAGTAAATAATTAATTTATGTTTAATAGTTTTATATATCATAAATTGAAGAGAAAAGGTCAATAAATAATATATTCAAATTTAAAACAAAAAAAAAATCCGTTTTTTAGAAATTTACCCGTAAAGTCCGAAGTTTAAAACCTTTAAAAAAAAAAAAAAAAAAACACATTGTTGTTTTTGTTTTTTTTTGTTTTTTTTTTTAATGAAACCTTGGTACTTGCTCCTTTAATTGAAAAAAAAAATTAGGGCTTGAATTACATTTTTCGAGGAGTTATAAGCTTGGAAAGATGGGGTGGAATTATTCACTATTTTCACGAAATTTCTGACACCGCTAGAGTTACATCTGGTTCGTTAAATGCACAAGTACCGATTTTTATAAACGCCACGGGAGATAACTCAATTTAAAGTACTGACGCTTCCTCCCCATACTAGTTTTTCTTCGTAAAAATTGAACCTTTTGCTCGGTATCATAATAAATTGTTTTTTTTTTGTTTTTAGTTTTTTGCTGTAAAAAAATCAAAAAATACTGCCTAGATAAATATTTTAGTTTTTCCCCTCACTTATTAGTTGTCCTTTTTTAATTCCTTTTTCATTCTGTTCTTTGTTAATCGCGTTTTTGTGTAAAGGCATCCCCTCCCCTCCTCGTCCAGGAAAAATCTGAAAGATACGATCGACCTCATTAAAAGTCTATTAAAAAAAAAAACTACTTGATCAAATTAAGCAATTTTTTTTTATGAGAACTTAATGCTAAATGTGTAGTTTAGCGGTGAAAATTATTTGACAAAAAAACTTTAGGAAAACTATGTATTTTTTTTTATATATATAAAACACATTAATAGACCCCAAAGGCTGAAATAAACCAGAAAATAAGCATTCATTTTTATTTTTATTTTTTATCATTTTTTTATTAGACTAAATGTATGACAATTGAGGCCGCCATATTGCTTTTAAAATTTTGCCTTTCTAAAGTTTGACAGAGTGGTCTTTTTAGTCGTGTGCAAGCAACTCTATAAGTCACTCCGTCTCGGTTGGTCTGTCCGTAACACTTTTGTGCTACTGCTATGCCTTTTTGGTTAAGATCAAAGGTCTGTTGTTAATAGATGCTGTTCTTAGCTTTTTAAGCTTTTCTTGGCCTTTTGGCCATGATCAAAAAGTATTTTGATTGTAATTTTCATTTTAACGAAATAAATTATGTATGAAGATCAAAGTGTAGTATTTGTTCTCCCAGTTACCTCATTTTTTATTTTTATCAAAGGGCTTGACCCACCCCGGGTTAAGTTCAAGGTGTCACTTTTGTCATTTTCGTGACGCACTAACTTTTGTTAGTGGGACCGACCCCCTTTTTGGGGAGTCAGGACCCTCTTTTCTTCCCCCAGGACCAACGCCATTGTGTGGTAGTCTGGACCTGAAACCGATCCCTTCTTTGGGAGTTTGCTGTTTCCGGGACCGACAACACTTTCTTTGGTAGACGCAACCTGGTTGGGTTAGCTTTAGTTTGTTGGGTACTTCGTTTCCTCCTCTCCTCTGAGGTTGAAATGATCTATTCTCTCCTCTCTTAATTGCCTGAGCAGCACTCTGACCTGCCAGGCCCAATCTTTGTCTTCCTTCACTGCTCTCCCAGTGGATTGAGCAGATGGGGCTCTCTTTTTCGCTTCCTTGGGGTTGTTTGCGGGCAGGGTGACGTGAGTAGGGTGGGTGTTTCGTTTCTGCTCCCCTCTTTGGGCAGATACGTCTAACCTTCTCTCTCTTAATTGTGACATGGCACTCTGACCCACTAGCACCCACTGCGTCTTCCTTCGCGGCTCTCCTCCCTTGCGGGGGATCTGAGCTGACTAATCCGCCATCTCCGTGAGGGGAGGTCAATCCACTTTCTCTCTTCTGACCTTACCCACTCCCCCCCCCATTTCCCTGCATTTTCTTTTCTCCCCCGCTACACTTTGGTCCGCGGCAGCGGCAGCGGCCGGTGCAGTTTTTTTCCACACGATGCCGGAAAAAAGGCGTATACCACCTCAGATGCGCCACATTGTCCCACTCGAGTACTCCCTATCGGAGGGAGCACCTCCCTCGAGGGATGAAGAGGAGGAGAAGGCCAGCGTAGGGCCGCAGCCCGTGGCAACCCAGGCAGCGCCAACACCAGGAGGGCAACCAACCCAGCCCCTTGCTCCCCACGAGGGCCACTCCCCAGAACGGGGAGTCAAATAAGCGGCTGACGTGGCTCAAACTCTGTGGTACACACCCAGCGACACCGGTTCCACCTCAATCTTCATCGGTCAAAGCAAACACTCCCGCTCAGGCTCCTCAAGAGGACAAAAATGAAACGGAGGACAACGGAAAAACGGCTGACGAGGGAACGATGCACCCGGCAGGTGGTACACACCCAGCGACACCTGTTCCACCTCAATCCTTGTCGGCCAGTGAAAACCTCACCACTCCTGCTCCCCAAGAGGACAACTTCCCAGCAGAAGAGCAAAGAGAAGCTGAAGACGAGGAGACCAAAGACGACACTGATGGACCACAGCCTGTGGCACCACCGGTCTCCCAATCCCTTTCCGGTCACCCAACACCAGCTCCCCAAGAGGACAACTTCCCGACACCAGAAATGGAGGAAGACAATGATGGTGTTGCCTGCAGAACCAGAGCTCTGTTCAGAGACACGCTAGCATCGCTCAAGATTCTCGGGGGAGGGGGAGAGGGGGAATACAGGGCACCTTCACCGCTCAAATCTTCTCTAAACACGCCAACTCCACACAAAGTCCCGAAAGGCAACCCTCCGATGACCAAGTCTGCAGAGAAGAAACCCACCACTCCACAATCTCTAGGCAGAACCAAGGATGGGGGCCAGAAATTGGGCTACAACTAGTGCACGAGCCCCCAGGAGGTCTGGCCAAGCCTTACCCCAAACAAGGCAACTAGACAGCAGCCACAGCAGCTGCAACAGTAGAAAATGAAAGAAACAGCGGCCACTCCTTGTCCCAGTCCGTCCAACGCCAAACAGCACAGAACAGCGACATGGGGCCAACAGAATCAGGAGCAGATGACACCTGAAGAGTACAGAGAGCTCTTCAACTCAACTTACAAGGCCGTCACATAGGATAAACATCCAACCCCTTCCGGGACAAATTGAAGAGCTGGAGAAGAGAGTTCTCTCCCTGGTCACCTCTGATCTTAAACCAGGAGCATAACAGGTGTCAACAAAGACACCATGGTGGAACTCCTCATTGGACTGAACATACTGGTCAGCTACATATGCAGAAGTTTCGCCATGTGGGACATCCTACTCCCCAGTCAAGAAGAGGCAAAAAGACTGGCCGAGACTGACCACATAACTAGAAATATTCGGCTCCAATAAAAGAATCGCCTCAGTCTCAGTCTTAAGTGTCCCGTGCTACATGACCGGAAGGGAGCTCGGGGCCATAATGAGCCAGTATGGCGACGTGGAAGCTGTTGTCCCATCCCATGGTCAACACAACGTGATGACCGGTGACTACAAAGTCAGAATGGTCCTGGACAAGGTCGAATTTGACACCCTTCCGGCCATGCTCAAGTTTGGGGACTGGACCATGACACTGATCGTGCAGGGTAGAAGGCGGCACTGCTGGCACTGTCAGTAAATGGGACACATGGCAAAGGACTGTCCCAAAAAAAAAACAGCCAGAGCCCCGGTAAAAGCCTCCACCAAAGCACCGGCCAAAATTCCAGCAGAAGCCCAAGTCTCAACACAAGTCACAACCTCAGCCACAGTAAACACCGGCCCAGTAGCAGAGGCAGGTTGGGTGATGGTCACTAAGAAAGAACAAAAACCTGCTCAAGCCAATAGTGACCAAAACCCAACCCGACATCACACTGATGGACACGCAGGCATCCTCTTCCTCCAACAAAAGGAAGCTCCAAGATTCCGAGGAAGAGATTGTGTCGGACGGAGCAGAGGCGACCACAGACACAGAGGAAACAGCCACAGCAACAGTCACCAAAAAGACAAGCAAGAGGAGGAAGAGCAGGAAGACTAAAGGAGACACCCCCACCCACAAAGACAATAGTAAAACAGAAGCTGAACTCCCCACACACCCCACCCCCAATCAGCCAGTAGAACCAACCCCCTCCTGCCCAAGCTCCCCAGAACAGTTTCATGTAACCCATCCCCGGATAGGGTAGACACCAATCCCCAAAAAACCTACACCCTCAACTCCCATCACTCCTAACCCCACTCCTCCTCCTCCCCCCGGCCAAGGAAAAACCTACGCCACCAGTCCGCACGGAGTGGACGAAAAAACTCCCTTTCCTACCAGGGGAAAGCATTTGCAAACTGGACCCTCTGCAACCAATACCTGACTTCAAATGTCAGCAGAAGGTCCGGTACAACAAATTGAGGAACTTTGTGTATGTTGGTGGCGACAACGTCGCCGACCCAACCAAATTCAAGAACGTTCCCTTGCTGACCACTTTCATTAGGATCAACAAGGATGCTAGGACTGAAGCCCTCTGGGCCATGATAGATGCAGCAAAGGATGCTATCCCAGGCTAGCAGCTGGTGGATAGGGAGCATCCCTCACTGAACAATATCATACACAAATGCGAGGGAAGAATCCCTGTTTATGCTCACCCCTCCTTTTACAGGGCACTCAAACTCACTTTCCCCCTGGACGTGGGAGGTGTGGCCAAGGATGGATTACCCTCGCCGGACTTACTCACTGGAAGCATTGGACAGGCCTGCCACGTCCTCACCCCCAAGGATTTCAGGCCCGTGTGTGGCACTGAATAAGGTAGGTGACCATGGCTTTAAACTTGGCTACTTATAATGTGAGGGGCCTCAGATGTTAAAGCAAGGCCGTGCACGTGCTGAGAGATCTGGTGTCCCTCAAGGTAGATATTGCCGCTATACAGGAGACCTACTTTATTTGTGATTGGGATTGTCAGGTGCTGGTGAATGATTACGATGTTTACTCAGCATATGGCAATACCTATAGTCGTGGAATCTCCTTGCTAGTAAATCGCACCCTATCAGCGTTGGTGAATGTTGTTCATGCAGACGGGGACAGGTGGGCGATTGTCGTTGATGTTGCCATTAATAGCAGTGTGTTTCGGATAGTCGCAGTTTATGCGCCTAATTCTGCTGTGGAGAGGGCTTCCTTCATTCGACAGGTGGAGGGCTTTATAGATGATCCAGATGGGTGATTGGAATGTCATCCTTGATCCTAAAATAGATAAGGTCGGGGGGACTAGCAGGTCGGTGTGGTGTGACAGCAGTCTGTCTGACCTGATGGCTTTGTGCAACCTGGTTGACAGATTTCGCCTGGACCACTCGGGGCGGGAGATGTGGACGTGGCATTCTAATACGCCTTCCCATCCAAGGATCGGATGTTAGTTAGAAGAGGTGATGTAGATTTCCTATCTTGCTCCATGTTCCACCTTTTAGGACACTCAGACCATAAACTAGTTATGACCCGTCTCAACTTGAGCTCTAGGCCTAAACTGGCCGGATACTGGAAGTTCAACAGCACCTTGTTGGAGTTGGATGATTACCGGTTGAAGGTTACAGAGATAATCCAATGGGCATTAGTGGGGGCAGTTACCAGGAGTAAGTGGTGGGTTAGTCTCAAGGCTAGGATTAGACGCTTCTTGGTCCAGTACAGCCAACGCCTCGCGCCTCGCGCTAGATAAGGCTAAGGCCAAGAAGCAGATAGAGAATAGGCTGACCCGGGCGGTGGAGGCAAGGGGGGACCCCTAGAGATAGCATTAGCTAAACAAGACCTCAACCGCTTGGCTAGCGAGTGGTACTAGGGCCAGATAGTTAGGGATAGGCTAATGAAAGTCTCGAACGAGGCTGTTAATGTAGACACTGTTGAGCGTAAGGCTACTCTAAGGCGCGGCTCCTACGGGTACATTCGAAAAGTAAATGATCTGGAAGGACACGCCCTCGTGTCTACGCGGGAGATTTGCGAGGGGTTTCGAAAGCATCTATCGGAGCACTTCACCCAACCACCCAGACTAAGGGTCGAAGAGTTTGGCAGCTATTTGGCTGTCTCGCCCTGCGTCATGGCGGCTCAAGCGGCTAGCTGTGATGGTCTTGTTGTGGAACATGAGATCATTAGTGCGTTGAAGCAGGTCAGCTGCAACAGGTCCCCGGCTCTTGATGGTCTACCCTACGAATTCTACTTGAGGCTGTCGCCCATGTTGGTCCCTATTCTGAAGGACATGTTCAACCATTGGTTTGTTCAGGGCTCCATCCATGGGCAAGTGACCAAGGGAGTGATCACATTGTTGAGGAAAGGTCAACGGCACGGTGGGGAGGAAGATTTAGATGATTTCAGGCCCTTGACTCTGCTAAACACAGGGTTAAAGATTTTGGTAAAGCTTCTTGTGAATCGGTTGCAGGTTGTCATCACTGACTTGATCGAACCAGACCAAAGCTATGCTGTGAAGGGGAGATCGATTCAAGACAATCTTCATCTGATATGCACGATCATAGAGGGGACAGAAGACAATGCCGAGGCTGCTCAGATCAGTTTAGATCAGTCCAAGGCATTCGATAGGGTGTACCATCGGTTCCTGGGAGCTGTGCTAGAGGCCGCCGGATTTAATCCGGACTTTCGCGAGTGGATCTCTGTACTGTATGACAGCCCGACGGTAGTGGTGAAGATCAACGGTAAGCTGTTGGAGTCTCTTGCCATCTCCCGGTTGGTGCGACAGGGTTGTCCGCTGTCGCCTCTCTTGTACGTCCTGGCATTGGAACCCCTCCTTCGCAAGTTAAGAGACGAAGCGACTACACCAGTCCTGCGTGGGATAGCTCTCCCTGGAGGAACATGAGCCAGGGTTTCAAACTTTGCTGATGACGTCACTGTGTTCGTGTCTTGCCCCACGGACATTAAAGCGGTCACCAAGGCGCTCGCTTGATACAAAGAAGTTACGGGGGCCGTCTTTAATCGCAATAAGTCGGTGGGTCTGTGGTTGGGTGCCTCGACCGGAGTAAATTCACTTCCGAGCATCTTCAGTTGGACCGACGGCCCGGTCCGGATCCTCAGTGTGTGGTTCGGACCGGGTCTCCAGCTGAAGAAAAACTAGTTGGAAGTAGAGACCAAGGTCGAATCCTCTGTAAAGATTGGGGTTCGAAGGAAATTGTCCTTGAAGGGTCGGACGAAGGCGTGTGTTACATACGTCTTTCCGCTCATCCTTTACCGTCTGTCTGTAGTTCCCCTCCCTGCAAAATGACAAACCAGCTTACAGGAGCACCTCAACACACTCTTGTGGAACAAGGGTAAGCATTATGTTTGCAGAGAGGTCTATGTTCAAAATCCGAGCAAGGGAGGTTTGGGACTGCCCAGTCTCCTGTGTCACAAGCACACAGAGAGGTTGGCCTTCCTGAGCCGTTTGTTGTACATAGACGTTCTATGGGTCACTGCGGTTGGAAGCTCATTTTCTAATCTCACACCTGACCCCTCGGTCGAAGTTCGGCAAAGGCCGAGGGAGGAACAAACATTCTATGCTGAATGCCGGTCCACACTTAGAGCGTTGCCGAGGACCAGTGTCCTCAAACAGTCTAGGAACAGGCTTTATCGGGAGCTCATAGGGCGTAGCACAAAGGAACCGCTAGTGAAATGGACGAGAATGTGGTTAGAGGAGGTCCGCTCCCAGTGGAGTTGGGCGCTGAGTCGGGACTTTCTTATGTAACACTAAAGAGAGGCCACATCAGACCTGTAGGGTTGATGTGACGTTTCTTTTGGTTAAAAATAATTTTTTGTTCCCGGACGATGATCGGGTTTTGAAGGAATAAAAATTATTATTAATTTTTTTTGTCAATAAATTCTGAGCTAAGTCTGTTGTTGCGATGGTGGCGGCAAAAGTGCCTTTGTAGCGAAAAGTTAAATCACATTCTAAACTTCAAAAGCGAAAAAGAATGCATAAAATATTTTAGCCAAAAATACACAGGCGTTTGATCTGAAATGGCCGAGGTTGTAGTTGTACAGGAGCCGGGGAGTTGGGGATTGCACGCCCGCGGTTGGCAAAACTGTGGGCCAAGTTTGATCTGTGAGTTTGACAGTTGAAAGGGTCGGGTTGTTTTTGATCTGAGAGAAACACACGCAGTGACTCGGCATTGTGTTTTAGAACAAAGAATAGGAAAAAATGAATTGTCCGAAATTTCAAAACAATAATACATATTTTTATGACGTATCGAGAATTGTCATTTGGCGAATCAGGTCGAACGAAAATTGAAGTTATGAAATATTTTTGCTCGGATGGGAAAATGTGTTGTCCGATAAGTTCAAAGCGACAAATGCATTCTTGGTCTTTTGACATAATTAAAATGTCTGATATAATGGAATGGCCGACAACCAGAACTTAATTCAAAGATAAACTAAAATTCCTTTGAATTATCAAAGCTAAAAATGAGATCAATAGATAATTTTAAAACAAATAAAATCGTGTGATTTACTTTAAGTCATAGGAAAAATAATTTTCCTGGATATGGAAAAATTCCATTAGTAAGCCAGGGAGGAGTTAAATAATACAACGTGTAAGTTGGGCGTTAATTAAAGGAAGAGTCAATCCAATTTTGGAAATGGACCAATGAAAAAGGGCCCTGTCGAAGTATAATCAACCAATGAGAAAAGGCCCCGTTGAATTATAATCAAGCAATTTGATTGGTCGATGATGAACATGGGTGTCGTCATCATTCCATAATTGTATTATAAAAGAAATGAAAAATCAGAGATTAAGTCAGAGAGTCTGGGTCTGAGATTGGGAATCAGAGTCAAAGAGAGCTAAGTCGAGTTGTTTCGTCTCGGCAGAATCACCTCTCCTCTCTCTCCCCCTCGCTTGTTGCCTGATAACTCAACGCTTATAACGTGTTGATCACTTAACGAGAATTACGCAAAGTCCACGATACCAACCAGGTATTTCAAAAACAGAAGCTCAGTTGTAGAACTAACTGCTTGTTTGAATTAATTGTCAACTATATGTATATGCTGTAAATACTTCTTTTATGAATTTCCGAAATATATATTATATTAACCAACCTCCGGAGTTTTGTTGCTGATGTGCGTTGATCCCTATATGTGTATATTTCTTTATTTGCCATTTGTGACACCGTATCCGTCAACGAACACCCAGAATAACTAGACGATCCACGGAGAACAGGCCTTGAGGACCGAGCATCCGAGAAAAATCCCCAATGCCTTAACGAAGAACTCACTGGGTGACGCGACGTACTAACGGTTGGCAGACCTAGTTGCCCAGTCGACATATCATAACTGTACCGACCAGGGTGCAGATCATAACTGGGCCGGGATCAGAGGTTCAAGGTCGTGTAAGACCACGTACAAGGTCACATTTGCTGCCGTGACCAGGATTTGGACCCTGAAAGGCTTCTACGGCACATCAACCGGGAGGAAAAACTCAGAAGAAAAACCACGGCACAACGTTTTTGAAGGAAATCATAAACTACAGCGCAGCGTTATTGAATTGAAGGAGAAAACCAACCAGCCACCAAAAACTGGAACGGCTGCTTGCATTGAAGAACCAATCGACAACAAACACTACCACGGCACAACGTCATTGAAGAGACCAATCAACAACAAGGAACTACGACACAACGTCATTGAAGAGACCAACCAACAACAAGGAACTACGACAAAACGTCATTGAAGAGACCAATCAACAACAAGGAACTACGACAAAACGTCATTGAAGAGACCAACCAACAACAAGAAACTACGGCAACGCGTCATTTGGAAGTTAAAGAAGAAAAAGAAATCACAAACTGAACAGTATAGACTTTTTTCTTGCGCTCTGAGAGTGAGCGTGCAACCCCAAACTACGGGAACTCGACTCTCGGAACCTGAAGCGAAGCGGGATATAGGTGAGACCCTCTTATTTTTTTTGTGATTTTTTGACTTGGGTATTTTTTTTTCGCAGTGGTTTGGGGGCGCCTGGAGGCATTACTTGTGAAAATAGTGAGAAAGGGATAGACAAGCGAGTCATATTTTGTGGAGAACATTGATCCGCCACTGCCTATGGAGAAAAGAATGGTTTTTCTAGCAATACTGGCAGTAGCGAGGATGGTCATATGGATCACATGCCTCAAGCGAGTCCACGCAGGGATATCTGTTCCGGATCGGGATCTGATCCTCTACATTAAACATCTGCTTAAAGTAAAGATCAGATGCGATTGGAAGAGGTTGCCTCGAGTGGCCTTTAACAAGAGGTGGGTGCATGACGCTAGCTTGCGCATCTGACGAGGCGCCAAGTTTGAATTCGTGTTACCACCATAAGCATGGCACATGCGGTACTGGGTTCTACGGAGCCCATCCCGCTAGGCTAGACAAATAAAAAGTAAAAAGACTCTTGACTGGTGGTACAAATGAGATCCTGTCCCCTGATTATTTGTTTTTTGGCACTAGAGAACCTTCCGAGGCTACCCTACCACTACCCCTCCTATCTTTTTGTTTTATCACCCCCTGGTCAACCCCTACTCGAAGGTCGCTGCCTACAGCCACCCTCCCCATCTTCCCCTTTTTTGTTTTTGACAATTATTTATTTTTCCTCCCTACACCTGATAAAAATTCTTCCCAATCCCCACTAGGGATCTTCCCGCTTGTTTTCTGTGCCCCGGAAAATAGTAGGTGATCTAATTTCTAGATTAGCTCAGGGAGGGGCCTTACTAACAATGCACTAATTTTATTTTTTGTATATTTTTTTCTAGATTCCCCACTCCCCAGCACGAACTGTTTCTCTTCCAAATTCAAGAACTCTTTACTTTCCAATGAATTGAACTTTTTTCACACGCACACACACACATTTTAATAAAAAAAAAATTTTTACACGCGCGCACACACACACATTTTAATAAAAAAAAAATTTTTTACACGCGCGCGCACACACACACACACACACACACACACACACACAGAAATTGTAAATATATTCTTTTTTGCAAAAACGCTTGGGGTTTTCATTAGTTAGTTAAGAGTCCACAGAGAGTATGAGGTATTTTGATAAATGTTGCCAGTCAAGAGTAAAGTAGCCAAAGACTCCATTTTCACTTTAGTAACAAAGACCTTGCAACACTCCCCATCCCACTTCTTGTAGGGCCTTGTGCCTAAGTTTGTTTACAAATGCTAATATTTTACTTGTACTTTTTTGAATTTCTCGTTATTTAATTGTAAAATTTTTTCATTACGGAAATAAACTATATAAACAAGATCAAAGTGTAGTATCTGTTCCGGCAGATACTGCAAGCAAATGCTATATGAGGGTTTTCTCCCACATATAAGACCTTGGTCAATGTAGGGGCAACCTTCATACCAATTGTCACTATCCAGCTCCCCTACTCCCTGGGGAGTTGGTCCCCATTTCCCCTTCACTCCTCACATTAAAAATCGGCCTTGTGCCAAATGTGCTCGGTGGGGGAGCAAATAAATACCAACCCCACATATAAGACCTTGGTCAATGTAAGGGAAACCCTTCATGCCAATTGTCACTATCCAGCTCCCCTACTCCCCGGGGAGCTGGTCCCCATTTCCCCTTCGCCCTTCACTCCTCGCATTAAAAATCGGCCTTTTGCCTAATTTGCTCGGTAGGGGAGCAAATAAATACCCTTTTCTTGGCCTTCGGGCCGGGATCAAAGTGTAGTATCTGTTCCGGCAGATGCTGCCAGCTATGACTAGCTATGACTAGCAAAGACCAGATGTGGGGGCAACCCCACATGCCTGACCATTAACCAGCTCCCATTTCCCACCTCTCGGGAGCTGGTCCCCTTTTTCCCTTCCCCCTCCCTTCACTCCTCACATTAAAAATTGGCCTTGTGCCTAATTTGCTCGGTGGGGGAGCAAATAAATACCATCTGTTCCGGCAGATGCTGCAAGCTATGACTAGCTATGACTAGCAAAGACCAGATGTGGGGGCAACCCCACATGTCTGACCTTTAACCAGCTCCCATTTCCCACCTCTCGGGAGCTGGTCCCCTTTTTCCCTTCCCCCTCCCTTCACTCCTCACATTAAAAATCGGCCTTGTGCCTAATTTGCTCGGTGGGGGAGCAAATAAATACCATCTGTTCCGGCAGATGCTGCACTTAAGATAATTTGTACCAGTCAATGGAGGGGAAACCCTCTATACTGGGACAATTATTATTTTTGGTAACCAGAGTGCCCCCTTTTTGCCTACTTTTAGGGGAGCTGGTTTTTACCTCACATTAAAAACGGCCTTGTGCCTAATTTGCTCAGTGGGGGAGCAAATAAATACCATCTGTTCCGGCAGATGCTGCACTTAAGATAATTTGTACCAGTCAATGGAGGGGAAACCCTCTATACTGGGACAATTATTATTTTTGGTAACCAGAGTGCCCCCTTTTTTGCCTACTTTTAGGGGAGCTGGTTTTTTACCTCACATTAAAAACGACCTTGTGCCTAATTTTCTCAGTGGGGGAGCAAATAAATACCATCTGTTCCGGCAGATGCTGCACTTAAGATAATTTGTACCAGTCAATGGAGGGGAAACCCTCTATACTGGGACAATTATTATTTTTGGTAACCAGAGTGCCCCCTTTTTGCCTACTTTTAGGGGAGCTGGTTTTTTACCTCACATTAAAAACGACCTTGTGCCTAATTTTCTCAGTGGGGGAGCAAATAAATACCATCTGTTCCGGCAGATGCTGCACTTAAGATAATTTGTACCAGTCAATGGAGGGGAAACCCTCTATACTGGGACAATTATTATTTTTGGTAACCAGAGTGCCCCCTTTTTTGCCTACTTTTAGGGGAGCTGGTTTTTACCTCACATTAAAAACGGCCTTGTGCCTAATTTGCTCAGTGGGGGAGCAAATAAATACCATCAGTTCTTACTACATACTACTGCACTAATGTTCGTAACTTTGTGATATAAAGTGGGGGATCACTTTTCTGTATTAATTTAATGTAAAATGATCACCCACTTTACAACCAGTCAGTCTCAAAGCCATTCAAGTCATTCTCCAGATCATTCAAGTTGTTTTTGAAGGATTCCAATTATTTTTTAAGCAGCCAAGCCACTCTTAAGGTCATTCAATTCATCCTTAAGTTCATTAAAGTCATTCTAAGTTATTTACTTTTTATTTATTTAAGTCATTTCAGCCCATTTTTCGGTCATTTTAGTTTATCTTTAAGAATTTTATGTCAATCCTACATTCACGCATTCATTCATTACACGAGAGCACGCGACTAATGGCTGTCGGCCTTGTTTAAGGCCAAATTTGGCCTTTTTTGCACTCTTCCATTACAAAAAAAAAAATTTAAAAATATGGCGGCCAAAAAAATAGTCAATGAAACAACGTAAAAAAAGGCCAAATTTGGCCGTAAAAAAGCCACTCTGTCAAACCATAGAAATGCCAAATTTTTAAAGCAATACAACGGCTTCGATTGTCATACATTTAGTCTAATAAAAATGATAAAAAATTAAATTTTTTCGGGATTAGGGTCTAATAATGTTTTTTTTTTATATAAAAATAAATAATTTTTAAATTTTTCTGTCTATCAAATAATTTACGCCGCTAAACTACACATTTGCCAACTTAATTTCATAACGGGTACGTACAATATAATTTTTTTTTTTTTTTTTCAATATATTCGTTTTTTAATGTCTTTGTCTACACAAACATCACGAAAAATTAAAATCAAGCATTTTTCTGTAGATTTTGTCTCTGATTTAGCGGGTTTTGGAAATCTGCAAACACTCGGAGTTAATCAAGCTTCATTCTTCCCATGCAAACAGGTTTCTTAAATTGGCTTAAATATGTTAAACAGCACACGTGGACGAAAGATAATAGAACCAATCTCTTTGGTAAATATTACATGTAAAATATTATCATTTTTATGAATCGCAATGTGTTAATAGTTTAATGGAAACAAAACAAAATATAAGATACATCGGGTTTGTATTACTGTACACATAGATTCGAAAAAGTTGTCAAAAAACAAATATATAACAAATAAATGTTATCAAAGGCAAGATAAGTTACTTTTCTGCCAAACTGGATATATTTTTCGTGTTTTTATTCAATAACATATTTATTCAGCTCGAAAAACACAGTGTTTACCGATGTATTCGAAAATTCAAGATGGCGTCTCACACCCTTTTTAACACCGTAAGTTTGGAAAAAGGTGTTATAAATAAAAAACTATACAAAATACTATTAAAAACCTGCCGAATATATGTCAACCTATGTCACGGTAACATATATTGAGCGAGTTTTTAACAGTATTTTATCCGGTTTTTTATTTATAACATCTTTTCCCACACTTATCGTGTTAAAGAGAGAATCAGACGCCATCTTGAATACCGATAAGTAAAAACACATTTAGTTTTTATTTGCACTTTTAACAACAAAATTTTTTTTTTAAATAGAAGTTTTTATTTTATTTGAAACTTTATAATAAGGAATATGTTTATAAAATTATAAAAACAACTTCTCTCTCTCTCTCTCTCTCTCTCTCTCTCTCTCTCTCTCTCTCTCTCTCTATATATATATATATATATATATATATATATATATATATATATATAGGTTCGATCCTCGGCTTCGGATAGATGTTAGTCTAGCGGCACTGATGAGTTGTGAAACAACGAAACAGGACTGTATGTCGATGACTAAAATATATTTTATAAAGCCCTCCTCTTGGGTTGAGCACTATCGTAAATAATCTCACTCGCTACTTAATTTAGCTGAAAAAATGCGAAGCTCGCGGTTTGTTTACAAACAAACGTTTGAGTACTTTACGAGTGGCGGACGGATGTTTATTTAAATCGACATTCGGACAGATTAGTTGCGGCCATCGCTTCCGTAGTCAGGGGGTAGAACTGCCGACTGTCATCACGACGGTTCTAGGTTCGATCCTTGGCTTGGGATAGGTGTTAGTCTAGCGGCACTGATGAGTTGTGAAACAACGAAACAGGACTGTATGTCGATGACTAAAATATATTTTATATTATATATATATATATATAAGTTTAACTCGTGTCCGGGTAACCTACATTTAAAATTTCAAGTGTTTATACCCAAAATTGGCGGATGAGTTTAGTAGAGTCTGCAAAGGTCAACTCTCTCAATTTTGACCCCTTGGCAGCCAAAATTTTCACCCCAAAACTGATTAAAAGGCTTGTTGCATGTCTGAATACCCTTTATATAAATTTCAAATGTTTAGACCCAAAATTGGCTGAATAGTTTGCTAGAGATTGCAAAGGTCAAATCTTTTAAACATTAACCCCTTGGCAGCCAAATTTTCGGCCAAAAACCGATCAAAAAGCTTGCCCTATATCTAAATACACTTTATGTAAAATTTCAAATGTTTCGACCAAAAATTTGGCTGAGTAATTTGGTAGAGATCGCAGAGGTCAATTTTTTGTAATTTGGACCCATTAACATTTATTGTTTTGGGCTCAAATTAAATTAAAAGTTTGATCCATGTCCAAGTAACCTACATCTAAAATTCACTCTAAATTGGCGAAGGAGTTTGGTAGAGTTTTCAAAGGTCAAATCGTTGAACGTTGCCCCTTTGACAGCCACATTTCTGGCCGAAAACCGTTTAAAAAGATTTTCCCAGTTCTCAATACGACTTATGTCAAATCAAATCTCGAGTCTGTCGACTTGACAGAGTAGTTTGGTAGGGAAATGTATACACACAGACACACACACACAGACAATTTCACTTTTATATATATATATAGATATATGTTTATGAACGTCCAAAATAAAATTACTGAAATCCAAATAACAAATGAAATTATTGAAAGGTGTTTAGTTCTTTCCCACTAGACAGCAGGGGGACTTAGACAAAGTGGAACTAAGAAGTCAGCACCACCGAGGAGGGGTTGTTCTCTGACCTGCAAAATGTGGCTGGGCAGCAGGTATTGGCATTCCCCAGTAAGGCCGCCTATGGTGATTAACAATAAACTAAACTTTTCTCAAAGAGAGAAGTAAGGCCTGGGAGGGCGGACGTCCTAGAACTGCACAAAACTAAGCTCTCAACAGCAAACAACAGGAATCAGATCATTACAGAAATCTTCTAATCTCTGTTTGTTTTTTGGGAGCCGAGGAATCCCAATTAAAATTATTAAAATCTAAATAATAAATTTCAATCTAAAAATATCCAATACATAATAAAACCGATTTTCCTTGTCACCGCTTCCGGTAACACCCCGCAGAAAATTAGAAGATACGTTAGCTGACTATTTATATTAAAAAAAAAAAAATACAAAAAAAAGAGAGAAGGTAAATAAGAAAATTGTATAAATATAATAAACCAAAATAATCGAATAATCATGCTTACAATAGTAGAAAACAGAGAGGGGGGGGGGTCGGATTGATAACGCATGCGCCGTCAACATTAATATAACCTTGATGCACATTGCACAACTCCAGCATTCATCCAGTCCTGTTTTATTTCAAAGAATACAAACAAAAGAAGATTCGATAAAAGTAAGTTTAATATTATTTGAATTAATTTACATTTTTGTAAAAGTGTTTGTATTAACTTTCCAACGATATTACAATGTATTCTCTCATCGAGGTGAGGTAACTTTCTTTTAGGGGAAATGTCGCTAATTGGGAAATTTAATCCCAATTAGCGACAGCCTTTAAATAATGTAATCTGTTAAATGATTTAATTTTGGATGAATTCGGTCGATAAAAGCGTAACTATTTACGTCTTTGCATTTTTTTTAAGTGAGAGAAAACGTAATCACTGTGTAAAATAAAATTTAAAAAAAAAAAGAAAGAAAACTGGTTTGTATTACTGTACACATAGATTCGAAAAAGTTGTCAAAAACAAATATATAACAAATAAATGTTATCAAAGGTGAGATAAGTTACTTTTCTACCAAACTGGATATAATTTTCGTGTTTTTATTCAATGTAACATGTTTATTCAGCTCGAAAAATATAGTGTTTACCGAGGTAATGGAAAATTCAAAATGGCGCCCGACTCTCTCTTTAACACGGTAAGTTTGGGAAAAGGTGCTATAAATAAAAACTAGACAAAATACTGTTAAAAACTCGCTTAATATATGTTACTGTGACATAAGTTGACATATATTCGGCAGGTTTTTAATAGTATTTAATCTAGTTTATTTTTTATAACACCTTTTCCCAAACTTACCGTGTTAAAGAGAGAGTCGGGCGCCATTTTGAATTTCCCAATACATCGGTATACACTGTTTGTATTTCTGCCAAAAACTTTGGAGAGAGGCGACGGATTTTCATGAGATTGGCATCATTTTGAAGCTCGACATCTCGGACGACAAATATCAAAAAAGTGGCACAAAAACATTAATTCTTTCACGCTCAGCTGGGCATTTTTCTACAGAGAGGAGTCGCGTTTTTCGCTGATATTTTTGAAAGTCATCGCTTCTTTTTGATTGTCTAGCTTTAATTTAAACCTATGTCATTTCACTTTTGTTTTCACTTTATTTTCCTCCTTCACAGTAAAAGTTTGAGCCCGCCTGCCTACTACCACTTTTTTTTTTCGCTTGCAATTTTCCTTTTTTTCTTTTTGCTCAACCAACACCCTTACACACACCTCCACTTTCTTTTCTGCCTTTGCATCATTGGTTTGAGCCTGCCTGCCTTCTACAACTTTTTTTATCTCAACACTCACTGCCAAACACCCAGGCAACACTGGGTACCAAGGCTAGTCGATTATATGAAAGGCAAAATGGACACCAGCGTTTGTGTATGTCAGTGGGCATTCCATGCTCTTCTATCAGCGACGTTATCACTTTCAGTCATTGCTAGAGCAAAATTTCAGCCAAGTTAATATGCTGGGCATCATTCGTGGTGGACACAGTCAACACGCGCCTTTGAGAACAGTCATTTGAGGAGCATGATGAATCTACTCATATTGATGTATGGTATGAAAAGAAACTGGAATCTGAAGGAGATATCAATCATACCAGTTATTATAGGTGCCACAGGGCTTATGAAGAAGAACCTGAAGTCCAACCTAACTAATATTCCTGGTGAACCAAGTGCAAAAGAGATCCAGACAATTGCACTTAAGGGAACAATGAGGATACTAAAAAGAGCTCTCGGTTGGTTTCAATAAAAAGCAGGTCAATGTTGGCAGCTGGTTTCGCTGCCCCGTACCCAGCGTTACAATCTTCAAAGGAAGAAAATTAAAAAAAAAAATGGCTTGTCCATGCACACACTATAAGCCCATTGAATATATTAAGGAAACATCGAGATATTCACTTATCTATATATCTATAAAAGTGAACGTGTCTGTCTGTGTGTCTGTGTGTCTGTCTGTCTGTGTACATTTCCCTACGCAATAACTCTGTCAATTTTTAGTCTATAGACTCAAAATTTGAAATACCGGGTACTGAGATTTGGGAAAATCGATGTGACGGGTGTCAGCCAGAAATTTGGCTGTTAAGGGGTCAAATTTCAACGATTTGACCTTTAAGAACTCTACCAAACTCTTCCGACAATTTTGGGTCTAGACACTTGAAATTTTAGATATAGGTTCCTTGAACCTGGATCTAACTTAATAAAGTGATTTGAGCCTGAAACTATGAATTTTAAGGGGTTATAATAGGGGTCAAAGTTTTAAAAAATTAACCATTTTTTTGTTTTTTTGCTTTTTTTGCACAGCATACACCTCCAAACACCCGAGCAACGCCGGGCACCCCTGCTAGTCTATTATATTACTAACCTGGATGCCCGGCTTTGCACAGGTGTTTGGATGTGTGTGTTGAGCAAAAAAACAAAAAAAGTTGTAGCAAGCAGGTAGGTTCGAACCCAGGATGTGAAGATGAAAAAGAAAGTGGAGGTGTGTGTAAGGGTGTTGGTTAAGTTTAAAAAAAAAAAGGGGGGGGGGAATTGCGAGCACAAAACCAAAAAAAAAATAGGAGTAGTTAGCAGGATCAAACCCATAACACACCAGAAGAAAAAGAGGTGAAAAAAATCCCCAAAAAACAAACGGTCTTACCGATGAGCCTACCATGGTTGTGACGTCGCGAGCAGTCGAAATAACGTGTTCTATGCGACGTCAGGGGTTGAATGACTTGCAAAAAATGTCAGTGAAAAAAACCCGACCCTTCCTGTAGAAAAGGGCCCAGTTGTGGGTGAAGGAATTAATGTTTTTGGCTAATTTTTCAATATTTGTCGTCCGAATTGTGGCTTTGTAAAAATATAGGATGCTTTTTTGTGCAAGTCATTTCTTCCTTATCCTCATCAATGATTTTGTAAATCACATTCTAAGTTCATTCCTCGATATACGTGAAGATACACTTCCATTTATGGTACTACTTCAAAGGCCAACAATGACCAAGATTTCTTTGATTTTACTTCTCCATTCATCTGACTTTGAAAGCTCTGTTCATTACCTCATCCTCATCTACTTTTCACATATTTAGGGGACCATAGATTGGAGCTCAGTCGAGCACTTACTATGAAAATGACGGTAGAGCAGAGACAGGCTCAAAACATCTCTTCTATGGGAACGAGATTGCAAAGAAGAGAAAAGGGCATCGCCTACTAGATTGCGAAGTCGGTTTGGAACTCTGTCAAAGCTGGATAGGATGCTCTGAGCAGCTCCTGCCCAGATGTGGCAAGAGTATTTCATCCGTAGACATACTTGGCTCTTATACAGGTAGAGAATTGCATCGGCAGTGAGATATCTACTCTAGCGGTAGAATTATCTCTATTTTTCCAGCAGCTTTGGCAACAGATTTGATATGCGTGCTCCATTTCAGATCAGGAGTGAAGGTCAGATCAAGAAGCTTATCTAACCATGGAGCGTCTGTAGGTTTCTTTGTAGCTTCTACAGATGTGCTTATTCCTTGAATTGTTTATTAGAATTGCAGTCATGGTTTGTAAAGAAATAAAAGCCAAGAAACACAGAGGAGTAGGCTTCATTCGAGGCTACATTTTCATGTGATGCTGTAAATTGACTATCTTCACTATTGCTCACTGCATTGGGCTAATAGCAGAAGTTTCTAACTTGATACATTTTTATCTATTGTAACTTTTTGGCTACTGAATTCACTGCCCTTGTTGGTCTCCCGATTTATTGGAGAGGGACCTATGTTTTCAGTGGCATCCGTGCGTCCGATAGTCCAGGCTATTGCCAGATAACTGTCCATTAGTTTTTCCTGAAATTTTGACACAAATTGTATTTCATTAAATTGATGTGCACAGTTAAAAAAACATTTTATTACAAAAATTCCCGTTGTGCCCCCAGGGGCTCAAAAGAGGTAAAAAATGTCCCAAAATGGCTCAAAATTACACATTTTGCCCCATAACTTTTGATCAATCCATTAGATTTTTTTAAAACTTGGCCAAAATATGGAACCCATTGTTCTTTATATAAACCCAGTACGGGTGACCTTGGCAAAATTCTGGGACTTTTAAGTGCTAAAAATGCTTCTTTTTGTGGCTTTTTTTTCATATTTCTCAACAAAAACTTGATATATCTGACTATATAGTAGTTTTTTCACGGTGGTCAACTTAAATATACATGTGTTAAGGCTTGAAACTGCACTGTTATCCATTTACAGTAGGATTTGGCGTCCCTCGGTGCTCAAAAGGTATAAAAAAAATGTCCCAAAATGGCCAAAAATGACACTTTTTGCCCCATAGCGTTTGATCCATCCATTAGATTTTCCTGAAACTTGATCAAAATGTGGAGGCCATTGTTCTTAATATAAATTCAGTATTGGTGACCCTGGCAAAATTCTGATTCGCATCCCTCTGGGACTTTTAGGGCTAAAAATACATGCCTTTTTGGAGCTCTTTTTTTTCATATTACTCAAGAACTTGATATGTATATAGTAGTTTTCCATGGTGCTGAATTCAAATATACATGTCTTAAGGCGTGAAACTGCATCGTTTGCCCATTTTCACTGGGATTCGGCATTCTCAGGAGCTCACAAAGCGTCACAAATGCCCCAAAATTGCAAAAAATGCAACTTTTTACCCCATAACTTTTGCCCCATCCATTAGATTTTTCTGAAACTTGGTGAAAATGTGAAGGCAATGTTGGAACTTTACACTTCTCACATTCATCATTTCTTCACTATTTTTTGTGGCGTCGTCTCACATGCAGCACCAGAGGGGGACCATGCATGCGTGGCTTGTTATTGATTACTACATAAGGACAAGAGCAGAATCTTTAACTTGAGGATACACCCTATCTATTTCAACAGTTTGGACATTGACAATTTCTTTACATTGGAAAGCCCTTAATGCATCAGTGCATCTGTTCAGCAAGACTTCTGGGAACATCACTTCTTTTTCATAAATTGTGATTTCCATCTTAGTAACCTGATGCCAGAACAAGACATTTACTGGCATCCATTACATGAGCATGAGATAACCAGATCAGTTGGACTGTGTACACCAGACTTATCTGTCACATTATACTAATATATGCTTCATTGACTTGTGATATCATTGGTTAAATGATATTACCTGATGGTGGATAATCACTTGAAATATGATTGCTGACATTCTAAATCTTAGCAAAACACAATTTAGACAATGAAGCATTGTGTACAAAATTGTGTTGTAAGAATCGGCAGATAAGTGAATGCACAATGTATGATGTGTTTAATAGTTTTTTTTTGTAAATTTTAAATCCTTGGAATCAATATCATAGCAGCCGTCCTGTTATTACATGTATATTTCAATCATAGGAAGATGGCATACAGCGCCTAATACTCCTTAATTGTAACCTATCTGGTCCTGGCCCTGTACTGAATAATTTTATTTCCGAGAACTTTTTTTTTTTAAATTCAATTTTCACCTCAAACAAGGCACAGTGCCACTTTGAAGTAGGGGGCTACTATCAGGGACAATTTGCAGGGGCATTATGAAGGGAGATGTGTAGAAAGATGTTTGTTCACATTACACTTGAACTTCTGCGTATCAGTACAGTTGGGAAAGCAGAATCCCGGAAGGGAGTTCCAAAGACTTGCAGTTCTGGGGAAGAAGCTATTGGAGTAAAAGACTTTCTTGCACCTAGGGATCTCTACTGTGAAGGGGTGGGACTTAGTTGCTTGTTGGGGGGGTTGTCATGTCGAGGAGGTACAAGTGTTTGCAGTTCATTAGAACATTCACCATTAAAGTATTTGCAGAACAGGCAGAGGGATGCAACATCTCATCGATGGGACAGAGGCTGAAGCCTAGATGACAGTTCAGGACCTATCTGGTTGGCGACTCTCTTTTGAACCCTGTCCAGGAGTGAGAGACAAGCAGCAGATGCACCAGCCTAAATGTAACAACAGTATTCCATACATGGGCGAATGGTGGCCTTATAGCTTTAATAGAAAACGGGTATATCAATGTTATTATACCGTGCATGTTGGCTTTGGTAGGGTTATTTTAATAACTTATTTTGTGATAGATATCTCAATAACGTTCTTGTTAATTTTTTAATTGAACCAATAAAAAAAAAAAGATCCAAAAACAACGACTAATAAAGATGAGACTAATAGTCCGAAATAAAAATAAAAATTAACATATAATGCTCATCCCAAAAAATGAATTCCAATTAAGGAATAATATATATATATAACGTTCTTGTTGTTGCAAAGAAAACAAGAGTACACAAAACCTCAGCTCACTGCAGCAGCGTTGTCTGGCGGTACTTTCCGTAGACTCGTTTTCACGTCTGTTCCTATCTGCTCCAGTGGCCTGTTTTTATAAAAGACAGTCCTCCAGATTTGCATATGTGCGCAAGAGCACACAAGATTCTGCGAGACTGCATTGTTATATAAGGCCGCAAGTGCTATCTTGGACCCTTTTCAGTATCATGACGCTGCGTCGGCAAAGCGCACGCCAAGGCCATTTAAGAGGTAAGCGTGCGTTCCCACAATTTTTGCCGCAATCGTCTAACATGTAAATCCCCATTCGACCTTTGACTTTAAGAAGATTCTTAACCCTGATCAAGATCTTGATCACAGTAACACATACACTGGTATTCGAAAGTTAATGCCGGTTTGTGGTAAATTCTGAAATTCACTTTGCCAGGCTTTTTTAATCGCTAATTTACTTGGAGCATAGCAGGAGTGAAGCTGTTTTGCTCATACGAGAGGGGGGGGTGTAACTAATTTCATCTTAAGACTAGAAAGTTTGCAAAACAAGAAAAATAAGACATAATAGATATAAATAAATAAAAGAAAAACAAGCTATCTCAATAACATCGCCTAACATGGAAATCCCCATTCGACCTTTGACTTTAAGAAGATTCTTAACCATTATCAAGATGCTGATCACCATAACACATACACTGGTAGTCAAAAGTTAGACATTAATGATCTACATCAACATTTTTTGTGTTCATATTTACTTTTGCCACATTCTGCAAATTTAGTGGAGGTTACCCTTTTCTCTTCCCTGCAACCTCTCCCCCACAGAAGAGACGTTGCAAGCCTGTCTTTGTTTTATCATTATTTCCATGGCAAGTGCTCATCTGGGCTCCAATCTCTGGTCCCCTCTCGCCAATCTTTCACGAAAAACACCCGTCTAGCTGAAACCACTGTCAATAATTTTCCCCACTCTTTATCTGTGCCAAAATCACAATGTAGATTCAATGAACTAAGCTTTTTTTTTTTTTTTTACATAAGCATCACCACATTATCAAGGCCAAGAGGCCACTCAAGGATAAGGGTTAAAGAGTGTACAGTAGAAATTGGACAATATAGTAATCATTAGTAATGAAAATTTGGTAAATTTGATAACTTATATGGAACGGCTCATCAAGAACTTATTTACGTTAGACTTGAACACAACCATATTGTAGTCAGCCGGAAAGCAGGAAAACGGAAGACAATTCCACAGGCGTGCAGTTCTAAGAAAGAAGCTTTGTTCATGGAATCTATGTTTAGGTTTAGGCACAGATAAAGAGTGGGGGAAATTATTGATAGTGTTTACAGCTAGACGAGTATTTCTTGTGAAAGTTTGGCGAGGGGGGACCATAGATTGAAGCTCAGTTGAACACTTTCCATGAAAATAACGATACATCAGAGACAAACTCGCAACATCTCTTCTGTGAGATAGAGGTTGCAAGGAGGAGAAAAGGACATCTCCTACGAGGCTACGAAGTCTATTTTGAACTTTATCAAGGCAGGACAAGTCCTTTCTAGCAGCTCCTGCCCAGATGTGGCAACAGTATTCCATCCTTGGACGTACCTGGCTCTTATATAGATAGAGAATAGCATCAGCAGTGAGATATCACTTTCTTAGAAGTGCTCGCCTGTGGAACTCTCTTCCGTTTGCCTGCTACACACCTGACTACAACTTGCATGCCTTCAAGTCCAACATAAACAAATTCCTGATGAGCCGCCTCCTTAAGTAATCCAATTTACCAAATCTCCAGTACTAATGATTATTACGATATTATCCCATTGATTACTGTACACACAATAACCCTTATCCTCAGGTGGCCTCTGGGCCTTGATAAATAGTGATTCTTATGTAAAACAAACTTACAATGGCTCTTGATAAGGTCAGCAGCTTGTAAATGTCAAGCATCCTGATCAGAGAAATGTGTGTAAGAAGATATATATGAGCAAGTTAATCTAAAAGTGCATGCCTGTGGAACTCCCTTCCGTTTGCCTGCTTCCCAACTGACTACAACTTGTTGTTTTTAAGTCCAACATGAAAAAATTCCTGATGAACCACCCCCTTAAGTAATCCAATTTACTAAATCTCCATTACTAACGATTACTACGATATTATCTCATTGATTACTGTACATGCAATAACCTTTATCCTTAGGTGGCCTCCAAGCCTTGATAAGTGGTGACTCTTATGTAAATAAAAACAAACTTACAATGGCTCTTGGTAAATCTAATCATATTCAGACTCTCTCTCTGTCTAATAATATTTTTCAGTATTAAGACTTATCAGTGGATATTTGGAACTACAATGAAGGAGTTGGCCCCGAGTTTCACAAGAGCACAACCAAACGTCTGCATAGCACTTAGTCACTCATAGTCATCATTTAATATCAAATAATATCATAATGCTCGAATGCAAACAGTGAAACTCTTAAAAAATGTTCATTAGTTTCGGTTCATGAACCTCTTCATTTCGTCTGAACAAACTTATGGGGAACAATTTTAAATGAATCTTTTCACCTCAAAGAGTTAAAAGCATTCCAGATATTTGAAGTAGTTATTACGGCAATGTTGAGTGAAAATTTAATGAAAACTGAAACTTAACAGACCGATAATCGAATCGACCGATCTAATACATGATCGCATAACAGAAACATGTTAGCTATACTGCTATGAATTTAGTTTCTTTTTTTTTTCGTTTATTGATATTCATATTAAAAACCTTTCTTTCTATTTATTTAAAAAGAAAATACAACTTCGTTATATATGAGTCGTGGAACTGCAATCATCTGCAATTGTGTAAGAAGATATATATGAGCATAGCTTTAAGCTCATTCACTATCATATCAAATTATTTACAATATTTACATATGCCAAGAAATCTCTATAGTTTCAACCTGGTACAAACAGAATGCTACAGAGCATGTATGTCTTGCATGACTTCCCGAGAAGTGTTAATTGGGTTTTCTTTGTAAAAGAACACCTCTGTTTTTTCTCTACCATTTGTTGTTAAACCAAAGTGACACTATGTGTAAACACGTGTGATTCGACAGACTATAATTCTTACTTCACACAGCAAACACTTTCCATTATCTGTTGGTAAGCAGCGATCATTTCCATTTCACCAACATCGCTACAACAAGACAAAAATAATTCTAGAAGTGTAAGCCATGTTTCATTTCAGGACAGTTTCTGATGGTTCGTTGTTCTACACAAGTCTTGGAAGGTGACTGGTTTGCAGTAAACAGAACAGTTTCCAATGGTTCGTTGTTCTGCACAAGTCCTGGAAGGTGACTGGTTTGTAGTAGACAGAACAGTTTCCGATGGTTCGTGGTTCTACACAAGTCCTGGGATGTCACTGGTTTGCAGTAGACAAGTTTCTGATGGTTCGTTGTTCTACACAAGTCCTGGGATGTCACTGGTTTGCAGTAGACAACAGTTTCCAATGGTTCGTTGTTCTACACAAGTGTTGTATTATGGGGTTGCTCCCAAGTTGGGAAATCGTAATAGTGCGTAGGACTCCCTGGTTGTGGTACCTAGCAGTTTTAGTTACGTCGGTCGTCCGTAGGTTCACTTGTTTACTAAGTGGTTGTGATGACAACGAGTTAAGACTAGTGAGTTATCTCACCTTAGACTGGCACTTTTTCCTTATCTTGCCTCTCGTCAATTGTCAAAAATGTCATAACAACGTTGAACCTGAAAACAAAGCGGTTGACACTTAGAACAATCAGCCGTAACTTAAAAATATGCATTAAAAGACGTAAGTCACAATTGTGTTTGTTTTTGTATAAAATTATATTTTACAATATAGTTACAATTTAAAACAGATCGTCTTTTTTCTTTTGGTGGTTCTGAAGTTCACAGCGATAGTAAGTTTTCTCACAGTGCTCTGAAAATGACGCTTCAACGATCCGGTCTTCAGCAACACATGCTGTTCCGTGTTTCTTCTCTCTCTGCTCTGCTCCGCTCTGCTGATTCACCGTTTTTATTGGCATTTTGTCGCTTTGTTTTTTCTATCCACGCGTCCTGTCAATCGGTTGATAGATAATAGAACATGCGTTCTTAAGTCACGTTTTGACCTCAGAAGATCATTCGATTTTGTCTTCAACGGAGCGACACGTGAATTACCCACTCATGCCAATATCTGTAATTCCAGAGCTTACGAGGAATGTCACGTTTCTTTGTTTTGTAAACAAAAAAAATCGTCGTCCGATTTCTCTGTTTATGACGTAAGCCCTTCCTCTTTTCAACCGGTAGACAATCGATTATTCGATGCCCACTCTTTTAAATCTTTTTATTAAAGTTTTTTCTTTTCAGTTATGTATGATGGTTCCAGCCATTCATTACATAACACAAGTCCTGGGATGTCACTGGTTTGCAGTAGACAACAGTTTCCGATGGTTCGTGGTTCTACACAAGTCCTGGGATGTCACTGGTTTGCAGTAGACAACAGTTTCCGATGGTTCGTTGTTCTACACAAGTCCTGCGAGGTGACTGATTTGTAGTAGACAGAACAGTTTCTGATGGTTTGTTGTTCTACACAAGTCCTGGGAGGTGACTGGTTTGCAGTAGACAGAACAGTCTTCAATGGTTCGTTGTTCTACACAAGTCCTGGGATGTCACTGGTTTGCAGTAGACAGTTCTCGAGTTGGAATCCAGAGAGCAAAAGATTTTTTCGTATTCTTTCATTCTATCATTCCGCTGTTCTATTATTCTCCTATAATCTGCATTAGTTTGTAATTCATTTACCCCATTTTGTAGTTTTGCTCGTATCTTGTTATTCATACATCCTAACATTTGATTATTCCCAGAATAGTGGTACCATAATATGTTACATCCCACCCATCACTAAAAAATTTCTGGCTGGCGCTTACCTGACGCCCTATTCTGTCAACATGTAAACAATATGTCTTAAAACATATTTATCCTTCTAGAAAAACTTTGAAAATGTAAACCAACAACGAATATCATTATTTCTGGGATTGGCTTACATTTTTTCATTAATTTACATCAATGGATATCGAGATGAGCTATGCATAGTATAGAGGACTTCGATAAAAATGTCTCTTCATTTTAGCACCATCCTGCTGCATTTTCATGTAATGTCTCCGGTAGGTTTTACTTTGTTGAGACATGTCCTGGGACCAGCAACCAGCTCCCCGGGGAATAAACGATATTTCGATATGAAATGATAGGCACATGGACAATTGCTACAGAAAGGTTTACTATTTATGGAGCAATTCTGGTTTCTGATTCGTTGGTAGGTGAACATGAATTAATTTGATTCGTCAGTTCTTAGCAGCATTGTTTATAAATAGAATCTCCTGACTGTGCAGTATCATACCCCATTATAGTGCAAAAATATTGTAACAATAACAATGAGAAAAGAAGTGAAACTAAAATAGCAATGGCAAAATAAATATAAAAAGCATGAATTAACAATGTCTATGAAATAGCCATTTTTATATAGCGAGAAGGGCATATAAAGCAAACGTTAGTAGTTTTTATATTCTCATCAAAAGCAGAGGTTGTATTTGGAAAGATAAATAATTTGCAAAATAGTCGAAATGTCTCAAAGTTAATTGTGTAGAATTTGAAGTTTGAGCTCAGCTTTAAATGACATCAGCAACTGTTTAAGTGAATTAGTTTAGAGTCAAATGACGTCATTATAACATGAGTATGAAATGGAATTGTGCAAATGATGTGCAGTCTTGTATTTGTTCTATTGTATTTTTGAACCGAATAAACATGTTACATTAAATAAAACCACTAAAAAAAATTCTCCAGTTAGGTAGAAGAGTAACTTATCTTGCCTTTGATAACATTTATTTGTTATATATTTGTTTTTTGACAACTTTTTCAAATCTACGTATATAGTAATACAGACCTTTTTTTTTTAAATAGTATTTGCAAGTTAAATTTAAATTTAACAATATCTATTTTGGTTGGTTGTTCCACTAAAAACTTACATGCAAAAGCTGTTTATTCTTGTTTTTATTTTGTTCTTTTCTCTTTGTCTTCTTTCAACTTTCCCCGTCCTAGCATGGAAAATGATAAAGTAAGTTGTAGATGTTTTATATATAATAAATATATATCCATAATTACAATACACATTTTTAATAACCTTAAATGAAACTGAATATTGAAAAACTTTTGCATAATGCATTCAATGTATAATTCATTATAAGACTTGTTAAGGTGATCTACAATGATTACTTTTTAAAAAAAATAAATGCATATTCTTGTTTAAAGTAAGTTGTAGATGTTTTATATATAATAAATATATATCCATAATTACTCTCAACATTTCTAATAACCTTAAATGAAACTAAATATTATGAAAGGCGTAGCATAGACATTAAAAAAATAAATGCATATTCTTGTTTAAAGTAAGTTGTAGATGTTTTATATATAATAAATATATATACATAATTACTCTCAACATTTCTAATAACCTTAAATGAAGCTAAATATTATGAAAGGCATAGCATAGACATTAAAAAAATAAATGCATATTCTTGTTTAAAGTAAGTTGTAGATGTTTTATGTATAATAAATATATATACATAATTACTCTCAACATTTCTAATAACCTTAAATGAAGCTAAATATTATGAAAGGCGTAGCATAGACATTAAAAAATAAATGCTTAATCTTGTTTAAAGTAAGTTGTAGATGTTTTATATATAATAAATATATATATCCATAATTACTCTCAACATTTCGAATAACCTTAAATGAAGCTAAATATGAAAGGCGTAGCATAGACATTAAAAAAATAAATGCATAATCTTGTTTAAAGTAAATTGTAAATGTTTTATATATAAGAAATATATATAAATAATTACTCTCAACATTTCTAATAACCTTAAAGTAAACTAAATATTATGAAAAGTGTAGCACAGACATTTAAAAAATAAATGCATATTCTTGTTTAAAGTAAGTTGTAGATGTTTTATATATAATAAATATATATATACATAATTACTCTCAACATTTCTAATAACCTTAAATAAAACTAAATATTATGAAAGGCGTAGCATAGACATTAAAAAAATAAATGCATATTCTTGTTTAAAGTAGGTTGTAAATGTTTTATATATAATAAATATATATAAATAATTACTCTCAACATTTCTAATAACCTTAAATGAAGCTAAATATTATGAAAGGCGTAGCATAGTAAATTAAAAAAATAAATGCATATTTGTATCCATCATTTGTAATTTTGAAAATTTTATTGTGTAATGAAGTTTTAAGTATATATATTATTCCTTAATTGGAATTCATTTTTTTTTTTTTTTTTTTTGAGATGAGCATTATATATATTAATTTATTTTTATTTCGGACTACTAGTCTCATCTTTATTAGTTGTTGTTTTTCATCTTTTATTGGTTTGTTTATTCACAATGGCCTTCGTCAGGTGGTAACCGCGATGGATAGGAACTTCGAATCTCCTAACTGCATTCTCAGCCATCACTGCCATCCGTAGTTGTTGTCGTCTCACCACATTTTTGGCCAATTAACCTCTGGCATGCTTTGGGTGGGATTGAAACCGCTATCTTCAGACAATGTTCATCTGGAACTGTAGAGACTCAACATCTCTATCAACTGCGCCATGGGCCCCGAATGCAGTTAGGAGATTCGAAGTTCCTATCCGTCGCAGTTACCACCTGACGAAGGCCAGAGGAATTAGTTGGCCGAAACGTTGTGAATAAACAAAGCAATAAAAAATGAAAAACAACAACTAATAAAGATGAGACTAGTAGTCCGAAATAAAAATAAATTGAAGTTTTAAGTGTTTAAATCTTGTATCCACCATTTGTAAATTGGAAAGATTTAATATGTTATTACATTAAATTGTAATGAAGTGTTTTAAATGCTTTAATCTTCACAAATTGGCATATCAGTATGCTTAGTTTATAGGCAAGTTAATAAAGGATAATAATAAATTATTCATTACTAAGATGGCATTATTTTCAGTTCGTATTTAAAGAATGTAGGAATATAAGTTTTACATAAATGATAAACGCTCAATTTCATCAAATTTGAATTTATTTCCTGTCAGTAATTCAGTAAAGAAAGTATAAATGTATGAAATATTTAAAAATAATCTTGGAAAATTTAATTTACGATTTTCAATTT
Organism: Euprymna scolopes; assembly: GCF_053919585.1. Taxonomy (NCBI): domain Eukaryota; kingdom Metazoa; phylum Mollusca; class Cephalopoda; order Sepiida; family Sepiolidae; genus Euprymna; species Euprymna scolopes. Next base: position 70,920,676 of record NC_136527.1, on the reverse strand, counting down.
TATTTACATTATATAATCTATTTTTAATTAAAGTAATTATTACTAAAGTATTACAATAAATAATAACTAGTTAAGTAATACGATAAGTAAATAAAAGCTAATTAAATATTACAATAAGTAAATAATGACTAGTTAAGTATTATGATAAGTAAATAATGACTAGTTAAGTATTACGATGAGTAAATAATAGCTAATTAAATATTACAATTAGTAAATAATGACTAGTTAAGTATTACGATACATAGATAATGCCTACTTTAGTATTACAATAATTAAATCATGCCTGGTTTAGTATTATGATAATTAAATAATCTTTAGTTAAGTATAATAATAATTAAATAGACCCTAGCTAAGTATTATGAAAATTTAAATAATTACTAGTTAAATGTTTTAATAATTAAATGATAGTTAAGTATTATCTGCCAACAAAATATTAAATCGATTAATGAACTAAGTAAGTCACAAAAAATATTCTTGTTTGAGGTAATCGTTTGGTCAATATGTAAATGAACTTTAGAATAAATGTAAAAAATAAATGTAAAAAATAAATGTAAAAGTGTTTTATTAAATGAAATCTCTTCTTTATTGCAGGGATAATGGATGAACCTGAAAGGATTTTATGTATATATATATATGGAAAATAATATTTCTATTTTGTTGACAATGGAACCATATTTTAGAAAGATTTAATTTAAAAATGCAAATAAAACAATAGAAAAACCTGATGCTCATAAAGTGTGTAGGTTATCATTTTCATGTTCTTCAACATTAAAAGAGGAAAAACCTAATCAGTATTTTCATGAATGTGCAATTTACGAAAGAATAGAAACATCCCGAGAAATGCCTTATAATGATGAAGTTTGACTCAGCTTTTTGGAAACATCAGTTGAAAATTCAGGTACATGTTTATGACAACAACTGTATATGCATATTTTGAGTAAAGTTTAATGTCTTCACATGGAACAAAAAAGTAGAGTATTTGAGGCAAGCATTTATTTCATCTGCTGGTGTTGATTGAAGAATAACGGGTAACATTTGTCTGAAATCTCCTGCAAGCAATATTACTGCATTCCCAAATGGTCTGAAATTGCCACGCAAATCTTGCAAGGATCGACCAAGAGCCTCAAGTGATTTTTTGCGTACCATTGTGCATTCATCCTAAACAATAAGTTTGCATTTTTGCAATATTTTTCCCCATATTGGATGTTTTGGAGATGTCGAACATGAGATTTTTGAAAAATTGAATGTTTTAAAGTAGAATAAATAATTCTTCTACTTGGCAGAAAGTTCGCAGGTATTCCTCATGCAGCAAGGGCTAAGGCTATGTCATTTCGTTACCAAAACACTGATGAAAAATCTTCCGTTTGTGGATCAGCATTCTCTTGAAATTCAAAAGAAAAAAGGTGAAAAACTTTATGCACGTAAAATGTGTCTCAACGTCTCTCTCCGTTTTCACATATCTCTTTATCTTTCTATCCCCACGCCTCCTTCTCTCTTTCACATTTTTTCTCTCTCCTTTCTCTCTCTGTCTCTCTCTCAGTCTCTTTCTCTAGCTAGTTTGCGCTTTCATCCTCTTTCTCTCTCTCTATCACTCTCTCTATCTCTCTCTTTTCCTCTTACTCAAAATCCCTTTCTCTCCCCCTTTATATTTGTATGATGTATTACTCCATCAAAATTCACTTAAAAACTGCACAATCGAACAAGTTCACATGATAAAGAATTTTAAAAAATCTACATAGAAAATATATCTGTTGAACCAAGTTCAAGAGTGATTATACGATTCCATTTAAAGTGATGATTATAATCTTTAAAAAAAATCTCTTTGTTAAAATGTGCATCTCAATATTTTCACTGCATATGTGGACAACAAAAACTAGTTAAAAACCTTATTTATATGAATGTCTTGCTACAGTAAAATTCACTTCAAAACTGCACAATTTAACAAACATACATAATGAATCTACCTGGAGAAACCAAGTCCAAGTGATGGTTAGAATCTCTTTGTTAAAATGTATAAGATAGTTAGTGATTGTGTCACTTCCAGTAAAATGTCGCACCCCCAGCATGAACAAAATGATGACAGAATTAAAAAAAATAAAAAACCGTATATTTGTGAAGTGTGCAGCTCAACATTCTCAACGAAATTAAAATTAGAAAACCACATACGAACACACACTGGTGAAAAACCTTTCCCATGTGAAGTGTGTGGCTCAACGTTTTCACAAAACCATTATTTAAAAATCCACATGCGCTCACACACTGGTGAACGGCCTTATTCATGTGAAGTGTGCGGCTCTACATTTACTGTAAAACACGCTCTAACCCTGCATATACGAACTCACACTGGTGAAAAACCTTATTCTTGTGAAGTTTGTGGCTCAGCATTTTCAACAAGATCCAAATTAAATTACCACATGCGAATACACACGGGTGAAAAACCGTACGCATGTGAAGTGTGTGATTCAACGTTTTCACGAAAGCAGCATCTTAACTACCACATGCTGACACACACTGGTGACAAACCTTACGCTTGTCAAGTGTGTGGTTCAACGTTTCAAAGGAAATATACTTTAATGGTACATATGCGTTCACACACTGGTGAAAAACCTTATTCTTGTAGAAAGTGTGGCTTAGAATTTTCCAAAAAAGAACATTTTAATATCCACATGTTGACTCATAGTGAAAGACCTTATGCTTGTAAAGTATGCAGCTCGAGATTTTCAATAAAATCCGCTTTAAAACTGCATATGAGGATACACATTGGTGAAAAGGCTTACGTGTGTGAAATGTGTGGTTCAGCATTCTCAATGGAATCCATATTAAAAAGCCACATACGAACGTCACACCAAATTCCTGCCTCAGCAGACGTCAACTACTAAGCTTGGTGAAAATTCAGTGGTAACACACTGGATAACACAATAGAACAATATGGAATTGTCTTCTGTTTTCCTGCTTTCCGGCTGACTACAATATGGTTGTGTTCAAGTCTAACGTAAACAAGTTCTTGATGAGCCGTTCTATATAAGTTATCAAATTTACCAAATTTTCATTACTAATGATTACTATATTGTCCAATGTCTACTGTACACTCTTTAACCCTTATCCTTGAGTGGCCTCTTGGCCTTGATAAGTGGTGATGCCTATGTAAAAAAAAAAAAATATGACAACCCAGCAACCTGAGCACCTGAAAGAAGAGGAGTATTCTAAAAAGGAACTGAAAACAAGACTGGAACAATGGCAACAAGATAAGAGAACAGGTAAGTTCATGGAAGAACTGAACCAGAGCTACATCGACAAGGAGGCTTCTTTGGCCAAAATCAAAGTGTAGTATCTGTTCTTCAGATGCTGCACTTCCATTTCTTGTTCTCTTGCGGTGGAGGATCAGTCCTTCAAGACTGAGACAATTTTTTATTTTTGTACCTTTTCTCCACGTTAAAAAACGACCCTGGTGTCTAACTCTGTCCCGTGGGGAGGCATTGTAAATAGGTACATTGACAAGGAGGCTTCACTACTATGACTTAAAAGTGACAATTTTCTGTTCAATGAAGAACAATTATAGCTGCAAAGACTAAGGCTTACTCACGAATGGGTTTAAGAAAATGGCTGGTCTACAAAAATCTGACCCATGCAGATTCTGTCACTCGGCTGTTGAAAACCCAAAACACCTAATGTCTGGATGCAAGATCCTTCTAGCCAATGGTCATTACACTGCCTGCCACAACAAAGTGTGTACATACATACACTAGAACATCTGCAGAGAGATGCAACTTGACAGATCGTCGAACATCTGCGAATATGAACCACCATCGATAACATCAAACAGAAAAGTGACAGTGTTCTACGACAAAGACATACAGGCAGGCAGATACATAAAAGACAAGGCCATCAAGCCAGATATAGTAATATGGAACAAGCCCAAAAGAACTGCACTCATTACCGACGTCACAGTTCCAAACAACTTGGCCCTAATAGAGCAGAACGAGCAAAAATAACAAAATATCAGGACCTAAAAAATGATCTACAAACAACATGGTCTCTAAAAGAAATAAACATTATACCAGTTGTGATGGTCCTGGATATGACCTAAAACTATATCCGATGGTGAGGCCCCACCTTGCGGACTTTGGGGAGTGTGGAGCCACCCTTTAATTGCCATTGCTCCCAGGTCCACTCTGACCCGGAGTGGTAGTACCTGTTAGGGTCCTAACTATGGGTTAAATAGAATCTGATGTAAAAAAATATATATACTCCATTAAAAATCGTTCCTCAAAATAACTAGATTCGGCATTAAATGACCTGAAAAAGGTTGATATGCTGTAAAACAAAAACAACCAACCAACCACTTGTGATAGGACTAAGTGGTCTAATAAAAAAGAACCTTCAAAAATACTTAGGTTGATATGCCGTAAAACAAAAACAACCAACCAACCACTTGTGATAGGACTAAGTGGTCTAATAAAAAAGAACCTTCAAAAATACTTAGGTTGATATGCTGTAAAACAAAAACAACCAACCAACCACTTGTGATAGGACTAAGTGGTCTAATAAAAAAGAACCTTCAAAAATACTTAGGTTGATATGCCGTAAAACAAAAACAACCAACCAACCACTTGTGATAGGACTAAGTGGCCTAATAAAAAAGAACCTTCAAAAATACTTAGAAGCAATCCCTGGAAAACCAAGCTTTAAGGAAATACAGATAGCAGCCATAAAGGGAACAGTTTCTATTCTTAAAAGAGCCCTCGGATATAAGTTTAAATGAGCCCCTTGATTTCTGAGAACTTTGACTGAAGTAAAATAAAACAAAAGAGAAAAACCTCATTGCTGTCATGTGTGAGACTTCGTTTTACACGTGGCAGATGTTAAAAAGACACATGCAAAGTTACAGTGAAGTGACCGTGTTCTATGACAGACATACAGGTGGGCAGAAACATAAAAGACAAGACCATCAAGCCAGATATAGTAATATGGAACAAGCTCGAAAGGACTGCGCTCATTATCGATGCCACAGTTCCAAATGACTTTGGCCTTAATAGAGAAGAACGGGAAAAGATAACAAAATATCAGGATCTAAAAAATGATCTAAAAACATGGTCTCTGAAAGAAATAAACATTATACCAGTTGTGACAGGAGCAACTGGCCCAATAAAAAAGAACCTTCAAAAATACTTAGAAGCAATCCCTGGAAAACCAAGCTGTAAGGAAATACAGATAGCAGCCATAAAGGGAACAGTGTCTATTCTTAAAAGAGCCCTCGGATATAAGTTTAAATTGTAGCAGAATCAAGTGTTAGTCCAGGAAGGAGCCCCTTGATCTCTTCAAACTAACAAAAGTAAAATTAAAAAAGTGTGAATCGTGAAAAGACACATCAGGAATACCACATTATTAGCTACAACAAACTTGTTTCCTTCAATAATTACAAGAAACTATGTCTACCACCAATAGCAATAACCAAAGACTCTTTATCTGAAAGCACATCTTTTAAACTCCTCAGCCTAACGTTCACAGGAAACATGAATTAGAACAATTACATTAAGAGTATTGCCAGGACCGCTGCGAAAAAGGTAGGTTCTTTCTACCGTGCTAGAAAGCTACTAACACCCAAAAGTATCCTGTATAAGGCCACCATTCGCCCATGTATTATGTATTGTCATATTTGGGCCAGTGCATCTGCTACTAGTCTCTCACTCCTAGACAAGGTTCAAAAGAGAGTTGCCATCCTAATAAGTCCTGAACTGTCATCCAAGCTTCAGCCTTTGTCCCATCGACATAATGTAGCATCCCTCTGCCTGTTCTACAAGTACTTTAATGGTGAATGTTCTGACGAACTGCAAACACTTGTACCCCCTCTACGTAAATACTCCCGACAAACCTGACAAGCAATAAAATCCCACCCCTTCACAGTAGAGATCCCTAGATGTAAGAGAGCCTTTTATGCCAGTAGTTTCTTCCCCAGAACCGCTATACTTTGGAATTCCCTTCCAGGTTCCTGCTTTCCCAACTGTACTGACATGCAGAAGTTCGTGTAATGTGAACCGACATCTTGCTGCCCAACTCCCCACCTAGTACCCCTGTAGCCTGTGTCCCTAATAGTAGCGCCCTACATCAAAGTGGCAATGTGCCTTGTTTGGGGTGAAAATGTAATAAAAAAAATATGAAATGAAATAGTAAAAATAAAAAACGTAAATGAAAAAACCTGTGAAGTGTGTGGCTCGGCATTTTCATATAAGTCTTTTAAAAAAAATCAAATGAAAAATAACTATTCAACTACTGATATGGCATAAGACAATCAATCTCTATTTTTCTTCATAAGACAAAACATTCTGTTCACCTACATAAGCCAACCTTTGTCTACATGTGGACACACAGAAAAAAACGTGAGAGACACACAATTTATGAATGCACATGCAGAAACACAAGTAAACTGAGACCACATAATAACATAATCTTCAAAAACAAAAACTCGACCCTGTCCAAAAAAGCTAGAAATCGTTTAAATGAAGCAACAGTATATAGCTAATGACATAACACAGTTACATAGTTTTCCACAGAGGTGTTGTAGTTAGTCTCGTAAACTATTTTTATTGATAAAAAAAAGCACTTCACTCATTAATTAATTTTTTCGTCCGTTTATTAATTTATTATAAAATATTTTTGGGACAAGCATTCAGAATTTCTTTTCAAAAGTTTTTTTTTTTTTTTTCTTTTTTTATAGGGGCGAATTTATTCCTAGTAAGCTGCGATCAATTTCTGAATTTAAAGTAAAAAGGCAAATTATTCCTTTTTTTTATTCTTTAAAGTCACATTAAAAAGATGAAAACAACTGTTATCGAAATTATTAAAATACAGAGGTCTTTTTCTATCTATATGATTGAATGAGAAAAATTTTGGTTCGCGTCTATAATAAAAATTATGAATGGAACATTTTACTGTTTTAAGTGTTACTTCCTGGTAATATGTAAGAGTATCTTGTGTAGTTTCCGACGTGTAGGAGATGGGGAGTCTCGTCGTGGGCGACGAAGCGTATCACTGAAGAACCACGGTAACACACAGCGAACCAACAAACAATGACAGCCACGGCGCGAAGGTAATTAACAAAGCTCAGCTGACTGCACGAATAGAAACGGAACCCAACGGTCACTAACAGAACCCAACGGTCACTGTACTGATCGCCACGAACGTCAGAACCCGACTGCCTCGCACCTCCAATGGACCGATTTTTATTCCTCAAGATGGCCTAGCTAATTTGCGATCCTGCGAGATTCCGTCTCTAATAAAAGCAGGCAGGCGCCATCTTGGAACTCTTTCTTCCGCTGCCCCGACCACAAGATCAGCCACTACCCCGCATGCCAGGCACACACGGACCCTCTTGCACAGAGGGCTACGGTTAGTCTCACATAATATCAGTAAATTGGATGATATGAAAAAATAAATATGTATTTGCATTAAAAATGGTTCTTATCTTAAACAATATTACATGTTGAGTCATTTTGAGTAAAAATGCTAATTTATTGGATTTTTAAGTAATAAGATCATTATTTCAACATGGTTTGTAAAGTGCACAACTATTTCCCCCTAAAAAAAACATTTCAGACGAAAGATAAAAAAAACTTTCATCAAAATTATTAAAATACAGAGTTTTTTCCTATCTATATGAATAAATGAGAGAAATTTTGTTTCGCATTTATAATAAAAATTATGAATGGAACATTTTAACGTTTTAAGTATTACTTCCTGGTAATGTCACTAGATAGGATGATATGAGAAAATAAATATGTATTTGTATTATGTTGAATCATTTTGAGTAAAAATGCTAATTTATTGAATTTTTGGTGCTAAGGCTGAGAGTGATCCGCTCTATTTTTAAATCATATTTCAATGTTTAAGTAAAGTTTTATGGTGTTTCTTTTTTTTATTCAATTGTAAGGTTAAAGTGCAGAATAGGTACAAAACACCCTCCCCTTCCCATGTTAAGAATGGCTTTTTAAATAATAACTTTATTATTAAAAGAAGAACAAAACACCCTCCCCTTCCCATGTTAAGAATGGCTTTTTTAAATAATAACTTTATTATTTCAGCATGGATCATTCTCTGCATGAGTACCGAATTTTTAAGTAATAAGGTCATTATTTCAACATGGTCTGTAAAGTGCACAAGTAGCCCCTCCCCCCCCCCAAGGAAACATTTCAGATGAAAAAACTAGAAAATGCAAGTATGAACTTTGGTAATGTTGTTATGTAAAGAATGGCTTTTTAAATAATAACTTTATTATTAAAAGAAGAACAAAACACCCTCCCCTTCCCATGTTAAGAATGGCTTTTTAAATAATAACTTTATTATTAAAAGAAGAACAAAACACCCTCCCCTTCCCATATTAAAAATGGCTTTTTAAATAATAACTTTATTATTAAAAGAGGAACAAAACACCCTCCCCTTCCCATGTTAAGTATGGCTTTTTAAATAATAACTTTATTATTAAAAGAAGAACAAAACACCCTCCCCTTCCCATGTTAAGAATGGCTTTTTAAATAATAACTTTGTTATTAAAAGAAGAACAAAACACCCTCCCCTTCCCATGTTAAGTATGGCTTTTTAAATAATAACTTTATTATTAAAAGGAGAACAAAACACCCTACCCTTCCCATGTTAAGAATGGCTTTTTAAATAATAACTTTATTATTTCAGCACGGATCACTCTCTGCATGAGTACCGAATTTTTAAGTAATAAGGTCATTATTTTAACATGGTCTGTAAAGTGCACAAGTAGCCCCTCCCCCAAGGAAACATTTCAGATGAAAAAAAACTAGAAAATGCAAGTATGAACATTGGTAATGTTATGTAATGGTTTATTTTTAAGATGTTGTATATTCTGTATTGTTGTTCGTCTTAGGAGAGTCTTAGTGAGAGATTAGAGTCTTAGGAGTGTTCATGTGTTGAGTGTTCGTCTTAGGAGTGTCTTAGTGAGAGATTAGAGTCTTAGGAGTGTTCATTTGTTGAGTGTTCGTCTTAGGAGAGTCTTAGTGAGAGATTAGAGTCTTAGGAGTGTTCATGTTGTAAGAGATAGCATATTTGAGACATAAACAGGTATATATAAAGAGAGATGCAGTTCTGTATGAACGGGAGTGTTTCTATAAATATTGATACATATATTTCTTACCTATTTTTGAGGTGATGATTTTCACAAAGTTCTTATAATATAAATGGACAATACCTTTTCCGTTGAATCACAACACGAAGACGCAGATACACAAAGATGATGACGTCCTTTATTTCATGACCGGTCCATGATTACGCTTGAAGAATTCAAAGTTTCTTTACATGGATTTTTCTTCTCTAACCTTTCGCTTCCAAGGTTTGACGTCAGTAGCCGTTTCTGAGCTCTCTCTCTTGGCTCTTTCTCTCCGACTCTTCTCCATTTCTCTCCGACTGCATCTAAAAACTCTACCTATATTGAGAACTCATGTCATCGCATGATTAAACATGTGCTCATAAAGCACAGATGACATGCGTCACGTTGCAAAACTTGACAGGACCCAGAGTTCAGTAACCTATTTTTCAAATAACCTCTTTTCAAAATATGTTTACAATTTCAATTGACGATTAAATTCCTTATTTTAATTTTCACAGAAACAAATTTCATTATTACATTCCTTTTCCATATACAGATATGTAAGCTAAACAATTGCAATTCCTTATTTCAATAACATTCTGTATTTATTTTAACTTATGATTGGAATTTTCAATTCCAAATTTAGCTTCGCAAGTTCGAATCCTTGACTATCCTATTTCATATTTACATTTAACTAATTCCCCATTTTTTTATATTTACGTGTAAAGGGGACAGCCCTTATCATGTAACAATATCACTACATAGTGTTTGTGGGTGATTATGAGAAAAATACGTCTATGTAGGCATTAAAAATGTTTCTCATCTTAAACATTATTAAATTAAGAATCATTTTGCGTATAAAGTTATATTATTTTACCTATTGAAACTGGAGAAATGCACAATTAAAACGTGTAAACATCGAATGTGAAAAAAATCAAGACGGCTGATACTAGCAAATTTATAGACCAAATAGCAGTTCCAGGTGAGCATTGTCTGAAGACAGCGGTTTCAATCCTACAAAAAGCCGGCCAGAGGAGAAGTTGGTCAAAACGTGATGACAAACAACTATGAAAAGCAATAATTACTGAGGATAAAGTCAATTCTCTCTCCTCTGATCTTGAGCATGTAGTACAATGGGGAAAGGAGTGGCTGGTTACTTTTAATGCATCTAAAACCAAGCTTCTCTCTTTACATCATCAACATTCTGATCCACATCTGGTATCAATTGAAATGAATGGCTCTCGTCTTCAGGAGGGCTCAAGTTTTGACAAGCTTCTGGGCTTGACCATTACTCCTGATCTTAAATGGAACACGTACATCAAATCTGTTGCCAAGGACGCTGGAAAAATGGTGGGATCTTTCTATCGATCCGGTAGATATCTCACTGCTGATGCAATTCTCTATTTATATAAGAGCCAGGTACGCCCAAGGATGGAATACTGTTGCCACATCTGGGCAGGAGCTGCTAGAAAGGACTTGTCCTGCCTTGATAGAGTTCAAAATAGACTTCGTAGCCTCGTAGGAGATGTCCTTTTCTCTTCCTTGCAACCTCTATCTCACAGAAGAGATGTTGCGAGTCTGTCTCTGATGTATCGTTATTTTTATGGAAAGTGTTCGACTGAGCTTCAATCTATGGTCCCCCCTCGCAAAACTTTCACAAGAAACACTCGTCTAGCTGTAAACACTATCAATAATTCCACCCACTCTTTATCTGTGCCTAAACCTAAACGTAGATTCCATGAACAAAGCTTTTTTATTAGAACTGCACGCCTGTGGAATTGTCTTCCGTTTTCCTGCTTTCCGGCTGACTACAATATGGTTGTGTTCAAGTCTAACGTAAATAAGTTCTTGATGAGCCGTTCCATATAAGTTATCAAATTTACCAAATTTTCATTACTAATGATTATCATATTGTCCAATTTCTACTGTACACTCTTTAACCCTTATCCTTGAGTGGCCTCTTGGCCTTGATAATGTGTTGATGCCTATGAAAAAAAAAAAGTCCAATGTGAACACGCTCTAATTGAATTGTCCCCCTAAGTAATCCAACTTAAAAAATTCCCACTGTTTACTATGCTAAAATCACAATGACTAATGTATACCTATTAACCCTTATCCTCGAGTGGCCTCTGGGCCTTGATAAGTGGTGACACCCATGTAAAAAAAAAAAAAAAAAAAAGTTTCTGGCTGGTCCTGTTCAGTTCAGCCCGTCATTCCGGCAGCCCTGGTCTCAGCCTCGATGCTTCTTTTCCATGTCTCCCTCAGGCGACCAATTTTACACTTGCCTTGCAGGTTCCACATCCTGGTCTTGGCCTTGGTCGTTCGTAGGTCTGTCAGCACACTGGCTTTTTTTTTTTACACAGGCATCACCACATCAAGGCCAAGAGGCCACTCGAGGATAAGGGTTAAAGAGTGTACAGTAGACATTGGACAATATAGTAATCAATTCGGTAAATTTGTTAACTTATATGGAACGGCTCATCAAGAACTTGTTTACATTAGACTTGAAGACAACCACATTGTAGTCAGCCGGAAAGCAGGAAAACGCAAGACAATTCCACAGGCATGCAGTTCTAAGAAAGAAGCTTTGTTAATGGAATCTACGTTTAAGTTTAGGCACAGATAAAGAGTGGGGGAATTAGTGATAGTGTTTTCAGCTAGAGGAGTGTTTCTTGTGAAAGTTTGGCGAGGGGGGAACCATAGATTGAAGCTCAGTCGAACACTTTTCATGAAAATAACGATACATCAGAGACAAACTTCCCAGAGGCTTTTACCCACTCACGCCATGAACTCCACAGATGATGTTGTTGCAGTTTCTGTAACTTTCTTTTACAGAATTGGGTTGTTGGCCCTAGTCTAATCCCCAATCTGGAGGACTAGTGATCGCTCTTAGTCTGATCTCTACCCTTCAACCTGTCTGGCTTGGGTGACCCTACCAGATGAATCTCTTGCCAGCATAGCTATCCGGGTCCTAGAAACATGCAAGCCCCCTTACCATGCCAAGGTTGCACTCGCTAGGTGGGGAGGATGAAGTCAAGAAACTTGGAATTCCTATCCCGTCACAGTTAACCACCTGATGAAAGTCAGAGGAATAGTTGTCCGAAACGCCATAAAACAATAACTATGAAGATGAGCATAACAGTCTGCAAACAAATATTTAAATTAAGTTTTTATTAATAAAAAAAAACGTGATACAATGAATTTAAGTATTTATTTGGTACGTTAGGGTTTGTGTTTCATGATAAAAGCATTGAGTTAGAATAAAATAAAATACGTATTAGATACGTTTGAAGCCAAAACAACGCATTATTAAAAAATAAACAGATATTTATTTTGTTTGAAATTTACTTGCCATGAAAATAACGACAAAAAAAGAGAAAGAGGTTGCAGAGAAGAGAAAAGGGCATTCCCACTAAACTACGAAGTCTATTCTGAACTCTGTCAAGGCAGGATAATGTCTTTCTAGCAGCTCCTGCCCAGATGTGACAGCAATATTCCTTCCTTGGACGTACCTGGCTCTTCTATAGGTAGAGAATTGCATCAGTAGATATCTACTGGATCGATAGAAGGATTCCATCATTTTTTCCAGCGACCTTGGCAACAGATTTGATGTACTTATTCCATTTTAGATCAGGAGTAAAGATCAAGCCCAGAAGCTTGTCTAAACATGGAGCCTGTCCAAGACGAGAATCATTCATTTCAATTTCTGCCAGATGGAGTTCAGAAAGTTGATGATGCAAAGATAAGAGCCTGGTTTTAGATGTATTAAAAGTAATCAGACACTTTTCCCACATGCTCAAGATCGGAGGAGAAAGAATCCGAGAGAATTTTGTCATTTATGGCCTTTGATGTGCTGCCATAGATGGTAGTGTTGTCAGCAAAAATGTCAACGAATGATCTAAGCATGTGATTTGGAAGATCATTAATATAGATCAGGAAAAGAGATTGGACCCAGGATGGACCCCTGAGGGACTCCAGCATTAATACTATGAGCTTCTGATTTCTGCCCATCAACCACTACTCCTATGAGCCTATCAGAGAGATATGGTTTAATAATTGAAAAGACATTTCCAGCTATACCATAGCTGAAAATCTTGTGAAGTAGACCTTTATGCCAAACGCTATCAAAGGCCTTTGATACATCAAGACCAATTGCACTAGAAAGGAAGCCTCTGTTGAGAGTTTCGCTAATCCTATGAGAAATAATCGTAAGCACATCCACTATAGATCTAGCAAAACAGAAACCATATTGCATGTCACTAAGAAGTTATTTTTACTGAGGTGGTTGATTACTTCTCTATGTAACATAGATTCAAGTAATTTACTCATGATGCGCAGGAGACTTATTGGTCTGTACTGATAGGGAGATGGCCGATCAGTTAAATTCTTAAATATAGTGCATGCCAATGAGATTTTCCAGGATGTTGGGAAGCAATTCTCCTTAAGACAACACTTAAACAGCTTTGTAAGTGTGGGAGCTATTTCTGGTTGAATCTTTTTGAGCACTATAATTGGAATACCGTCAGGGCCAGTTGCTTTACTGGAAACAAGGTTTATGATTAGCTTGGTAACATCATGCACAGATATTTGTATGTCACATAGCGTGTTTTCTGATACAGGAGGAAATATTGGGCGTTGATGGCCTTGGTCACATGGGGTAGAATTAGCTGCAAAGTTCTTAGCAAAGAGTTTGGCTTTGTCAGATGCTGACGAGATTACCTCAGGTCCATTGATGATAGTTGGGATAGAGCACACGCTTCTGTTCAGGATCCGGTTGATCTGGTCTCTTTCTGTCTGTCTGTCTGTCTCTCTCTCTCTCTTTCTGTCTCTCTCTCTCTCTCTGTCTCTCTCTCTCTCTCTATCTCTCTCTTTCTGTCTTTCTTTCTGTCTCTCTCTTTCTCTCTCTATCTCTTTCTCTCTGTCTCTCTCTTTCTCTTCTCTTTCTCTCTCTCTTTCTCCCTTTCTCTCCCTCTTTCTCTACCTCTCTCTTTTTCTCTCTCTTTCCCTATCTCTCTCTTTCTCTCTCTCTATCTTTCTCTATCTTTTTCTCTATCTCTCTCTTTCTCTCTCTCTTCTCTCTCTCTCTATCTCTCCCCTTCTCTCTCTCTTTTCCTCTTTCTCTATCTTTCTCTATCTCTCTCTTTCTCTCTTTCTCTTTATCTCTCTCTCTCTTGTGTTCTTCATTACTCTTTTACAGTGCTTGCTGGCAGTCCTGAAAACGGCTTTAGCCTCATTACATCTGTTATGTTCGAAGCAATGGAAAAAGTGATTTCTGTGGCAGCAGTACATTCAGGAGAGAACCACAGCTGGCTGTTAGGTTTTTGTTAGAATTTTAAATTGAAAATGTTTTGCTAATAAATAAAAAATAAAATAAACCTGGAACAGAGGGGTCCTCAAAGAACAATTATTGCTATTTTGACTAGTGTTTCCACTCTGAAAACACTGGGGAACCCAGAAATCACCGTAAAAATCACTTTGTAGAATTTTCAACTACATCAAGACTAAGAGTGGCAAGGGGAGGTTATTAAGAAATTGACTAAAAACGGATTCTTTTAATTCTTAGTCCATTTAACAACACCAGACAGATGTCTAAAAGTACAGCGAAGTGGCATACAGCAGCACAAATAACCTTGTATGCATCTAATTCTTATACAAGTAGAGCATGTAACTTATACAACATGCATTTTGAATTCACTCTATAACATATATTATTATTATTATTATTATTTTGAATTCACTCTATAACATATATTATTATTATTATTATTTTGAATTCACTCTATAACAAGCCTACTTATGTGGTTGCACATTCATCTGTTTCTTGAAAACGTGTAAAAAGACATATGGGGCAAGTTGAGCCAGTGGCACAACTTACCCCATTAGCATTGGCTCAACTTACCCAAGTCTGACATCATTGACTTGTCTGTTCAAATGCATGC
The DNA here is from genome assembly GCF_053919585.1 of Euprymna scolopes. Lineage (NCBI taxonomy): Eukaryota > Metazoa > Mollusca > Cephalopoda > Sepiida > Sepiolidae > Euprymna > Euprymna scolopes. The sequence continues at coordinate 70,905,628 of NC_136527.1, read as the reverse complement.
ATCCCATGTGTGGTGAATGTAAAAATATTTTACAGGTATGAAGTCAAATAATTGAACAAACAACTACCACGTATTATATCTAATCAAACTATTACTACACACAAGAAACATGCCCTCACCTCTGAAACGCTTTATGTTACTTTTTTGGCATGGAATCTGATTTTCTTTTACTGCATCAACCTCCGATATTGGTTCAGCAAAACAAAATGGATGGTGGAGGTTAAAGTCACGTGATCAGTTGTTTATAGATTGCATACAAACTTGGATTGGCTTAGTCAATTGTGGTTAAAAGGGGTGGCTCAACTTACCCCTATGCTCAACTTACCCCGACTTCCCCTACTTTATTTCTTTATAATATATACCAATCGTTATTTAAGAAGCTCAATGCAATTACAGAGCAATCTAGTGAATAAATGACAAAACATTATATTCCAAACGTCATGATGTTGACTATCTTAAAATGTATTACTTGTATCAGAAAACACACTACATGACATACAATTATCTGTGCATGTGTTACATATAGGGGTTATATTAAAAGAGTCTTAGAGATAAAGAGATGTTGTATCTTAGTGAGACTGTTTAAGAGGAATGTTGAAAGACTCAGGGAGAGAGAGAGAGAGATGTTGTTGTAAGAGACTTAGAGAGATTGTTCATATTATTACGATTCCTATATATTAAATTGTTCATTCCTTACTTGTGTTTATGGAAGAAGAAGAAGAAGAAGAAGAAGAAGAAGAAGAAGAAGGGGAAGCTCTTTGAGTGATGGGGATAATGTTCAGACATTGTGTAGACATGAGATGTCGAGACGTGTATGTAAAGACATTTTATAACACAAATATATAATACAATTTCACTTTACCTTTTTGTAAGAATTATAAGACAAGACGTTTTTATAAAACACATGATGAGGTTTATTTCTTCACGACCGGCCGTGATTTCCCATCATCAAGAATTCAAGGCTTCACATTTTAGTTTCAAAGTGACGTCTCGCTTCATAGACGACTGACTGTCTCTTGTTATATAGTTATTATTATTATTATTATTATTATTATTATTAGACGATACCACTTGTGCGCATATGTTACGTGAATTCTTATTAGTAATGATATGAGTCTTAGTGAGAGTTCTTGTCTTATTACATATGATGTTGTATCTTAGAGAGAGAGATGTGTATGTAATGACATTTTATACACAGACATATAATAACAATACAATTTACCTTTTTGTAGAAATCACAAACACAAAGATGAGCTTTATCCAAAACACATGATGGATTTATTTAATACGACCGGTCGGGATTTCCTCATTAAGAACTCAAAGTTTCACATCTTAGTTTCTGAAGTGACGTCTCGCTTCAGACGTCCGCCTGTCTCTGTCTCCCCTGACTGTCTCTCTGACTGTCTCTGACTCTCTCTACGACCAACTAACTCCCACCTCCTATATTGAGAACTCCATGCATCCCGGCCACGTGAGCAAAATTCACGTGTCTCAACATGCGCGACTTTGCACGTTTTCGACATTGATTTCCCAATAACCTATTTTTCTTGTGTTGTTTCCACAAAGGAATTTAACCTACATATCTAATTTATTTAACCATATTTTATTATCCACATTCTTTTAACAATTGAATCGTTTATTTATTATTTATTTCATCCGAATTAACAATTTACTGGACATTCCATTTAAACCTATTGTTCTTTAAAACTTATGTCCAGGGTTCGATTTCTGCTTTCTCTTATTTCCATTTTAACTAATCTCTCTATTTTTATACTTACATGAACAGGGGACAGCCCTTATCATGTAACATCCCTCCCTTCCATATTTCACAAAAAAAATGTATGCATTTTCAACTTTAGGACATTTTTTTTTTTTTTTTTACATCTACATCTACACAACCACACGGCTAGAAAGATCAGGCTAAAAAAACACAAAAAAAAAATCTCTTTCAGTCAGCCCTTCACAGCCGACTTCACAATTATTTATTTTTTTATAAGAGGACCTTTCTGATCTTTGTGGCATTTACTTTTTGGGTGTAGGATATTTACCTATGATACACATCAGCTATTTTTCAGCCACCCATATGCCGCAGACTAAAGGTTTTCACCTTTCTCGAAATGGACGACTTCCTTCGTCTCAAAAGTGTTCTGATCTCTCTTTCCGCATGGTTAGTCTTATCAAGTATGGCTTTGTTTTTTTTTATTCTATAACTATCTCATACGGGACATACCAAAGCTCATATACTTAAATCTTTGTGGTTGGCTTCAGAAGTTTAAGATATACCTTTTTTTCTCTCATACGGATTCACTCGGATTTCCTTGCTTGGATTTTTGAAACTTCGACGAGGATTTAGAAATATCATCCCTAACTAACTAACACGTTTCGCGCCCAACACCTTAATTGCGCCTAAATTCTATCTAATTGCCCGATTTTTTTTTTTGTGCTTTTTCTTTTCTCTCACCAGGGCTTCCAAGATCCAGCAGATATATCCCACATTCATGCGTCTCTAAAAAAAATACAAGGTTATATCTTTCTTACGTAATCTACGGCATATTTTTGCTTGTCTCTTACTTCATTAAGCTATATGTGATTGCCTCGGGACTACCTCTCATCGGTTTACTGGTCCCCTTAAGAATTTTCGTATTCTTTCCAACGCCTGTTTATTAACTAAGCCAAGACTTATTTACTACTTTGCTTGGAGTCGTTTACGTGCAACCAGCTTATTTTAAGCACTTAATTAACCAGGTTCCCAAATTTTTCGTATAGGGGCACTTCTTGTGCTTATCAATCCCTACCAAGTAACTTTTCTTGGATAAAAATTTTTAGGATCTCTAAAAAAAAAACAACAAAACCAAATGCTAAAACAAAACACCTTTCTTACGGCTTATCACATCTAAAAACTCCAAATACCCGTTTACGTAATTTTAATTCTTGTCCCCCTTCTAAAATTCTAACTGAATCTGTAAGCCAACCATACGTCTTAACTTATTTTCTACTAGATCATTTTAATCTAATGTATATTTACGGATAACTTTGAATTCTTGCTGTGAAAATCATAACATTACATACATAAGACAATTTACAATATTTGTTCAACATCATCACAAAACACATGCTGAATTTATTTCCTCACGACCGGTCGTTCCATCACCAAGAATTCAAAGTTTCACATTTTAATTTCTGAAGTGACGTCTCGCTTCAGACGTCTGCCTGTCTCTGAGTTTTCTCACTGACCGTCTCCCCTGACTGTCTCTCCTAACTGTCTCTCTGACTGTCTCTGCCTGTCTCTGACTCTCCTCGACCAACTAACTCCCACCTCCTATATTGAGAACTCCATGCATCCCGGCCACGTGAGCAAAATTCACGTGTCTCAACATGCGCGACTTTGCACGTTTTCGACATTGATTTCCCAATAACCTATTTTTCTTGTGTTGTTTCCACAAAGGAATTTAACCTACATATCTAATTTATTTAACCAATATTTTATTATCCACATTCTTTTAACAATTGAATCGTTTATTTATTATTTATTTCATCCGAATGAACAATTTACTGGACATTCCATTTAAACCTATTGTTCTTTAAAACTTATGTCCAGGGTTCGATTTCTGCTTTCTCTTATTTCCATTTTAACTAATCTCTCTATTTTTATACTTACATGAACAGGGGACAGCCCTTATCATCTAACACTCTCTGTTTTCCACTGTTTCTTCTAACTAAAGTTTTTCTCTATCCCTAGAACTTTCTATTTTCCGTGACGTCATACACATGTTAAAACATGTGCCTTCTTTCACGTGTTCTGGACATGCGTGTCCAAAACTTTTCCTATACTCAGTAACCTATTTTTCCAATATGTTAAAAACATTATCTTATAAGCTGCATTCTTTCAATTTAAAATTTCATAACAAACTTGACAGTTCACATTCTTTTCTTGAAATATTTTATCTATATTCTAAACAATTGTTTGTTTTACATTTTCAAATTCTCACACGTAATCTATTTCTAAACCTAAATTACGAGGTTCGAATTTCGTCTATTGCTATTTCATTTTAACTAATCTCTCTATTTTTATACTTACATGAAAAGGGGACATCCCTTATCATGTAACACATGATGTTACCAAGCTAATCATAAACCTTGATTCCAGTTGACATTTACAATTCTTGTCGGTATCTGTTTCGTATCACAAAATCAATCACGTAATTATTATATCAAGCAGTGAATCTATTATGCCCTTAACTCATCAGAAGAAATCTGTCAAAAGGAAATAAAGTGTGATTTGACATGATTAAAATCCGAAAACTGGAAGAGAAGCTACAAATACCGTTAATATGTTTCCATTATGCCATTTTGAATTTTTTAAATATATATATATATATATATATATATATATATATATATATATATATATAGAGAGAGAGAGAGAGAGAGAGAGTCTTTGAAGTTTTTAACCTTTAAAACTATACAAAAAAATACTTTTTATCATTCGTTAAAAACCATCTAGTCAGTAAGCCATTTAATCACCTGCAATCACTGCATCAACTCTCTCGAATTTACTATAATACCAATTTTTTTTATTTTTCAAGGGATCATCAGTTGTTTACCATGAAACACTGTTTCGGGGATTTAAAAACAAAACAGTATATTACATCATGGCTCCCCAGCAGTGTTGATCAAACACCACCACCCTTAATCTTAGGAAGAAGACATGTTACAAACATTTGATCCAATATATATATATATATATATATATATATATATATATATATATATAATTAATACTATAATATATATATATATATATATATAATTAATACTATAATATATATATATATATATATATATATATAATTAATACTATAATATATATATATATATATATATAATTAATACTATAATATATATATATATATATATATATATATATAATTAATACTATAATATATATATATATATAATTAATACTATAATATATATATATATATATAATTAATACTATAATATATATATATATATATATAATTAATACTATAATATATATATATAATTAATACTATAATATATATATATATAATTAATACTATAATATATATATATATATACATATATATATAATTAATACTATAATATATATATATATATATATATATAATTAATACTATAATATATATATATATATATATATATATATAATTAATACTATAATATATATATATATATATATATATATATATATATATATATATATAATTAATACTATAATAATTTGTCTATGTGCAGATTATGTGTAGGAATGATATTAATATGACAAGAACACATAGTAAGCTATTTAAAAATACAAGGTTCAAAGTAAGAATGTGAAGAAATAATAATTAATTAGATGTATGTTACTTAGACAAGTCACAAACAATGCTATAAAAAGAGTAAAACAAGACAATATGCTGCAATGCATTAAACAACATCTGCTTGAACATGTTTTCCCTCACATATACACACCCACATTATGCACGCACATACGCACAGACACGTACATATATTCACGTTCACGTACATACACTCACATTCATGTGCATGCACACACACACACTAACATACACACATGTACGCACACATGGGAAACGTCACTTCCCCTGAAAGGAATTCTAGACATGAACAGTAAGAACACTCACCCCGATATAAAAGTCAACATAACCATTCAACTTCGTCTTTCTTCCCTTTTTGTCTGGGTTTGTCAACCAAGCAAGTCCGCGTCCATAGCTCTTGGCTTGAAGACTTTTCCCCGTGGACGACTGCTATCATGAATGCACGGTTTTGCTGAGGCCAACACTCCCTTTCCTATTTCCCTTTCTACATGCAGGACGGCCATTTCTCGTCCTTAACTTCATTCCTTTCTTTTCCATGCGCATAGTCGTCAATGCCTGAATGAGCACGTGTTACACCTAAACCATTTAATTTTGACAGAAAATAAACGACATGTTTATTTTATTCAGCAATTGAGTTTTGTTTCCTTCATTCCATTCGTTTCATTATTTTCTTTTGTAGCGAGTTAGTATATTTATATCCTGGTCTGCAACACATCACAGTCAGGCAAATGTCTTTTCAATATAAAGAATGCTATAAAAAGAGTAAAACGTGATTATACAGAGTGAGAATTTTCGAATATGTGCATGTGCAATACTTAGATAAACAAGTGTTCTGCACGCTTTCGCATCAACAAGACAGTATGCTGCAATACATTAAACAACATCACAATCAGGCAAATGTCTTTTCAATATAAAGTACACAGCATTCCGCCATGCCATTCGATTAGGGATATCTAGGAGAAAAGATGATGATGCTCAAAATCCCATGCCTTAGCAAATTTTTGAAATGCTGGGAGCTAAAATGTGAACCATTATCCTAACTAGCCTTTCTGCGACTTTGCTCAGCAAATATTTGCTTGAGAAAACTAATGACTTCCATGCTGAGAATTCCCTGAGTCTGCGAATTAAGGAGTACTTTGAATAATAATCTAGGATGAGGAGATAATTAGCTCCATTTAGGTTGAAAAGGTCAGTGGCTAGGATTTGCCACGGCCGCGCAGGAATCTCTTGTGGCATGAGGGTCTCAGCAGTTTGGGATTCCTGCAGTTCTTAGAAAGAACAGGTCTTGGCTCTTAATTTGCACTTGTCACTTTCTTGGTGTCCATAATGCACCTTCTCCAATATATCTCGTTGCATTGATTTAGGGATCAGAATTCTGTCACCTTTAAGTAATAAATAGTTTATATTAATAAAATCTACAAGAGAGCTGATGGAAGCTTATCTGGACCAGTTCGATCGGATTGGTAACTTTGATGGGGAGTACCACATTGTACTTTACCCAAACAATCATCCCATAATCCACGCACCCAGAAAATGACCCATCAACACGAGGGACGAGATAAAGGTAGAACTGGATGGAGGTGTCCCAGGGGATAATACAAAAAATAGATGAACCAACAGATTGGGTGAGCAGCATTGTGCATGTGCGTAAGAGCAATGGCAAACTTTTCCTATGTTTACACCCTGAAGATCTGAACACAAACATAATACGTCGCCATTACAAGACACCAAACATGGAAACAGTCTATGTGGCTCTCACACAGACTGTCTGGTGTGAAGTTCTTCTTCAAGCTCGATGCAAAAAATCGCGGGTTTGTATTACTGTACACATAGATTCGAAAAAGTTGTCAAAAAAACAAATATATAACAAATAAATGTTATCAAAGGCAAGATAAGTTACTTTTCTGCCAAACTGGATATATTTTTTGTGTTTTTATTCAATGTAACATATTTATTCAGCTCGAAAACCATACAGTGTTTACCGATGTATTGGAACATTCAAGATGGCGTCTGATTCTCTCTTTAACACTGTAAGTTGGGGAAAAGGTGTTATAAATAAAAAACCGGATAAAATACTGTTAAAAACTCGCTCAATATATGTTACCGTGACATAGGTTGACATATATTCGGCGGGTTTTAATAGTATTTTGTATAGTTTTTTATTTATAACACCTTTTTCCAAACTTACGGTGTTTAAGAGAGTGTGAGACGCCATCTTGAATTTTCGAATACATCGGTAAACACTGTATGTTTTTCGAGCTGAATAAATATGTTACATTGGATAAAAACACAAAAAATATATCCAGTTTGGCAGAAAAGTAACTTATCTTGCCTTTGATAACATTTATTTGTTATATATTTGTTTTTTGACAACTTTTTCGAATCTATGTTTACAGTAATTAAAACCCAAAATGGCTATTGGTCAATCAAGCTCGACATAGAATCACAGCTACTGACCACATTCAATTCACCGTTTGGTTTGATATTGTTTTAAGACAATGCCCTTTGGATTGTTTGTCTTATGATGTTTTCCAACAAAAAATGGACATGATCATTGAAAAATGTCCTGGTGCATAAGCATTAATTGATGACGTCATCATCCATGGTAAAACTAAAGAGGAGCACGACAACAACCTAAGAAAGTTGATGGAAACTGCACGAAATACTGGCCTCACAGTCAACTTGTGCAATCAACCAAAATCAAGTAAGATTCTTCGGTGCAATCTTCGACGAGAATGGGATGCACCCAGATCCCGAAAAAGTTGAGGAAATAAAATCGCTCCCTAGCCTAACCAATACTACCGAATTGTAAAACGTACTGGGAATCATTAGCTATATGGCACCCTTCATTTCGAGACTTCCAGACCTCACAGCAAACCTAAAGGAGCTCCTAATAAAACATGCTGACTATTGTAAGAAATTCTCTTACTCGTTTTTGCCTATGGCAGAATGAAAGAGACACAGAAAAGCAACTAAGGCTCACCTTAAATCCAAGAATAATTTTATTTACAAAAGGGTAAAAAAGCAGTCCATATTGCAAAAGAATGCCCTCTTTAGCTTCTGACAAATGGCGGGTAGTTCTTGCCTTGAAAGGCGAAGGTAGTTGTAGTTCTTGCCTTGAAAGGCGAAGGTAGTTTTCTTCTTGTTGAAGATGCTGGTAGAATTGGCCGCTCGTAGAATTGGTTGAGGGTTCTCGTAATCCTTCCAGACTGTCGATACGATCAACGCACTTTGCGATCAATGTTCATAAAATAATATGCCCCCCTGCGGGCAATGTTAATGAAGTAATTAATCCGTAGAACATTTTAGCCTCTGGCTTATATCCGCATTTAAATGAGCGGAGAAATAAATGGGGTAGAACCATGCCTTAGTTCATTAGGAATAGAACGAGATTACGTGCGTCGGCTTTGCTCGATGCCAAATTGAAATCTGTATTTTGAAACATAAAATTCCCGCCACTTCTGAATCCTCCGCAGCAACTGGACAACGCAATACCATTGGTCGAAATAATCGCGTGATTGTAAATCACGCGGTTATCGCCCTTGCTTCTGAAATTTCTAACACTATCAATGGAGTAATAGCTGCCAGAGGTCGCTGCAACAAACAAAGGACTTAATATGCAAGGAGATGCTACTTCCATATTATGACTCTTCGAAAAAGTCCATCATACAAGTTGATGCATCATCTAGAGGATTGAGAGAAGCACTAATATTTTTCATTTATTGCGATTTAAAATTTTGTTTATATATATATATATATATATATATATATATATATATATATATATATAGTCTTTGAAGTTTTTTAACATTTGAAACTACACAAAAAATGACTTTTTATCATTCGTTAAAAAAAACACTTAGTCAGTAAGTCATTTAATCACCTGCAATCACTGCATCAACTCTCTTGAATTTACTATAATACCAATTTTTTTATTTTTCAAGGGATCATCAGTTGTTTACCATGAAACACTGTTTCGGGGATTTAAAAACAAAACAGTATATTACTTCATGGCTCCCCAGCAGTGTTGATCAAACACCACCACCCTTAATCTTAGGAAGAAGACATGTTACAAAAAATTTTTATCCAATTTCCTATTCTTAATTGCAATTACTAACCTTTTCATAGTATAAAAATGAATTTCTTACTTGTGCGATTCATCAATTTCCACATTTAAAATGGATTATATTTATTTGCTGTCCACTCAGCAAAATGTGGCACAAGGCCGGAAAGTGGTAACCCAGCAGGCTCCCCTAAAGGAGGGGCACTCCTGCAATTTTAAAAATTGCCTGAGTAACCCCGTCGGCATTCCCCGGTCGGGGCGCCTCAGGCAGCAAGCAATAAACTTGCCCCACCGGAAAGCCCGGTGGCAAGGCCTGGGAGGGTGGACCTCCTAGGTATTACCCAAGCGGTGTACCTCAGTCCAACAGGTGCTGGGCCGGTTCCCGGCCCCTCACCTGTTGGGCTGAGTGTCAAGTGACGGATCCTTGACTGGTACTATCCATTTAAAATGGATTATATTTATTTGCTGTCCACTCAGCAAAATGTGGCACAAGGCCGGAAAGTGGTAACCTAGCAGGCTCCCCTAAAGGAGGGGCACTCCTGCAATTTTAAAAAATTGCCTGAGTAACCCCGTCGGCATTCCCCGGTCGGGGCGCCTCAGGCAACAAGCAATAAACTTGCCCCACCGGAAAGCCCGGTGGCAAGGCCTGGGAGGGTGGACCTCCTAGGTATTACCCAGGCGGTGTACCTCAGTCCAACAGGTGCTGGGCCGGTCTCCGGCCCCTCACCTGTTGAGCTGAGTGTCAAGTGACGGATCCTTGACTGGTACTATCCATTTGAAATGGATTATATTTATTTGCTGTCCACTCAGCAAAATGTGGCACAAGGCCGGAAAGTGGTAACCCAGCAGGCTCCTCTAAAGGAGGGGCACTCCTGCAATTTTAAAAATTGCCTGAGTAACCCCGTCGGCATTCCCCGGTCGGGGCGCCTCAGGCAGCAAGCAATAAACTTGCCCCACCGGAAAGCCCAGTGGCAAGGCCTGGGAGGGTGGACCTCCTAGGTATTACCCAGGCGGTGTACCTCAGTCCAACAGGTGCTGGGCCGGTCTCCGGCCCCTCACCTGTTGGGCTGAGTGTCAAGTGACGGATCCTTGACTGGTACTATCCATTTAAAATGGATTATATTTATTTGCTGTCCACTCAGCAAAATGTGGCACAAGGCCGGAAAGTGGTAACCCAGCAGGCTCCCCTAAAGGAGGGGCACTCCTGCAATTTTAAAAATTGCCTGAGTAACCCCGTCGGCATTCCCCGGTCGGGGCGCCTCAGGCAGCAAGCAATAAACTTGCCCCACCGGAAAGCCCGGTGGCAAGGCCTGGGAGGGTGGACCTCCTAGGTATTACCCAAGCGGTGTACCTCAGTCCAACAGGTGCTGGGCCGGTTCCCGGCCCCTCACCTGTTGGGCTGAGTGTCAAGTGACGGATCCTTGACTGGTACTATCCATTTAAAATGGATTATATTTATTTGCTGTCCACTCAGCAAAATGTGGCACAAGGCCGGAAAGTGGTAACCTAGCAGGCTCCCCTAAAGGAGGGGCACTCCTGCAATTTTAAAAAATTGCCTGAGTAACCCCGTCGGCATTCCCCGGTCGGGGCGCCTCAGGCAACAAGCAATAAACTTGCCCCACCGGAAAGCCCGGTGGCAAGGCCTGGGAGGGTGGACCTCCTAGGTATTACCCAGGCGGTGTACCTCAGTCCAACAGGTGCTGGGCCGGTCTCCGGCCCCTCACCTGTTGAGCTGAGTGTCAAGTGACGGATCCTTGACTGGTACTATCCATTTGAAATGGATTATATTTATTTGCTGTCCACTCAGCAAAATGTGGCACAAGGCCGGAAAGTGGTAACCCAGCAGGCTCCCCTAAAGGAGGGGCACTCCTGCAATTTTAAAAATTGCCTGAGTAACCCCGTCGGCATTCCCTGGTCGGGGCGCCTCAGGCAACAAGCAATAAACTTGCCCCACCGGAAAGCCCGGTAGCAAGGCCTGGGAGGGTGGACCTCCTAGGTATTACCCAGGCGGTGTACCTCAGTCCAACAGGTGCTGGGCCGGTCTCCGGCCCCTCACCTGTTGGGCTGAGTGTCAAGTGACGGATCCTTGACTGGTACAATCCATTTAAAATGGATTATATTTATTTGCTGTCCACTCAGCAAAATGTGGCACAAGGCCGGAAAGTGGTAACCTAGCAGGCTCCCCTAAAGGAGGGGCACTCCTGCAATTTTAAAAATTGCCTGAGTAACCCCGTCGGCATTCCCCGGTCGGGGCGCCTCAGGCAGCAAGCAATAAACTTGCCCCACCGGAAAGCCCAGTGGCAAGGCCTGGGAGGGTGGACCTCCTAGGTATTACCCAGGCGGTGTACCTCAGTCCAACAGGTGCTGGGCCGGTCTCCGGCCCCTCACCTGTTGGGCTGAGTGTCAAGTGACGGATCCTTGACTGGTACTATCCATTTAAAATGGATACATTTTTTAATTTATCAGTCTTGTATTTATAAGCTTTGGATTAATCCATTTAACTACTTATCACCCCCACTATAATTAGTAGTTTTAATATTTACATTCTTATTTATTTAAAATTAGATATATAAAGGTTAAAAATATTTTATTTTTACATATATACATTTTTTTTTTTTTTTATATATATATAAATTTATTATATGTAATTATAAATACATTTTATACATTGCTAATATAGTTTTGCATTTCCTTTATTAATATAGTCTGGTTTATCTTAAACGATTCAAAAGCATCAGGATAACGAACAAATGCTTTATTTAACTGTTTAAATATTTTATTTTTATCCCCACCTTGTTTTATCATCCTTATTACTAAGCTAGAAACTGGTGGTATAAAATCTGTTAATTTTAGAGTAACGCGAGCTATTCTCAAAAACTCTGACATAATGGTTCCATACACAAAAACAGGGCAGGTGCTATCCTTATGGGGCATACGTACTATTTTAAAGGGGAATGCGTTTCTTTTATCAAATATTTTATAAAGAAAAATCCCATCCTCAATTTTTATATCTAAATCCAGAAATGTAGCCTGTTGTCCTCTATGTTCACAATTCACAGTTCGTTTAGTGTTATATATATATATATATATATATATATATATATATATATATATATATATAGGCGCTTATGCCAACGGATCATTAAATCTAAGGGAGATAGCCAGCATAAACATAACAAAAACAAGCATATTTTGCGAGATATAATTTAAAACGTTGAAAATTAAAACAGTGAAAAAATGTTTAAAAAAAAAAAAAGAAAAAATGATAACTGCAGCCGAGTTCCGGAAATAAATCGCTGTAACAGTTTACGAAAAAGAAATAAGTTAACAAAGTTGATCAACAAACTTAAAAATATAACAATGCTAAGTAACAAAATAAACTTATTAATTAACACAAAACAAAAGTAAACAACCTGTTACAATGAAACTATGTTAATTAATCAACAACAAAAAATTAAATAAACTTGTTTGAAACGATCGTAATTAACCAAAAACAAAAATTAAATAAACTTGTTAATTAACGAAAATAGCGAATCTTTTTTAAAGGAGATTTTTGTTGTGAGTTAATTGACATCGTTACATTGTAACAGTTTACTTTTGTTTTTGTTTTTAACTTTTGTTTTGTGTACGTTGATTAATTGTAATATTTTAAGTTCGTTGATTAACTTGTTTTTTTTTTTTTTGTTGAAATTTACGGGACTAATTTCAATTTCACCCGGCGTTTCCAGGTACAGTATTCGTGTGATAATACTTCTTTTCTCTCTCTCTCTCTCTCTTTTTTTTTTTTTTTTTTTTTTCAGCTAACATTCTTTCATTGTTCTACTGATTGTTTCAACGTCCCAAATTATATCTTGCAAAATATGCTTATTTTTGCTATGTCTTTGCTGGTTATCTCCCTTAGAATTAATGACATAAGCGCCGGAGAGATAACGACGTGACGTCTTTATATTATTACAAGAAACCATTTTCCTTCCAAGGGACGTAACTCGTATAGTTAAAAATACAAAGCAAGGTGAGATAATCCATATCTTGACAGGTTCTCTTGCAGTTTGGATAAATCAAAATACGAGGAAAATACTAAGATGTTGTTTTTTGTTTTGGCTTTAGCGATATGTTTGGAATGAATTCAATTATTTACGAAAATGCATTTGGGTTTGTATTACTGTACACATAGATTCGAAAAAGTTGTCAAAAAACAAATATATAACAAATAAATGTTATCAAAGGCAAGATAAGTTACTTTTCTACCAAACTGGATATATTTTTGTGTTTTTATTCAATGTAACATGTTTATTCAGCTCGAAAAACATGCAGTGTTTACCGATGTATTGGAAAATTCAAAATGGCGCCCGACTCTCTCTCGGAGAGGGGAAGTTTTGGAAAAGGTATTATAAATAATAAACTAGACAAAATACTGTTAGAAATTCGCTCAATATATGTTACCGTGACATAAGTTGACATATATTCTGTTGTTTTTTAATAGTATTTTGTATAGTTTATTATTTATAACATCTTTTCCCAAACTTACCGTGTTAAAGAGACAGTCGGGCGCCATTTTGGATTTTCCAATACATCGGTAAACACTGCATGTTTTTCGAGCTGAATAAACATGTTACATTGAATAAAAACACAAAAAATATATCCAGTTTGGTAGAAAAGTAACTTATCTTGCCTTTGATTACATTTATTTGTTATATATTTGTTTTTTGACAACTTTTTCGAATCTATGTGTACAGTAATACAAACCCGTGCATTTTTACCTAAATGCGAGTTGGGAATAATTTTCCCTTTTTTAACCAATTTGGTTCCCCCACATGGGGAGCGGTATATATATATATATATATATATATATATATATATATATATATATATATATATATATATATTATTTTTAAAATGTAATTATCCACTGACACGTGTTTCGTCATCTACGACTCATCAGAGTGGCTGCACTGTGAAGAGGGAGACAAATCTCATTTAGTAAATGATTCGTTCATTTTTTTTTTCATCTCACAATTTAGGACGCGATATTTTTTATTAAATCAAATCATTAAAAAAAAAAATGAAAGCTTCGACGAATTGTTTTAAATGTATCAAAGTTGATAACCTTAATAATACAAAATGTAGTATTTACGTGACTATTAAGAGAATCGTTTTTGTTTTCATATCATAATTTATTTAGGTACGGGCAAAATGAATGCCGATGCTCAAAATGTATAAACATTTTGACCCCTCCCTTTAATTAAAAATTCACCAAAAATCAGGAAATTAACCAATTTTAATGAAGTTTTCAGTTTTTATCAAATAATGATCGCGGAATATAACGAACGAATTATTTTTATTTAAATCTTAGTGGAAATATATTATTTTTTCTAAACAAAAATACCTTTACTAAAGTTATGGTTTTCAGTAGTAAAAAAAAAAAAAAAAAAAAAAAACGCAAGAATTTATTTTTGCAACAATAAAATAAAAAAATAAAAATTCTTACAGGAGCATCACGAAAAAAAAAGCCCCTAAAACCGTATTAACGAAATTGATATAACTCGAAGAAAAATCAATTTTTCTGACTACCAATATTATCATTGAATTAAGCATTGTTTATTTAATATTTTACACGAAAAAATTATAATTGCAAAAAATATTTCTATTTTAATTTTTTATACGCTTACATTTTTAACGTCATCTTTATATGTAAGATTCTAATATTTCCGTTGCACGCAAGAACGTATAATTATCAACGAAAGATAATGTTCATATAATCTTGGAAAATAAAGTAAAAAAAAAAAATTAAGTTGAAAAATAGGAACATAGAAAAATAATTTAATTAAACAATGGTAAAAATTATACGAACGTCCAATGTTGGTAAGTAGAGAGGCACAGAGTTGAAAATAAAACCAGTCTGTTTTGCCCACCCTCCTCCTCCTCTCTTCAACTACCCGCCTGTTTGTGTTTATCAACTTTAAATTTTACGTAAACATTATGATAAATTTTTACATCGGTTTGTATTTTTTTAGTGTGTAATTTTTTCAATAACTATAAATTGTTTTCTTAACCAATTGTAATTCTGTATTAATATTAATAAATAATGGTGCTAACTTTTTTTTTTCAATAAATAAATTGTCAGTAGTATAATTATTACCGAATTTCCATTACTAATGATTACTATATTGTCCAATTTCTACTGTACATTCTTTAACCCTTGTCCTCGGGTGGCCTCTTGGCCTTGATAATGTGGTGATGCCTGTGTAAAAAAATAAAAATAAAATAAATTGTCAGTAGTATAATTATTACCGAATTTCCATTACTAATGATTACTATATTGTCCAATTTCTACTGTACATTCTTTAACCCTTGTTCTCGGGTGGCCTCTTGGCCTTGATAATGTGGTGATGCCTGTGTAAAAAAATAAAAATAAAATAAATTGTCAGTAGTATAATTATTACCGAATTTCCATTACTAATGATTACTATATTGTCCAATTTCTACTGTACATTCTTTAACCCTTGTCCTCGGGTGGCCTCTTGGCCTTGATAATGTGGTGATGCCTGTGTAAAAAAAATAAAAAATAAAATAAATTGTCAGTAGTATAATTAATGAATTTAATGAACTTTTGTTACATGAAGGCTTTTGCGTCCTTTAATTTATTACTTATTTAATGGTTTGCTTTTCTTTTCTTTTTTTTTTATTACATTTTCACCCCAAACAAGGCACATTGCAGCTTTGGTGTAGGAGGCTACTATCAGGGGCAACAACTACTGGGGCACTATGTAGGAATTTGGCCAGCAATATGTCGGTTCACGTTGCATTTGAACTTCTGCACGTCAGTACAGTTGGGGAAGCAGGGACCTGGAACAGAATTCCAAAGTCTAGCGGTTCTGTGGAAGAAACTACTGGAGTAGAAAGATCTTTTACATCTAGGGATCTCTACAGTGTGGGGGTGTGATTAACAGCCTGTCGGGTTTGTCGAGGGTGTTCACATCGTGGGGGCACAAGTGCTTGCAGTTCGTCAGAGCATCCACCATTAAAATATTGTAGAACAGGCAGAGGGATGCAACATTTCATCGATGGGACAGAGGCTGAAGCTTAGATGCCAGTTCACTGGTCTCAATCTCATGGGGAGTGGTCACTGCAGACAGATGCATCGATAAACAACAAGACGGATTTGAAGCTTCAATCTTTTATTTCAAGGCAAGCCTATCATCTCGAACCCTGGTTGTTGGGAGAAACCCGAGATTTCCCGTCTGCATTCTCTGCTACACAAAACCAACTCTCTGCATGTGATCATCAACTGGAAGCCTACGACCACGGTTCTATTATATACATTTAAAATGTTGCAATTTTAGACAATAAAACTGTGTGTGTGTTTTTTTAAGAAACAAGGGAGAGTTTCTTGCTAATGTGAAACGTTTTTTCTCTAACTGTGCGGGTTTTATCTTAGGGATTTTTTCTGGTGTGGAAATTGTATGTAAATCGATGTAAACTGTTCTATGGAATGTTAAAATGTATGTTTTTTAGGAAGTGGCAGAAGAGGCCATAATAATAAGCACTCGGATAAGTAAAATGTGATGTTTTTCTTTAAAAAAAAAAAAAACCCTAGAGTTGCGTGACGTTGACAAATTTAGTTTCCATCGATTGTTATTTTGTGTTAAATTTTTGGTTGTGAAAGAATATGTGGAGGTTTATAAGTGAGTCGTTTTGTTTTCTTTGGAAACGACCATGTATTTTAATTGTAAATGTTTATGTGTTTTTTGTAAACGACTGTGATTGTTAATTTTTTTTATTTTTGATATTCTGTGAGGTGGTAAAGGTGATGTAGCCGACCTCAGAATTTGATGACATGGACAAAATTGGGTTTCCACGAAACTGTGTTTTGTTATTTGGAGTTTTATTATTGATGAGACGAGACTTTGTGAATGCTTATAGGATATTTTTCATTTTTATTTTTTATATAATTGATGTTTTTCTCGAATCGGTATTGTGCGATATTTTCTTGTTCGTGACATGACCCTAACCCGTCACCCCTAATTTCCCGTGCATGTCACCCCTAATTTCCGGTTCATGTCATCCTAATTTCCGGTGCATTCTCTCTAGGTTGATACCTGTCAAACCTAACCTTTTGTGACCCTGCCAACTTGCTCATGGGAAACCCAAAATGTGCTTATATAACTTCTATTTCTAAAACTACCTATATAGCAATTAAGCTGGGATTCCCAATACTACACTTTTATGCATTTTAAAATGAAGGAAGAGGGTCTGCGACTCAAAAAAAAGTTGCTCGGTTTAAGTTTAATACACCAATTTCAATATTGTTTCATTTTAATTTTAAAATTCTTTTACAATAATAAAGTCATTTTCAATAGACAATCAAATTGCATTCTTACAGACAGTGTACCCCCAAATATGTCCTAGTATTTCCCTCATATTTTAGTTTATTTAAACTGCAAAAGAAGCATGATTTGTAGGTTCTGGCCGTGGGGTCACTAACTTGTAAAGGTGTGAGTCGGTGTTCATCAATTGATAATCGAGACCTATCAGTTTTAAGGAGCGAGCATGCAGATGCAGAAATCTCCTGAAGTCAAAAACAGGAGGGTATCCGCGGGACCATTAAAGGTAAATTTAATGAGATCGCAGATTAATAGATAGTTCTCACCAAGGCACATACTAGCCTATCATGCCTTGACAGAGTACAAAATAGACTTCGTGGTTTAGTGGGGGATGCCCTTTTCTCTACCCTGCAACCTCTCTCCCACAGAAGAGACGTTGCGAGCCTATCCTTGTTTTATCGTTATTTTCATGGCAGGTGCTCGTCTGAACTCCAATCCCTGGTCCCCCCTCGCCAATCTTTCACGAAAAACACCCGTCTAGCTGAATCCACTGTGAAAAATTCCCCCCACTCTATATCTGTGCCTAAATCAAAACGCGGATTTCATGAACAAGGCTTCTTTCTTAGAACTGCACGCCTGTGGAACTCTGTTCCGTCTGCCTACTTCCCTCCGGACTACAACTTGGATGTCTTCAAGTCTAATGTTAACAAATTCCTAATGAACCGCCCCCTTAAGTAAACACTTCATCAAATCTCCTCACTAACGTAATGTACTTGCAATAACCCTTATTCCTGAGTGGCTTCCGGGCCTTGATAAGTGGTGATCACTGTGTAAAAAAAAAAAAAAAAAAAATGAAAAAAAAAATAGAAATAACTCTGGAAAATAACGACACCTGACAAAGAACTCGACATCACTGTATTAATATGAAATAAACAACATTTATTTATGTGCATTATTATTCATCGGACTAATGTTCGCATCTTGAGTGTGATTTTCAAAACATTTCGGTCGATATAACCTCCGACCTTCTTCAGGTGTATCTTGTAGAACTCGGGAATGTTTCTATCGAACACGGGAATTCGGACGGAATTTCGATAAAAAAAAAAGCATGACTAAGAACTGCGTACATGAAATCCCATATAAATATGGAAAACTATACAGAGGTGAAACGTGTCATCCGGAAAAAATCAATTGTAAAAGTGATATTCTCCTGAAGGTTGCAGGTTCAATCCTCAGTGTGGGCGACAGAAATATACATTTACGAATTACTTAGGACCTCTATCCAGTCATGGCTGACGGAACAAGTGCATGCTACCCCGTTAAGTAAATAATAAAGGGTTCTGCTCGAAATTCCGTCCAAATTCTCGAGTTTGACAGAAACATTCCCGAGTTCTACAAGATACACCTGAAGAAGGTCGGAGGTTATATCGACCAAAACGTTGTGAAAATCACACTCAAGATGAGAACAGTCGTCCGATGAATAATAATACATATAACCAATCCTCATTTGAAAAATTCAGGAACGTCATTTATTTATGTGTTAGGAATATTAGTTCAAATCGTTCCAACGTAAGTGTTTTCTTGTAATGAATGTTTATTATGCAGGATTAGCTAAAGGGGGGTTTCTTGAGAATAACATGGAGTTTAAAATTATTGAGTTTCATGAACAGGATGGCACACGTTGCTTGAAATTAATGTGATTATTTTCTTAGAAAAGCAGTCATTAATCATGAGAGTGAAAACGTGTTTGTGTTCATCGCATAAGAACAGTAATTCGAAATTGTTATATATGTATATATATACATATATAACAATTATGTGGAATATGTATATATATACATACATATACAAAAGACATTTACTGCGGGTTGACAGTTGAGGACACTTCCGGTAGCTGGGGCTTCCAGTAAGATGGCGTTCTGGAAATAAAAAGGTGTTTTAAACTACTCGGATTAAATCTCTTTCCTCGTATCTCTTCCACAGGATATCCCGATCTCTACTCACTCATAATGATATTAAATAAGTATCTGCACGGTAAGACAAACTTATTTTATTGTCACACTCACAAATAGATAAACTTTGCTTATATAAATCACATACATAATGATGTATGTATACAACAGTGTATATATATATATAATCATTTATGTATACAACAGAAATAAAAATTGTTAAAAAAAAAAAGAATTAAATTCCTATTCGATGCGATAATTTTCCATGATGAGAATTAAGGTTAATTTGTCTTACGCGCCCAAAATCATGTTGGGGTGATTGAACGCCCAACAAGACAGAGTTCTTCAGCACAAAGTGCGGATTTGAAGAGAAAAACTGAAAATCTGATTTGATTTTTCGTGGCAAATCATTATATAGGGATGTTCTCAAAAGTTCCAACCAGTTTGCTGCATTTATAAACGAAGCAATGAAGCATAGTTCCTTTGTCTTAGATGTGCGGGTGGTCGTATCATACGTTATGTCTTTACGCATCCTTCATATGCGTTGGCATTGAAAACGGTGATTGCTATGAAATATTCCTGCAGGGGATTTGTGCCGGCCATATGTAGCAGCCACTACAGTCACGAGTTTCGTAGACAATATTTAAGATGGCGACCAAATTTAAAAAAAAAAAAAACGGCTTGCACAAAATTGAACATATTTAAATCACATAATTCAATTCATATTTTTGATAATACAAATTTGAATGATTTAATGGAGAAAATAAAATTTGACGGGCACCATGTTTGGTAAATTCATATTTTGGGGAACCAAAAAAATGGCTAATTATTTACGAAGAAAATGACATGCATTATGACGGATTAAATTTTTGGAACAAGGTAGGAAATAAGGACCCCAGTTAACTTCATTATAAAGAAAGAAATAAAAATGACAGATTTTGGTCAACACTGTTACATAATTATGGACAACATCTCATTTCGATTTATTAAACTTTCTTTTAACACATTCTTAATGATGCAACCCTGGTCCTAGCGAAAATACAGCAGCAGCAACAATTAACAGAAAAGAACAAAAACAGTCAATTATGTAAAATACTTAATTCTGATTGGTTAAAATCTCGAAGTTTGATTGGTTACTGTAATCCAACTTCAACCAATCAAAAAACAGTCGTCCTGGGAGTCAGATGATCAATATTTAAGGGAAGACTGTAGAGGACTAGGATATATATACCCTAACTCGCTACAAGAAAAAATAATGAAACGAATTGAATGAAGGAAATAAAGAACTCAAATGCTGGAATAAAATAAACATGTTGTTTATTTTCTGTTGAGAAATGAAAGTCTTGGGTGTACACGTGTTCATTCAGACGTTGACGACTATGTGCGTGGAAGGAAAACTCGCTCAAAACAATTAATTTCACAAAGGTAGGGTCCCCATGCTTGTTCATTTCGTGTCAGTCGGGCACCAGTTTGTTGTGAACTTGTGGCATAGGAGGAAATGCGTTTTCCTCTCGCGTTCAGGTGTCACCATTTTGTAGAGGTGGTGCAAATTAGGAATAATGAATTGCTTCGAGGAAGAAATGAATAGGAATTTATTTCGTGAAGAAACAAATGAAAGAAAAGGGTACTACACATGTTTAGTTTGACGTGCGTCTCTCGCTGTTAACTGGTGAGAAGGAAGGTCTATAGTTTGGCGGGCGTCTCTCGTTGTTAGCTGGTGAGAAAGAGTCTATAGTTTGCCGTGCATCTCTTGTTGTTAGCTGGTGAGAGGGAAAGTTTATTGTTGTAGAGAGAGAGAGTCTGTGTGTGTGTATGAGTGTTTCGTTCAAATTCATCGATTTCATTTTAAAATAACGGGGTCACCATCTTCCTGTAGAGGACTAGGATATATATATACCCTAACTCGCTATTGGAAAAAATAATGAAACGAATTGAATGAAGGAAACAAAGAACTCAAATGCTGGAAGAAAATAAACATGTCGTTTATTTTCTGTTGAGAAATGAAAGTCTTGGGTGTACACGTGTTCATTCAGCTGTTGATGACTACGCGCGTGACCGGAAAGGGGAATGCAATAGAGAAACGCGAAGTGAAAAGCCGGCCTGTAGAAAGAGAGGGTTAAGGTCAGTAGAGCGTCGCACACATGTCTGTTTTGATGGACCAGAGCCGAAGGGGAGATAGAGTGAGAATGTCAATCCAGGTTATGGAGATAGAAAGCATATAAAGTGTACGTACTCTCTGTTGTTTTTTTTTGTCCCACATAGTAGCAAGTGGTGTGAGGCACGTGCATGCCTAAAAGGCACGCTATCGGTCCGTAGAGCATACAGCTCGAAAGCTTGTCTTAAAAAGGGCAGGAAACAGCTTGTCTCTTGCTTTTATAGGTGTTTCCTCTGGTCTTTTGCGCATGTGTGGATTTCCTTCTAAAGGGGAAGTGACGTCGTCCGGGCGTGCGTGTATGTGAGTACATGTGTTTACGTTAACGTGTGTGTATATACACGTGAATGTGAATGTATGTACGCGAACGTGAATATATGTACGTGTGTGGACGTGGGCGCGTATGTTTGCGTGCGCGTATGTATATGACAAGTAATATAGCTTGAGATGTGAACGCATCTGTTTGTGTGAGACTAGAAAAGGCTCGCACAAGACCCAAACTTCTCCAGCAGCTTACCAAAGAGAAGAGAAGACCAGAGACAGCATTTTGACATCACCAACTTGGCAGACGACAAATCTGTACCAAGTTTAGGATCAACAAAGCCGTGAAACGTATCTGAACAACTGCCCCATTCAAACGTGAGTTGAATAATATTTCCACGTCAAATAGATAACAAGGCTGTTAAATTGTCTCCCTTGAATAATTTTCATTGAAAAACAAATTCTTGTTTTCTGATATTGTTGTCAACAAAACCAACCAGCACAAAGAATAACGTACGTTGACATATTTTTTTATCGAAGACTTATTATTTATGCTAAGTGGTTTTCCTTGAACATTTTTCATTGAAAAGTAAGTTCCTATTCTCCAAAACAATACCATAAAAGAATAGCAGATATATTGATATAATTTATCAACAAAACATGTTTGTAAGTTGTTAAGTTGCTTCCCTTGAATAATTTTTATCAAAAAACAAATTCTTGTTTTCCAATATTGTTGTCAAAACCAACCAACACAAAGAATAACGTACGTTGATATATTTTTTTATCAAAAACTTATTATTTATGCGGTAATCGTGAAGAAAGAGAGTCTAGTCTGCTTACCCCGTTTGACTATAGGTGGCGTTACTGTCTGTCCACCCAGTTACGGAAGCACAAAATGTATATAATGGCATCCTTGAAATAAAAATAAATGTTTTTGTTATATTTTCATTTTCAACATGTTTTTTTTTTGTTTTTTCTTTTTGAAAACATATTTAAGTTTTTTTGGGGTTTTTTTTTTCAAACATATTTACGTTTTTTTTTTTGATTTTGCAAACATATTTAAGTTTTATTTTTCCAAACAGTTACGTTTTTTTTAGTTTTTTTTTTTTTTTTTTTTTTTCAAGCATAAACTAAATGTTTTTGTTATATTTTTCTTTTAAACATATTTATGGGAACAACCGTTTTTCCGCGAGTATTTGTTACGCTCTTATAATAATAAAAAAAAATCAACGTTTTTTTCTTTTATCTTTTTTTATGGACCCCCCCTTTTTTTTCTTAATTTTTTTGCACTTATTTTACCTTTTCCGCGGGTATTTATATATATATTTGAAAAATGATATTGTAAAACCTGAATCTTACTTGAAACTAATATTAAAAAAAAAAAATAGCGCGGTACAATAAGTGCATAAGCAAACTTTTCAAAAAGAAAAATATTTAAAAAATATTTAGTTCATGCTTGCAAAAAAAAAAAAAAAAAAAAGAAACCGTAAAAACAAAAAAAAAGTAAATAAGTTTGAAAATAAACAAGCAACAAAACGTAAATGTTTTGGAAAAATAAAACTTAAATATGTTTGCAAAAAAAACAAAAACAAAAAAAAAAAACGTAAATATGTTTGAAAAAGAAAAAACCCAAACTTAAATATGTTTGCAAAAAAAAAAAAAGAAGAAAAAAAAACATGTTTAAAATTAAAATATAACAAAAACATTTATTTTTATTTCAAGGGTGGCATTATATACATTTTGTGTTTCCGTAACTGGGTGGACAGACAGTAACGCCACCTATAGTCAAACGGAGGAAACAGGCTCTCTCTTTCTTCACGATTACCATTTATGCTAAGTGATCTTCCTTGAACATTTTTATAATTAAAAAAATCTTTCATTCTTCGGTATGTTAACGGCACCCAGCACAAGGGATGGTACTTGTACAGTTTAGTAAAGACATTAAAAAATGAAAATACCGAAAAAAGTTTAAATTGTGTGTATTCGTTATGGAACGGAGTTCAGCGAAAAAACAATTTGTTATGATACCGAGCAAAATGTTCGATTTTTAGGAAGAAAAGCTAGTATTAAAGATAGGGAGGGGTGTCAGCGCTTTAAGTGGAGTTATCTCCCTTTGGCATATCTAAAATTCAAACAATTTTTTTTAAAATCCAAGATGGCGGCCTTCAACGCGCTCTAATAAAAACGTGTTTTTCCGCTGTAAAAAAAAAAAAAAAATACTTGATGAAATTAAGTGAAATTTTTTTTTTATTTATTTATTTTTTTTAGAACTTCGTTCCATAACGGATACATACAATTTAAACTTTTTTCGATATTTTCATTTTTTATTGTATTGATTGTAAGGAATAATGCAATAGTGACATACGTATATCAACGAAATTATTGTTTATAATAAGTTGTCTCCCTTGTATATCTCTTCTATCACTGATAAGGACTATGCTGAATGAATAATTAACAGCAGGAACAAACTGTTGTTCAACTGAAGAACATTTTATTTAATTTGAGTTTCTTAGGTTTATTTTAAAAATAAACGATTGAGCAATGAATCGCTTAAAATTAAACTTATATTGTTTGTCTGGTTCTTTCGTGCCACCATACGCCTATTTATAATATAACAACACCGGTTTGATCTGGACTCTTGAGTTGACTTTTGTGACCAAGTGTGCGCTTTTTTTATTTTTTTATTTTTAAATATTTTTACCCAACTTTACTTAAACATTGAATTGATATGTTTATTATCATTTACTCCCTGAGAGAACTCACACAGGCCATCAACAAAGATTTCTCCTTGAGAACAATGCCGTTCTCTAGAGTCTGAGTGACATCAAGTCTCCCCAGATTTCAACTACTCCCCACCTCTTTTCACAGCCATCCTCCTTCATCCTCCTCTCTTATTTTCTGGAGCATCAGTAGGTGTGTCAGAAATTTCGTGAAAATAGTGAATAATTCCACCCCATTTTTCCAAGCTTATAACTCCTCGAAAAATGTAATTCAAGCCCTAATTTTTTTTTTCAATTAAAGGAGCAAGGACCAAGGTTTCATTTAAAAACCAAAAAACAAAAATAAACGTGGTTTTTTTTAAAAGGTGTTAAACTTCGGACTTTACAGGTAAATTTCTAAAAAACCGTTCTTATTGTTTTGTTTTAAATTTGAATATATTATTTATTGACCTTTTCTCTTCAATTTGTGATACATAAGACTTTGGTACATAAATTAATTATTTACTTTTTAATAGACATTTCAAAATGGGAGGCGTGAATTATTCGACCCCCTGTCTTTCCAAGCTTATAACTCCTCGAAAAATGTAATTCAAGCCCTAATTTTTTTTCAATTACAGGAGCAAGGACTAAGGTTCCATTAAAAAAAATAAATAAAAAATAAATAACGTGGTTAAAAAAAAAGGTTTTAAACTTCAAACTTTACAGGTAAAATTCTAGAAAACACTACGTTTTTTTTTAATTTGAATATATTATTTATTGACCTTTTCTCTTCAATTTGTGAGTAAATTAATTATTTACTTTTCAGTGAGTAAATTAGTTATTTACTTTTTAATAGAAACTTGAAAATGGGGGGGGCGTGAATTAAAAAAACGTTTATCTAAAATATTATATTCGGCTTATTGGAAAGAACATAAAATTTCACATTGACCCTGAAAAGATCGTAAAAATAGAATCAATAGAAAAATTTTGATAGATTTTTAAAGTTTAAAAATTGAAAAATATTGAGTTCGGAAAATTCATTACTGTTTAAAAAAAAAATTTCTATTACTTTTAAAACAACTTTAATAGTTTATTTTGGAAGTATAATCCGTAAAGAAAATAAACAACCCACTTTTAACAGAGAAATTACGAGATTTTTATATTTTATTCGCAGTTTCGTGTTAGGGGTGTCAAAAATTCCTACAAAAATTTTGATACACCTAGTGCATCAGTACCCCTAGATTCACCTTCAAGGATCATAAACCTAATTTTTATGACAACCCCCCCCATCAGATTGATCTGCCTATCTAACTCTGACTTAGGTGCTGTAAGCAAAAACATCTTAGATAGAATCATCACTTCTATTAAAGAAAAAGCATTTCTACATACTTTCTTCATACTTTATAGCTTAATAATTCTTTATTTCTTCTTTGTTTGGCCGGTTTTTTATCTGCAATTTCCGTTTTAGTGTTTAAATATTCCTATCTATCAAATATATCAATCTACCGACACATTCATATCCTGTATGTATATTTACCTATATTTTACTATATACATTTACTTGCATACAGTTTTTGATAACAAACACACAAAAAAGAAGTGAAGATAGGAGTGCAGGAAGGATTCACTTACAATTATAGTTTCAGTTTTCATGATTCCATGTGATGCTCTTTGCATTTCACATCCATAGCATTTTTTGTATGCCCAGTTTTTGCTTATAGCTCATGTGTGTTAGTCTTCACATTCAAAGGTTTTCCTTAATATTTCAGCCCTTTTCATTACTGTTATTCGTTGTATCTTACCAGCCTTCCCTCTGTTTCCAATCTCTCTCATTCTTTTTTCAATAATGTTCGATATTGTTCATAGCGCTCCTACTATTAGTGGTGTTACCTTGAGTTTTTTTTCATCTTCCAAAGCCTTTTAAGCTCACTGGTTAGTTCAGTGTATGTGCTCCGCTCCGCTGTCTCCTGGATCTGTGGTTTGCTGGAACGGCAATATCTACAATGTGGCAGGACTTTTCCTTCTTTTTGACTAGTATAACATCCGGCCCTTTTGGTTTGATGGGTTTATCCGTTCATATATCCATGTTCCATAGAATTTTGTGACTTTCATTTTCAAGTACTGCCGGTTTGTGCTTGTACCATTTTTCCGGGTGTTCAGGATACAGTTGTTTGCATAATTCCCAGTGAACTACTTTCCCCACTTGACCGTGTCCATTCTTGTATTTCTTTTGGGCTAGTTTGCTTCATTCACTTATTATGTGGTTTTACGTTTCGTCTCTTTGTCCATAGATACTGCATTTGCTGTTTTCTAGTGTCTTGTCGACTCTTGCTTTGATGTGGTTGGTTCTAACCACGTTATTTTGTGCGGCTCTTATTAGAGATTCCGTTTCTCTGTTTAAATTTCATTTTTGTAGCCATGTCCAAATGTTTCGTGAGTCTCATATTTGGCCATCCTTAGGAATCGCCCGTGTGGTTGTTTCTCTTTTCATTTTTTTTTTGTTCTTGTCTTATTTTTAGTTTTTTTTTTCCATTTCTGTCTTGTTTGTTTTCTTAGTGTCTTTTGCTGCAGTAACTATTCTTTCGTGTTCTCCATTATGTATTTTTCTAAGCCTTTTGTTTCTATACATCTTCCTCCATCTTTCCTTTACACATAGAGTTAGTCAGTATCATCTTTTGGGTGTAGTGCGTTGCGCATAGTCATGACTTTCCTTGTCTTCTGGGTGAGATGTCATATTTCTTCTTTGGTCTAACCTATAAACGATCCAGAGTATCTTACTAGTGTTTACACCTTTAATTACGTTTCTAAGACATTGTTTAGTTCCAAGGGGTTTTATTATTCTTCTGAGGCATTTCTTTCCAATTTTCTTTTTCAATTCTGTTGCTTTGATGGTGTCTGCTTCCAGAACTCCCAAATATTTGTAGCTGTCATATACACATATTACCCCCACATCTGTTTGGTTGGATAGTATTACACCTTCCATTGCTTCCAGCTTTCCTCTTCTCATGATGGTCCTGGATATGACCTTAAACTATATCCAGTGGTAGGCCCCAACTTGCGGGCTTTGGAGAGTGTGGAGCCACCCTTTAATTGCCATTGCTCCCAGGTCCACTCTGACCCGGAGTGGTAGTACCTGTTAGGGTCCCAACTATGGGTTAAATAGAAATCGACTTGAAAACAACAAATACATTCTATTAAAATTTTTTTCTTCAAAATCTTTGGATTCGGCATTAAATAATCTGAAAAGGGTTGATATGCCGTAAAACAAAAACAACCAACCAACCATCTTTTCATGATCAGCAGTGCGCACTTTTCCATGCCGAATTCCATTCAGATATCCTGACTGAATATTCTCGTTGTGTTTATTAGCGCCTCTAATTTTATTATTATTGTTTTTTTTTTTTTTTGCAAATAGCTTCAGGTAATCCATATACATTAGGTGGTTCATGCTTTTATCTGCATTAGTGAACTTGTATCCAGCTTGGAATTTTCTTAGTATATTGTATAGTGGCATCACTGCTATGATAAACAGTAGTGGTGATAGGGAATAAACTTGACAGTAACCTCTTTGTATTTTAATATCACTTATGTATTGTCCATCAGCTGTCAGTTCGAATCGCAATGTTTTCATTACATTTTCTATTAAGATGGCCATCTTGCTTAATATTTTGTACATTCCTATGCATTATTTTAGCCATGCTTGCGGGATTCTGTCATGCGCTTTCTTGTAGTCGATCCATGCCATGGCCAAATCTTTTTTTCTATTGTTTACTTCCTTCAGAATCCTTTGGTCTATATATATATATAGATCCAGTGTTCTTTTTTTTTTTTTCCTTTTTGGCATCCTTTCTGTTCCTCAAGAAGTAGTCCGCGATTATAATGGAATGATAAATTTGTTCCCTCAGTTTTTTTAAATTTATTTATTTATTCAATTTTCACCCCAAACAAGGCACAGTGCCACTTTGAAGTAGGGGGCTACTATCAGGGACTTAATTAGCAGGGTCATTATGAAGGGAGATGAGTAGCAAGATGTTTGTTCACATTACACTTGAACTTCTGCATGTCAGTACAGTTGGGAAAGCAGAATCCCGGAAGGGAGTTCACAAGTTTAGCAGTTGTGGGGAAGAAACTATTGGAATAGAAGGCTTTCTTACACTTAGGGATCTCTACTGTGAAGGGGTGGGATTTATCTGCTTGTTGGTGGTATTCACGTCGAGGGGTTACAAGTGCTTGTCGTTCGTCAGAGCATTCACCATACAAGTACTTGTAGAACAGCCAGAAGGATGTAACATTTTGTCGATCGGACAGAGGCTGGAGACTAGATGACAGTTCAGGACCTATCAGGTTGGAAACTCTCTTTGGAACCTTGTTCAGAAGTGAGAGACAAGTAGCAGATGCACCAGCCCAAATGTGACAACAGTACTCCATACATGGGCGAAGATACAGTTGTGCTGTTAATATTTTCCACATAGTAGGTAACCATGTAATAGGCCTGTAGTTTCTGCAGGTGATTCCTTTTTTCTGAATTTTTTAGCACTAAAGTGGTTTTATCTTTGGTCATCCATTCTATTATGTGTGCTTCTTGGATACATCTTTTCAGGTTCTGAATTAGTTTTTCAAGTAATCTTATGAATTTTGTTTTTTAAGTCAATATGCATGTATTCCGTTGTGACCTGGGGCTCTCCAGTTTGCCTTTTTTTCATAGGGTTGTCTTGGGCGTTTTCTTGCTGGTTTCATTCTCTGTCCCTTCTTTGATTTTCTGAGATTCTTCTTTCATATGTCTCAGCCACTCGGCATTTTTATTATAATCCTTTCGCTCTTCCCATATCTGGCTCTAGTAGAGATATTGTTGCATAGGGGTGTTCGTATTGAAGAGAGACGGGGACATGTGTGCAATTTGATGAGGGAGAGATAGAAGAGAGAAGACATTTATACAGTTCTGTAGATTCTTAACATAGTGACTGAGAGAGGGTGATCACTTCTTTCACCACATAGAGAGAGAGGGGGTCACATTACTTAGATGAAGAGGAGAACACATTACTTAGATGAGTTATACACAATGCTCATTAATAAGATGATGAGTGGGAACAAGTTCATATATAATGAGAGGACACAAAGTTCATATTAACGATTAGTTCATACTACCTTCGATTTGGTAGAAAGATGATACAAGACGTCAGATACAAAATATGATGATGTTCGTTTATTACATTCGACCGGTCGCAATGATGATGACATCCAGGAAATAAAACTTCCTCTCTGGCTTCTAAAGGGAGACCCTCCTCTGATTCGATCCAGACTCGACTCTGGACTCCCTCTCTCTCTCTCTGTCTCCAACTCTGTCTCCCAATCTCACTAAAACTAGCAAACTATATTGAGAATTCATTTTCTTCCATGACGTCATACGCATGTCCAACAATGTTATCAACCCCGTGGCCTGAACATGTCTGGTTCGCACATGACCGCAGACAAGAATTCTTACTAACCTATTTTTCGAATTAACTTATTTTTCAATGTTTTTAAATTTTTATTGTTCGCTTTCTAGATGGCTTTATTTTAATTCAGTTTTCATAAAAAGAATTGAACAATCAAAATTCCTTTTACTCAAACATGTCTACTAGTTTATATTAAATTGAACAATACGAATTCTACATTCCATTTCTGACCCTATTTCTGAACTTTGCTTACAAGGTTCGAATCTCGGTTTATCTAATCTCATTTTCATTTATCTAAAGTTTTTCTTACTTACTTGGCCTTCGGGACAAGATCAAAGTGTAGTATCTGTTCCGGCAGATACTGCAAGCTATGACTAGCCAGGACTAGCTATGACTAGCAAAGACCAGATGTGGGGGCAACCCCACATGCCTGACTAACCAGCTCCCATTTCCCACCTCTCGGGAGCTGGTCCCCCCCTTTCCCTTCCCCCTCCCTTCACTCCTCACATTAAAAATTGGCCTTGTGCCTAATTTGCTCGGTGGGGAAGCAAATAAATACCATCTGTTCCGGCAGATACTGCAAGCTATGACTAGCTATGACTAGCAAAGACCAGATGTGGGGGCAACCCCACATGCCTGACCTTTAACCAGCTCCCATTTCCCACCTCTCGGGAGCTGGTCCCCTTTTTCCCTTCCCCCTCCCTTCACTCCTCACATTAAAAATCGGCCTTGTGCCTAATTTGCTCGGTGGGGGAGCAAATAAACACCATCTGTTCCGGCAGATACTGCAAGCAAAGACCATATGTGGGAGCAATCTCACATATAAGACCTTGGTCAATGTAGGGGCAACCCTTCATACCAATTGTCACTATCCAGCTCCCCTACTCCCCGGGGAGTTTGTCCCCATTTCCCCTTCACTCCTCACATTAAAAATCGGCCTTGTGCCTAATTTGCTCAGTGGGAGAGCAAATAAATACCATCTGTTCCGGCAGATACTGCAAGCAAAGACCATATGTGGGAGCAATCTCACATATAAGACCTTGGTCAATGTAGGGGCAACCCTTCATACCAATTGTCACTATCCAGCTCCCCTACTTCCCGGGGAGTTGGTCCCCATTTCCCCTTCACTCCTCACATTAAAAATCGGCCTTGTGCCTAATTTGCTCAGTGGGGGAGCAAATAAATACCATCTGTTCCGGTAGATGCTGCAAGCTATGACTAGCTATGACTAGCAAAGACCAGATGTGGGGGCAACCCCACATGCCTGACCATTAACCAGCTCCCATTTCCCACCTCTCGGGAGCTGGTCCCCTTTTTCCCTTCCTCCTCCCTTCACTCCTCACATTAAAAATCGGCCTTGTGCCTAATTTGCTCGGTGGGGGAGCAAATAAACACCATCTGTTCCGACAGATACCGCAAGCTATGACTAGCTATGACTAGCAAAGACCAGATGTGGGGGCAACCCCACATGCCTGACCTTTAACCAGCTCCCATTTCCCACCTCTCGGGAGCTGGTCCCCTTTTTCCCTTCCCCCTCCCTTCACTCCTCACATTAAAAATTGGCCTTGTGCCTAATTTGCTCGGTGGCGGAGCAAATAAATACCATCTGTTCTGATACCTACATCGTGCGAGGCAGTGCTGTTCTGGCGACACATTCTCGTGCCCGGAACACCTGACAAGCTTTTTGGGTCGCGTTCTGTCCGCACCCCCACTTTGTCTGTCTTTCTCTGCTCTCCCCCCTCCCCCACGGGGGGGATCCGAGCTGATAATTTACGACCTTCCCGCGAGGGAGGGTCGGAAACACCTTCTCTCTTCCCTCCACTAACTTCCCACTCCCTCTCTCAGTTCTATCTCCCCTCTTGCCGCCTTTTGGCGCCACAGTCGGCTCCCCACTTTGGACGCTGATTCCACGTCACTTTTTTCAGTGAATTTTTTAAAAGAGGGACCCAAAACGGACACCCCCAGCCCGGGGGCCACCAATATGGATACCCTCAGCCAGGGGCCCACCAATATGGATACCCCCAGCCAGGGGGCTACTGCTCCCCAAGAGGACGAATCCCCAACAGGAGAAAAAACAACTGCTGATGGGGCGTACCGCCATGGTATGACACCATTGGACGCTCCCCCGGAGGGGGAAAATTTAACAACAGCTCCCCCCGAGGGCGACTCCCCCCAAAGGGGAGCAAAACCAAAATCGGTCGTAGCATCTCACTCCAACCACAAAAAGGAGGAGGTGCAAGACCAAAAGGACAATAAAGGGGACAGCGCTCCCCAGGAGGGCTGCTCTCCCAAAAGGGGAGCAGATAAAGAAAATGAGGGGGCATACCGCCTGGACCTCACAAACGAGGAAGGGGCAGATGGCCTCAAAGTAAACAAAAAAGATCATGCTCCCCAAGAGGCCGACTCCCCAAAACGGGAAGCTGCTCCCGAAAAAGACACTAAAAAGGGAGCCGCCGCCCAAAAATGTGACACTCCCACAAAAGGACTGACCAAGAAATCTGGGGAGGCAGGAAGCGTCGCCAATAAACAGGCAGGGGCGATCTCCATAAAAAACCAAAAACGGTCTAACCCCACTAAAGACCCCATACCAACACCAACAAGAGGGTCTGCGTGGGGGAAGACCGTAGAAAAACAACTGTCCCCTCAAGAGTATAGAGACCTGTACCTGACAAAGTACAGACAATACATAGAGGGGGCAGATATAAAACCCATACCAGGTGCCTGGGAGGCGATTGAGGGCAGAGTCCTGTCCTTTGCCATTTCCGATATACCGGAAAACCGCCTCCTAGGGATGAAGAAGGAAGACATGGCGGGGCTCCTCCACAAACTTAACATCCCAGTACTATACCTGTACCAGAGGAGCTTCGCTGTGTGGGACATCCTCCTACCCACCAAGGATGATGCGGAGAGACTCTCCCTCCAAGAAATAAAGCATGGGAGAGTCAAACTAATACCTGAATACCAGGGCAAGAGAAGGACTCGGGTGCAGGTATTTAATGTGCCAACCCAAATACCTGTGGAAGTATTAGGATGCCTCTTCAGCCAGTATGGTGAGGTAGAACAGGTGACCCCAGTACGGTCAAAAACTGGGACTCACCTGGGCTGCTACACAATAGCAATGAGGCTGAAGAGGGAGGGTGTTCGAGCAATACCACCGCTGCTGACATACAAAGACGCCAGCATAACGGTAGTGGTGGAGGGCCGTCGTCCACACTGTTGGTTCTGCCATAAGCAGGGCCACATGGCTAGGAGTTGCCCCCAAAGGGTAACCCCTAATCAAACAACCCAAAAGGCGGTCACAGCCTCTGAGACAACGCCCGCACCAAAACAGGCGGCAACAACCCCTGCAACTGCAGCACCAACCCCAGCTCCAAGGAAAACCCAAACCACCCAGGAGGCCAAGTGGGAAGAATGGAGGACGGTAGTGAGACAAAAGCGGAAACACATAATCCCTTCTGCCACCGTCCCACCACCAGCCCAAAAATCGAGGCAGGAGCCTCTGCAAATGCAGCAACAACAACAGCCACCGCAGCCAATGCCGCGGAAACAACTGCAGCAACAACTACTGCAGCAGCAAAATCAGCAAGTGCAGCAGAAGCAGCAGCAGCAACGACACCAGCGAGAGCAGCAACAACAAAAACAGCTGCAGCAGCAAATAGAGGAGCAGACACAACCAATGGTCCCCACACCAATCGAGACGGGGATCAAGCGGAGAAAAGACTGCTCCTCTGAGGATGAATCCGCAAGTGAGAGGGAGAGGAACTCAACCTCACCTCTCCCCGGTTCATTCGAAAGAATGAAAAAGAAAAACAAAAGAAGAAAAGAGGAAGAAAAGGTGGCCCCCACTCCCTGTGAACATACACCACCCCTAACAACAAAATCCACTTCCACCCCCAAACCACACACTGCACCAACACCAGACACCGCACCAACACCAAACACCGCACCAACACCAGACACCACACAAACACCAACACCAACACCAGGCACCACACAAAAACCCGTCCCCACACCAAGGCAAACTGAGCCACTACCCCAAAAAGAAAAGGAAAAGAATTAACCGAGGGAGGGAAGAGACTCCTCTGCCTCTTGCAGACCAACCAGACTAAAGGTCCTTGCCCCTGAGGAACTATGTAATGTAGACCCTCTATCTGCGGCCACAGACATTTCCCATCGGCAGAGGAAAAACTTAAAACCTCTGCTCGATTACAAACAGATAGAGGGGAAAGATGTAAATATCCCCTCAAATTTCCCGGACGCCCCACTCCTAATAACTTTTGTCAGAACTCCAGAGGCCTGCAAGACCAACTTGTGGACAAGGCTGCAGGCCGCTGAAGGGGCGTTTCCGGGAATTGAACTGGTGAAAAAAAATGACCCTTCTCTTGATGAACTGTCAAAACAATGCAAGGGAAGGGTCCCCGTCTTGGTCCATCCGTCACTCTACAGGGCCATAAAATTAATTTATCCTTTGGACGTCGGCGGCATTGTGAGAGAAGGTCAGGATATTAAAAACCTGACCCCCTGTAGCATGGCACATAACGTCGGCGTCCTCTCCCCAGCTGACTTCGGAGCTGAGTGTGACACACCCTAAGGTAGGTACCATGGCTTTGAATTTGGCTAGTTTGAATGCGAGGGGCTTGAGATCACCGGGCCGGGCGGCTCGCCTCCGGCACGACCTCTTGTTCCTGGGAGTGGATGTGGCTGCGATTCAGGAGACGCATTTCGTTTCCTCTGTGGACTGTCAGGTGCTGGCCAGAGATTTTGAGGTTTTCTCAGCATATGGCAGCCCGCGGGGGAAGAGAGTTTCCGTGCTGGTTAAACGTACCCTGTCGGCGACGGTCGACGTTGTCCATAGAGATGCGGTGGGCAGGCTGGTTGTGGCCGATGTTGCCGTAAAAGATTCTGTGTTTCGGGTGATCGAGGTTCATGCGCCCAGCACCGCTCGTGAGACGGTCTCATTCTTCAGTCAGCTTGACGCGTTTGTAGATTGTCGGAAGCGGGTAGTGCTAATAGGAGATTGGAACGCCATCTTAGACCCCGAGATAGATAAGGTAGGAGGCGATGCTAGAGGATCGGAGAGGTGCGAGTCCAGCCTGGCTGATCTGATGGCTAGATGCGGTCTGGT
The DNA here is from genome assembly GCF_053919585.1 of Euprymna scolopes. NCBI lineage: Eukaryota > Metazoa > Mollusca > Cephalopoda > Sepiida > Sepiolidae > Euprymna > Euprymna scolopes. Next base: position 70,870,254 of record NC_136527.1, on the reverse strand, counting down.
CGACAGGTTTCGGTTCGAGCACCCGGGGCGGGAGATGTGGACGTGGACCAATAGCGTTTCCTCCTATCCAAATACCTATTTGGACAGGATGTTAGTTAGGAGAGGCAAAGTAGACTTCTTATCTTGTCCCACGTTCACTTGGCTAGGCCAGACGGACCATAAATTAGTTATGGCCTGGCTGAAGCTAGGAAATAGGCCTAAGTTAGCGGGGTACTGGAAGTTAAACACCTCCCTTCTGGAGATACAAGACTTCCAAGATCAGTTAAGAGAATTGATTAAAAAGGCACTAGTGGGGGCGGTTACCGGGAGTAAGTGGTGGTTAGGTCTCAAAGCCAAGATCAGAAGCTTCTCCGTCAAGTATGCCCAGCGCCTCGCACTAGATAAGGCCAAGACGAAGAAGCAGCTAGAGCAGAAACCAGCCCAGGCTACGGGGGAGGGTGATAGGGTTAGTCAGGAACTAGCTAAGCAGGACCTTCTACGTGAGACTAGCGAGCGTTACAAAGGCCAAGTAGTTAGAGCTAGGCTTAAAAAGATAGGCAACGAAGCAGCCAATTCTGATGCAGACGTGCGCCGTGAGGTTTCTAGGCGTGGCTCGGACAAATATATTGCGAAAGTCAAACATCCGGATGGACGCACCCTGGAATCGACTCGGGAGATCTGCGAGGGGTTTCGAGAACATTTCGAGAAGTGTTTTACGCAGCAGCCCGATCTTCCGGTCCTTGAGTTAAGCGACTATTTGGCCGACTCTCCCCGCCTCGAGGCGGCTAGAGCGGCTGGTTGCGAGGGCCGGGTGACGGAGCGGGAGGTCTTTACTGCGCTGAAGCAGGTCAGCTGTGACAGATCGCCAGGACTTGATGGTCTGCCATACGAACTGTACTTGAGGCTGTCGCCCATGTTTCTGCCTCTTCTGATGGATATGTTCAACCATTGGTTTGCTCAGGGATCCATCCCAGGGCAGGTGACCAAGGGAGTGATCACATTGCTGAAGAAAGGTGACGGGCATGGAGGGGAAGAATTAGACGACTACAGGCCCATAACTCTGCTAAACACAGAGTTGAAGATTTTGGCCAAGGTCCTGTCAAATCGGCTGCAGGTTGTTATCGACGAGTTGGTTGAACCGGAACAGAACTACGCTGTGAAGGGGAGATCGATTCAGAACAACTTGCACCTGATCTGCACGATCCTAGAGGGGGGAATAGATGACGACACGGAAGCCGCGCTGATAAACTTAGATCAGTCCAAAGCTTTCGATAGGGTCGACCATCGTTTCCTGGCATCTGTCTTAGAGGCCGCCGGTTTTGAATCGGACTTTTGCAAGTGGATCTCCATAATGTATCGACAGCCCATGGCTGTCGTGCAAGTCAACGGAAAGCGCTCGAAACCCTTTGTTATCTCTCGGTCGGTTCGTCAGGGTTGTCCACTGTCGCCCCTGCTTTATGTCCTGGCTTTGGAGCCTCTTCTCCGCAAGCTGAGACATGGGGAGGCAAATTCGGCCCTGCGCGGAATGGCTCTGCCTGGCAGCTCAGCTGCCAAGGTATCCGCATTCGCCGATGATGTCACGATCTTCGTGTCGGGCTTCAGAGACATTGAGGTCGTGTCGGAGGCACTCACACAGTACGAAAGAATCACGGGGGCCAAGATAAACCGCAACAAGTCGGTAGGACTGCGGTTGGGCGCATGGAGTGGCAACGCAAACCTCCCTGCGCCCTTCAGCTGGACAGATGGCCCGGTCCGGATCCTCGGCGTGTGGTTCGGACTGGGTCTCCAGCTTGACAAGAATTGGTTGGAGGTACGGTCAAAGGTGGAGGCTGCAGTCAATTCGTGGCTTCCTAGGAAACTTTCCTTAAAGGGTAGAGCTGAGGCGTGCGCCACTTACGTCTTTCCTCTCATCCTTTACCGACTGGCCGTACTTCCCCTGCCTGCACAACACCTAAAAGCTCTTGTCGAACTCTTGTCCTCGCTCCTTTGGGACAGAGGAAGACACTAGGTGAGTAGACAGGTCTGTATTCAACGTCCGTGTGAGGGAGGCTTGGGAATGCCGGACTTGAAGTGTCATCGAGATGCTGAGAGGCTGGCCTTCCTGAGCCACTATATGCAGGATGACCAACCGTGGCACCCCGTGGTTACTGCCGCCTTCCCCGACCTCGTTCTTGACCCTTCCATCGAGAGCCGTCGCAGGCCGCGGGGAGAATCTGCCTACATGAAAGAGTGCCGAGCCGCGCTAAAACGACTACCAAGGTCCAGTGACCTTGTGACTGCTACCCGTAGGGAAATTCACAGGGATCTAGTGAAGGGGGCCGCTGACGACCCGCTATGCGCGCGTTTGGGGTGGCAACAGAGTGAGATCCGCTCCGCGTGGAGCTGGGCGCCAGGTTCGAGTCATCTGAACAATTCGGAGTTCTCTCTGACCTGGCGATTGGCCCGAAATGCACTTCCACTCAACAACATATAATGCAGTTCCGGGTTTTTGGAGTCGCCTGATTGTCCCCGTTGTGGGACAACGGCCGTAGAAACTACGGATCACACTTTCTTCGATTGCCGCGAACTCCACCAGTACTGGTCGTATGTCAGCAGAGTGACGGCTCGCATCGATCCTGAGCATCCTCGCCCAATTACTGTATCCAATGTTGTGGACAACGTGAGGCCGCCGTGGGACCGGGAAAGACAAATGGTCTACGTTACGATCCTGGCCGTGGCGAGAATGGTGATTTGGACGTCGCGTCTGCAAGGTTGCTGGGGGGTGTTGTCTTTTTCTGATCAAGATCTGATCGCGTTCTTTAAACACCAACTACGGGTGAAGATCAGATGTGATAGAAGAAGGCTGCATCGCGCGGCATTTGACAGAAGATGGATACATGTGGCAAGTCTGTGTGTACGAAGAGGAGCCAAATTTGAATACGTGTTCCCCGCCTAGGTGTGGAATGCGCAGTTCTGTAAAGTAAAATTAAACAAGTAGTCTCTCAGCTAGCTGAGTGTGTGTTCCATCCCTCCCCGATTAGGAAGCCTCCAAGATCCCCATCCCCTCTTACCTGCAATTTTTGTTTTCACCCCTTCCTCTAAATTTTACCCATCTTGGAGAAAAAGAAATACAAACTAACCTCCATCCCTTACCCACAAAAATTTTCTTTTCTCCATTCACCCCCATCTAGAGGGCATCCCCACCTAGAGACTGACCCGCAGAAGCGAGGTTCCTTTTACAAACCTAGTGGAACGGACAGTCTATCAACTAGACGGGGTTGGGAGGGTCCTACTAATCACCTTTTGTTTTTTCTTCCCCCGCCCTCGACACAAATGAATTATTGTACCATTTTATTGTTATCTTTTTTGTTTTTACACGTCAATAAAAAATGTTTTAAAAATTGGGAGTTACTAGGACGTCCCCCAATATGAAAGGGTGAATGCGGTATTATGGTGAAAGAAGATACTAGCTGGGAGAAACTTTTGACTTTGTTTAGTTCTGTAGTGACAATGATGACCAACGACCCCCAAAATCCCCCCTTTTGAGTTGGCCATGTGCCTAAGTTTTTTGTTCATCGTTAATTTTGACTGTATTTTTTAACATGAATAAAAGATTTAATATCTCAAAGTGTAGTATCTGTTCCGGCAGATACTGCAAGCAAAGACCATATGTGTGGGCAACCTCACATATAAGACCTTGGTCAATGTAGGGGCAACCCTTCATACCAATTGTCACTATCCAACTCCCCTACTCCCCGGGGAGTTGGTCCCCATTTCCCCTTCACTCCTCACATTAAAAATCGGCCTTGTGCCTAATTTGCTCGGTGGGGGAGCAAATAAATACCATCTGTTCCGGCAGATGCTGCAAAGCTAAGACTAGCAAAGACCAGCTATGACTAGCAAAGACCATATGTGGGGGTAACCCCACATATCTGAACTTGGTCAAGGTAGGGATAACCCTACGACCACAGTTACTATCCAGCTCCCATTTCCCACCTCTCAAGAGCTGGATCCCCCTTTCCCTCCCCCCTCCCTCTCTCTCCACATTGAAAAACGGCCTTGTGCCTAATTTGCTCAGTGGGGAAGCAAATAAATACAAAGATCAAAGTGTAGTATCTGTTCTTCAGATGCTGCACTTCTATTTCTTGTTCTCTTTCGGTGGACGAGAAATCCTTCACGACTGAGACAATTTTTATTTTTGTACCTTTTCTCCACGTTAAAAAACGACCCTGGTGTCTAACTCTGTCCCGTGGGGAGGCATAGTAAATAGGTACAAGAAAAAGGGACCTTCCCCTTGTAGTAACAATATATCCGGCTCTAGTAGAGATTTGTTTTTGCCGTGTCTGGTTGTTCTGTTCTCATTCTTCCTCCTTTTCAATTTTGTACGAACTGACCTTCATTGCTTTCAAAAGTCCTGTTTCATTTGCACTGTTCACACTTGTATTAATCTCTCTTCTTTTGCTGCTATTTTTTCTTCAATTATTCCTGTTTTGTTTTTGTTTTTTTAAGCCTCTCCTTGCTTGTCACATTTCTACTGCTCCATCCTCCTCTAATCGTTTTCTTTTTATTTATCGCTTTAACTTCTTTCTTAATTTTGTCGATCTGACTTTACAGACTCAATTCTCATCCAGGTTTTGTCGGCCCATTTACTTCCCGGGCCTTTTTTTTTTTTTTTTCTACTTTGAAATAAATACTTACCGTCTTAGCACATGCGTACCTATTTACTATGCCTCCCCACGGGGCAGAGTTAGACACCAAGGTCGTTTTTTAACGTGGAGAAAAGGTACAAAAATAAAAATTGTCTCAGTCGTGAAGGATTTCTCCTCCACCGAAAGAGAACAAGAAATAGAAGTGCAGCATCTGAAGAACAGATGGTATTTATTTGCTCCCCCACCGAGCAAATTAGGCACAAGGCCGATTTTTAATGTGAGGAGTCAAGGGAGGGGGAAGGGAAAAAGGGGACCAGCTCCCAAGAGGTGGGAAATGGGAGCTGGTTAATGATCAGGCATGTGGGGTTGCCCTCACATCTGGTCTTTGCTAGTCATAGCTAGTCATAGCTTGCAGTATCTGCCGGAACAGATGGTATTTATTTGCTCCCCCACCGAGCAAATTAGGCACAAGGCCAATTTTTAATGTGAGGAGTGAAGGGAGGGGGAAGGGAAAAGGGGACCAGCTCCCGAGAGGTGGGAAATGGGAGCTGGTTAATGGTCAGGCATGTGGGGTTGCCCCCACATCTGGTCTTTGCTAGTCATAGCTAGTCATAGCTAGTCATAGCTTGCAGCATCTGCCGGAACAGATGGTGTTTATTTGCTCCCCCACTGAGCAAATTAGGCACAAGGTCGTTTTTAATGTGAGGTAAAAACCAGCTCCCCTTAAAGTAGGCAAAAAGGGGGCACCCTGGTTACCAAAAATAATAATTGTCCCAGTATAGAGGGTTTCCCCTCCATTGACTGGTACAAATTATCTTAAGTGTAGTATCTGCCGGAACAGATGGTATTTATTTGCTCCCCCACTGAGCAAATTAGGCACAAGGCCGTTTTTAATGTGAGGTAAAAACCAGCTCCCCTAAAAGTAGGCAAAAAGGGGGCACTCTGGTTACCAAAAATAATAATTGTCCCAGTATAGAGGGTTTCCCCTCCATTGACTGGTACAAATTATCTTAAGTGCAGCATCTGCCGGAACAGATGGTATTTATTTGCTCCCCCACCAAGCAAATTAGGCACAAGGCCGATTTTTAATGTGAGGAGTGAAGGGAGGGGGAAGGGAAAAAGGGGACCAGCTCCCGAGAGGTGGGAAATGGGAGCTGGTTAATGGTCAGGCATGTGGGGCTTCCCCCACATCTGGTCTTTGCTAGTCATAGCTAGTCCTAGCTAGTCATAGCTTGCAGTATCTGCCGGAACAGATAGTATTTATTTGCTCCCCCACTGAGCAAATTAGGCACAAGGCCGTTTTTAATGTGAGGTAAAAACCAGCTCCCCTAAAAGTAGGCAAAAAGGGGGCACTCTGGTTACCAAAAATAATAATTGTCCCAGTATAGAGGGTTTCCCCTCCATTGACTGGTACAAATTATCTTAAGTGTAGTATCTGCCGGAACAGATGGTATTTATTTGCTCCCCCCACTGAGCAAATTAGGCACAAGGCCGTTTTTAATGTGAGGTAAAAACCAGCTCCCCTTAAAGTAGGCAAAAAGGGGGCACTCTGGTTACCAAAAATAATAATTGTCCCAGTATAGGGGGCTTCCCCTCCATTGACTGGTACAAATTATCTTAAGTGCAGTATCACCGAGCAAATTAGGCACAAGGCCGATTTTTAATGTGAGGAGTGAAGGGAGGGGGAAGGGAAAAAGGGGACCAACTCCCGAGAGGTGGGAAATGGGAGCTGGTTAATGGTCAGGCATGTGGGGTTGCCCCCACATCTGGTCTTTGCTAGTCATAGCTAGTCATAGCTTGCAGCATCTGTCGGAACAGATACTACACTGTGATCTTGTCCCGAAGGCCAAAGGCAGAACATGTGTAATATAAATTGTTTAAGACTGTAATTGTATCTGTTGGGATGTATGGTAGGAGCTTAATAATCTTTATTCCATGAAAATGCGAGCTTTGCTTTTTTTTTTTTCCTTCGTCATAAGTAGGGCTATGACAACAGCGTATTATTTTTATTGTAGAGATTTGTTTTTGTCGGGTCTGGTCTTTCTGTTCTCGTTCTTCATCCGTTCATTGCTTTCAAAAGTCCTATTTTATTTTCACTGTTTAGATTTGTATTTGTATCGTCTTAATCTTCTTTTGCTGCTGTTTTTGCTTCAATTATTTCTGTTTTGTTTTTGTTTGTATTACTGTACACATAGATTCGAAAAAGTTAAAGTAAGATAAGTTACTTTTCTACCAAACTGGATATATTTTTTGTGTTTTTATTCAATGTAACATGTTTCTTCAGCTCGAAAAACATACAGTGTTTACCGATGTATTGGAAAATTCAAGATGGCGTCTGATTCTCTCTTTAACACGGTAAACTATACAAAATACTATTAAAAACCCGCCGAATATATGTCAACCTATGTCACGGTAACATATATTGAGCGAGTTTTTAACAGTATTGTGGTGTAATTGAAGAAAAAAGAAACAAGAACGACCGACCGCGTTTTTGTGTGGCTTACCTCGTGTTCATAATGAAGAAGAAAGAAACAAAAATGGCTGCCCTGTTTCTTTATATGCCTACAGGGTGACCACGAGGTATGCAAATGAGATGCTCCTGATTGGAGATAAAAGAGGAGTGATTTGGGGAAGGAAGGCATTCTGAAGTTAGATTGCGAGCAGAGAAGTAGTATTTGTAAAAGAGAAAAGTCGGATTCGGGCAGAGAAAAGCTAAAGTTGCAGAAGTTCGTTTTGGAGTGGAGAGAAGACGCGTCAAGTGGTAACCGGAAAGTGAAAGTTCGGACAGCAGTGTCACGCAAACGACAAGAATTTTATCTGGGGTTTTATTTATAACACCTTTTCCCAAACTTACCGTGTTAAAGAAAGAATCAGACGCCATCTTGAATTTTCCAATACATCGGTAAACACTATATGTTTTTCGAGCTGAATAAACATGTTACATTGAATAAAAACACGAAAATTATATCCAGTTTGGTAGAAAAGTAACTTATCTTGCCTTTGATAATATTTATTTGTTATATATTTGTTTTTTGACAACTTTTTCGAATCTATGTGTACAGTAATACAAACCCAGAAATTTAAATCCATCAGTTATTCTTATCGAAAAAGTAATGCATTGCCAGGAAACCAAATTGATTGGAATTTGATTTATGAAAATACAAAAATGAGCGGTGGTTTTGTTTTTGTTTTGTTTTTTTAAGCCTCTCCTTGCTTTAATTTCTTTCTTAATGCTACGATAAGGCGTTTTTCTTGCTAATTTCTTTCTCTGTCCCTTAGGGACTGCCAAAAGTCACCACAGAATTACCCCACCCTATATATAAAACGATGTAACTTTATTATAAATGAATATTATCAATATAACTTTTGTACCATTTAAAAGAAGGGCAAAATAAACCAGTAATAATTTTAAGAAATTTTTTTCATCGAACGAAAATAATGAAATTGCGAGACGAAAATCGTGTTTACCTAATTAGCGCTTTAAAATAACGTTCCCATGCAGTAGACATTCCGAACATGAAAACATACCCGTATTTAATAAATCTAGCAAATAACAACTAATGGTCAGATTTTCGTGAAATTTTCGATACTTATCCATTTTAGAATGCAATCTATATATATAAAAGGCAAAATGTGTGTGACCATTTCGTGTATGTCTTCAAAAGGCTTTTCGAGCACACGCTCCCGGGTGCGTTACTATCGCTTACAACTGTTTATATGGGTCCTATATCATAATATATAGGATTTGGGAACGCGGGCCGTCTCTAGATTTATTTACGTCGACTTTTATGAGATTCGTGCTATTTCGCTCTGTCCCCAGTTCGTCCTCCATTTTAGTATAAATACAGTGAAAAACGTTGGGTTCTCGGATTTTGCTCTGCTTTCCCCCCTTCCCACCATCATCTGGGGTGAAGTGAAAACTAAAAATAACGATCGCGCGATGACCTCATTTAGCGTTGTCCTGTCAATCAAACCTCTTTTAGCTTTATAAGCTTTAACTTAACACGCTAATGAATTACTCTCACTCGTGGTCGAGACCGTTAAGTAGTTGGCATTGGTTTCCACCTCCGCGTCAAAGCTTCCGGGTTCAATCCCTCCTCCCGACCAAACGTTTATTTTTATTACTTCGCTTATTCTTTAGTTTACCCCCACCCCTCATACACAGGTTTATTTATGCCATTTTTTTCCGTTTTGGTTTTGGATTTTTTTTTTTTACATCGTCTTTTTTATAATATTTAAGCGGATTATTAATTACGCCCCCCCCATACACACACCTACAAATACCCGTGCAACGCCGGATACCCCCCCTCGCTAGTTACATATAAAATGCAGTTTCCGTAAAATATACGAGAGGAAATATATTTTTAGTGCGTGTTCCCCCCCCCATATTTTTTTTTCGCAATTCGAACAAAATACATTTAAACCTATCGACATTTCTATTTATTATGAAACATAAGAGTTCAAATAAGTAAAAAATATTTACTTTTTAAAAATTTAAATACACGTATTGAACAAAAATTTACCTTGAAGTTGCAATTAAAAAATTGATATAAACTTAATATTATGCTTTTTTTTTTTAAGCGTTTTTTCGAATTGATATACACTATAATCAGTTGAATTGCCAAGGAAAAAGAAACCCCGTAAACATTAATTAATTTTTAAAAGATTAAAATTCCATTATTTCAAAATGTTCCGTTACGACATAGATTTTTAATTATTTGTGTTTAAATTTCTTTTAAATATTAAGTTTTAATATAAAAATTACACTTGCCAGCTATTTTATCGACAGATTAAAACCAATTTGAAAATATTATTGCACAATATTAACCTTGACCTTGACTTTGACATATAGATGTTTGAGGCCCAGGTTTTGGACCTGTTAATTGTTCCAAGGGAAACATATCCTAGACAACTTTGTGGCATGCGTGGCAGTGGCACAGAAACCCAGGAATTTGCATTTCCATTTAGGTGGATGGACAATATAAACTCGGCAGTAATCTCCGATAGGCGTCAAGTCTGCTTTTGAATGCGTTTACCGTTTGTGCTTGTAGAACTGCATCTGGAAGATAATTCCATGTGTTGACAACCCTCTGTGAGAAGGTCCCTTTGCGGACATCTAGCCTACAGTGTTTTTTTACGATTTTGAGGGTGTTCCCCCTGGTTGCGCTGTTTTTTTGGCGATCTGAAAAGACGGCTTTCTTGTATCATAGATCCCATGGATGTACTTGTAGAGAAATATCATTTCACCACGATTTCTCCGATGCTTAAGAGTGGGCAGTCTCAGCGTTCTCAATCTTTCAGAATATGGCTTGTCCTTCAGTGATGCCAGCAGCTTGGTTGCTCGGCGCTGTACGTCTTCCAGATCACTGCATAAGGTCTTATGGTGCGGCTTCCAGACAGAGTAGCAATACTCCAAGATAGGACGCACAAGGCTCTTGTAGAGTTGCCCAAAGACTGTATTCGAGAGGAAGTTAAAAGTGCGGCGAATGATCCTGACAACTTTATTTGCTTTTGCGATGGATTTAGCCACATGTTCCTTGGAACTCAGTTTGTTGTCATATAGACGCCTATGTCTTTCTCATGATCATGCTCTTCCAGTGTTATCACTCCAAGCGAGTTGTCTTTCAATGTGTATTTAGCCTCTGATCTCCTGCTCCCTAGTTTCAGGACGCTGCATTTCTGTGGGTGAAAACGGAGCAAACAGTCCTGTGACCAGTTCTGCAAGTTATCTATGTCAGCCTGTAGGCTGTCTGTGGCTCCTGGGATGTCACTACGTGTGAACAACTTTGTGTCATCTGCAAACAGCTTCATTTAACTTTGGAAGAGTTTGGGTAGGTCGTTTATGTAGATGACGAATAACAATGACACTTCCCTGTGGTATCCCCTCATTACTGGTGCTGGTCTTGATTTTGCTCCGTTTAATACAACACACTGTTGCCTAGCATTTAGGAACGCCTGAATCCAGTTGAGGATTTTGCCCTGGATGCCATATGACTCAATCTTTGTCAGCAGGCGATGGTGAGGCACGGAATCGAAGGCCTTCATGAAGTCCATGTAGACGATGTCGATACTTCCTCCTGCATCGAGAGTTTCTGTCCAGGTATCCATAACATCCAGAAGCTGAGTAGTACAGGACCTTCCCTGTACAAAGCCATGTGCTAATAACGTGGTTTTCCCTTAAATGCCTTATAACTTCTTTCCTGACGAGTTTTTCCATCACCTTACAGAATATGCATGTGAGACTAATTGGTCTGTAGTTACTCGCTTGTAGTCGGCTTCACTTCTTGAAGATGGGGGAGACTGTTGCCTTTCTCCAGTCCTGTGATACTTGTCTCTCTAGCAAAGATATACGGAAAAGCAGTGATACTGGGTGTGCCAAGGCATCAGCAGCTTTTGAAAGAACAAGAGGGTTGATGCCGTCTGGTCCTGCAGCCTTGTTGGTCTATATGTTCTTGAGTAGTTTCCGTACTTTTGCCTCAGAGATTTCGAATGTTTCTAAAGGTAGATATATAATTCTACATGCTTGATTCTGAAACAAATGCCATCAGGTTGAATGAGTTTTTATGAGGTAAATACGAGCCAACAATAGATGTAAAATGTACTTCTCCAGGTTCCTGACTTTCTCAAAATCAAATGTAATTGGTCAAATTGAAATTTGTAATTTACGAAAACTTTATTTGTTGTGGAATAACAGTATGTCTTAAATTTTTTAAAAATTATCCGTTCAAATACGAAACTCAGTAGGTGGTGAGTCAGGTAGCGGACCATCGTCTTCTCGGGTGAAAACGCTCTGGAAGAAATCATTTAGTGTATCTGCTTTTTCTTTATCTGATGTTGTTTTGCTTCCATCTTCCATTTCTAGGTTTCCTATTCCCGATTTCGTTGTCGTCTTGCTTTTAACGTATGACCAAAACGCTTTGGGATAACTCTTAGCCTCAGCTGCTACCTTAGCTTCTAGACCTCTTTTTGCTTTCCTGCAGTTTTTGGTGGCTTTGTTGTTTGCCTTAAGGTATTTGGTGTAGTCTTCTTTCTTTCTAGTTTGATGCCATTTCTGAAGAGTCTGTGTTTCTTTATGACTGTTTCCAGCGTTCCTTTGTCCATCCATTCTTTTGTATGGACTCGGCCTACTGATTTGGTTGGTGCTGAGCGTTGAACTGCCTGGTTGATTTTGTCCTTAATCAGAGTCCACATGCCGTCTACATTTTTGCCTTCCAGCTCCTTATCCCAGTCTATTTCCTGCAGTTCACTTATGAGTTTCTCAAAGTCCGTTTTTGGGAAGTTGAAACGTTTTTGCTTGGGCTGTTTTGCTTTATAGTGGTCTATTTTGATAATGAGAGTGTGGTGGTTAGTTTTCCCCAGTCCAGGTGCCATTGTAATTTCTTCAATAAGGTTTTCACGGTTCGTAAGGACCAGGTCCAACACATTAGATTTTTCCCCTTCTCTATATCTTGTTGGTTCTTTCTGATGTTGTACAAGAAATGCGTCTTGAGTAGCTTTCAGGAATTTTGATGCTGAGTGGTCAGGACCGACTGTGCTAATTTCTTGCTTCCAGTCTATGTTAGGAAAGTTAAAGTCACCGATCAGAAGTAGGCCCATTTTTGTTGCCTCTGTCGCTTTGCTTTAATGGTATTTAGTTCCCGTGTGTTTTCCTCACTGCTGCTTGGGCTTCTGTATACAAGGCCTACAAGGAGGGAAGAGTTATTTGCCATGTTGCAGTTGACGAAGAGTGCCTCTTTGAAGTCGTTTGCGTCCACTCTGTCACAGATGATCGGTTTCAAGTCTTTTGAGATCAGCAAGCATATCCCTCGTCCATCTTGCTCAAGTGTGTTGAACAGTTGATATCCCTCTATATTTATTTCGCATTCCTGAAGATCGTATTGTGATCTTTTGGGTTTCAATTCAGTTAGGCCTTGGATTGCTGGCTGGGGTAATTCTATCATTTTTTGTATTTCAGCTTTTTTTTTTTGTTTTCACTGTATCCACATTACAATAAATACATGGCCTTTTTGGTCAAGATCAAAGTGTAGTATCTGTTCTTCAGATGCTGCAAGCTATGACTAGCTATGACTAGCAAAGACCAGATGTGGGGGCAACCCCACATGCCTGACCTTTAACCAGCTCCCATTTCCCACCTCTCGGGAGCTGGTCCCCTTTTTCCCTTCCCCCTCCCTTCACTCTTCACATTAAAAATTGGCCTTGTGCCTAATTTGCTCGGTGGGGGAGCAAATAAATACCATCTGTTCTTCAGATGCTGCACTTCCATTTCTTGTTCTCTTTCGGTGGAGCATTAGTCCTTCACGACTGAGACAATTTTTATTTTTGTACCTTTTCTCCACGTTAAAAAACGACCCTGGTGTCTAACTCTGTCCCGTGGGGAGGCATAGTAAATAGGTACAATAAATACATGTTAAATCACTAACAGACTGCTCTAGTGAGAAACTAGGCGGAACAAACTCATGCTTGCAACTTTGATTAGAAGAAAACTTTGAAGAAACACACCCACTTTTAAAACCATGAACAAATATTTGTTTTGTTTTGTTTCTTACTTTCTTTTTAGGCTCTGCCCTGAGGGCTTGCCCGGGTACTTCCCTATGTTTATTACTTGTCCGTCTTGTCAGACCCAGTGGGTGTTCCCGTCCCCCGACTTTTCCGATTCCTCTCTCTTCCTCTTCATCTCCTGGTAAAGGTCCTCCTCATCTTCTCTCTCCTTCGGTGTCAGGTCCTTACATTTTGTCATCTCCTCCTCTTCGGATTGTATCTGCTTCTTAATTTTGTAAAATCCTCTCAGGGTCTCGTCACGAGTGTTTTCTGAAGAGAAGGTTAGTCTCAGCGGCCTCGTCTTTCTTCTACTTCCAGTTTCCCTGTCCTCTTGTGGTTCGTCTTCTCTCTTTGTACTACTGGGTAGCTTTCCTAAACGACGGATCTCAGCAGGTTGGTGCACTCCTTTAAGTTTTTCCATGATTTCCTGCACCGATTTCTCATCTTGTACTAGTTCATGCTCTTATCCCTGTGACGGGGGTTTCTTTCAGACCGAATATAACTATGTTAGTAGCCCTTCTGGTATAAGCATTTTGTAGCCCCCCCCTCATATTTTGTTTGTCTCTTTTTACCGAACAAAATATGGAACCCCGTAGGTAACCAAATGAACATTCAGTAAAACCGTTTTTCATATTTAATATACAAATGTTTATAATATTATTAATCATTAAACTGTGTAAATCTTAAAACCTAACAAAATTATAACAAAGATTAATTATTAATTGCAGTTTGAAGAAGCTAAACAAAAGATTTAAAAAAAATCATTGTCTCTTCTGCTTTTCCATAGTTCGTATAGTTAACACAAGTCTGACGTCAAGGAAATATGCGGTCCAATCTTCACAATCGTTTGGCAGTCCCTACTGCCCCTTCTTTGATTTGCTGTGATTCTTCTTTCATGTATTTCAGCCAGTCGGCATTTTTATTATCATCCTTCGCTCTTCCCATATCTGGCTCTAGTAGAGATTTGTTGGTAGTCTTGCAGTTAAGCCCGGCAAACCCAAAAGTAAGTTCGATAACTCTAGAAGGGTCACATTAGTATTTACACCGTCAAATCACAATATTACGAATTATTAATTGGTACTTATACAGTTTAGTCAAGACATTAAAAAATGAAAATATCGAAAAAAGTTTAAATCGTTATAGAACGAAGTTCTCCGAAAAAAAATTTCATTTAATTTCATCAAGTAGTTTGGTGTTTTTATGAGAGCGCGTTGAAGGCGGCCATCTTGGATTAAAAAAAATGTTGTTTGAATTTTAGAAATGACAAGGAGATAATTTCAGTTAAAGCGCTGACACCCCTTGCCATCTTTAATACTAGCTTTTCTTCCTAAAAATCGAACATATTGCTCGGTATCATAACAAATTGTTTTTTCGCTGTAAAAAAAAAACCTACTTGGTGAAATTTTTTTCAGAGAACAACTTCGTCCCATAACCAATACATACGATTTAAACGTTTTTCGATATTTTCATTTTTTTTAATGTCTTGATTAAACTGTACAAGTACCTATCAATTTTTAAAACATGAAATAAAAATATTTAATAAAAAAATATTTAAAAATTATTTAAATACTTTTATATCTATTTTCTTTTATTACGCACAGCAAAATTCCACGGTTTTTAAAAAAATATATTTTAATATTTTTTTTTATTTGAGGGTAAACCCGTCAAATCACGATATTACGAATTATTAATGTTTTCAAATGTTTTTTTTTTAATATTTAGATATTTTAAAATATTTTTTTAAAAATATTTCATTTCAAGTTTTACACTTTTGTGTAAAGCGTAAAACTTGAAATGAAATATTAAAAAAAAAATATTTTAAAATACCTAAATATTTTTTTTAAAAAGTTAGTTTTTTATATTATACTTTGTTCTGTTAAGATAATAAGACAGCTTCTAAAATTGTTCCTTTTTTCTGTTAAATAAATAGTAATAAATATATAAAAAGGTATATTTTTTCCGTTTACTTTATTTAATCAAGTGGTTACTTCCAATTCGTTCAATATAATTTTCTTAAAATAACATATGATTTACAGTGTAAATACGGATGTGACCTGTTGCGGACCAGGATATAAAATACCAACTCACTACAAGAAAAAAATGGTACTTATACAGTTTAGTGACGACATTAAAAAATGGAAATATTGAAAAAAAATTTTATTGTACGTAACTGTTATAGACTGAAGTTCTCCGGAAAAAAATTTCACTTCATTTGATCAAGTAGTTTTTTTTTTTTACAGCGAAAAACAATTATTTATCACGACGACGTCAACGTGGCCATTTTGGAAATGTACCTAGCAGAATACCTCCATTTAGGCCAAATTTCGCAATCTAGCCTTTTTTTTTCTCGCCATATTGGATGCATGCGCACAACACATCTGCAACCCTTTTACGTTTTTTTTCTTTTTTTTTTTAAATCTGCAATTTTTTTGCGTTTTTTCTTTTTTTAAAAAAGAATACTATTGAATATGCAAAAAAATTGAAGAATGCAAAGAATTGAAGAATTTTTATACGAGATTATTTTCGAAACATGCGCAGTTGGACACGCATGGATAACTTCGAAACTTCGTTTATTTACTTCTGTTACAAATTTAAAAAAAAAAAAAAAAAAAAAACGCCCCAAAAATGGCATCTGTCTTCGCAAAAAAAAAAAAAAAAAAACTCATTCTGGTGGGGAAAAAAGGGCTAGATTGGCCTAAAATGGAGGTATTCTGCTATGTACGGCAGTTACCTGCCCTTGGGGAATTCCTGGGCCTGCAATAACATTTCCAAAATGGCCACGTTGACGAAGCCGTTATAAATCATTGTTTTTCGCTGTAAAAAAAAAAACTACTTGATCAAATGAAGTGAAATTTTTTTTCGGAGAACTTCAGTCTATAACAGTTACGTACAATAAATTTTTTTTTCAATATTTCCATTTTTTAATGTCCTCACTAAACTGTATAAGTATCGAACAAAATAATGAAACGAATTAAATGAAGAAAACAAAGAACTCAAATTCTGGAATAAAAT
This sequence comes from Euprymna scolopes, assembly GCF_053919585.1. Lineage (NCBI taxonomy): Eukaryota > Metazoa > Mollusca > Cephalopoda > Sepiida > Sepiolidae > Euprymna > Euprymna scolopes. Next base: position 70,854,097 of record NC_136527.1, on the reverse strand, counting down.
AAACATGTTTATTTTCTGTTGAGAAATGAAAGTCTTTGGTGTACACTTGTTCATTCAGCCGTTGACGACTATGCGCATAGAAGGAAAAGGGGGAATGCGATAGAGAAACGTGAAGTGGCCAGCCGGCTGTAGAAAGAAAGGGTTAAACTCAGTAGAACGTCGCGCACATGTCTGTGTCGATTGGCCAAGACGAAAGGGGAGATAGTGACATTAGAGAATGCGGTCAGTTCGTCGACTCAACAGATCGAACGCTGGTCCAGACGAAAAAGGGAAGTTAACAGGTTTTGTTGACTTTTATACTGGAGTTAGTGTTCTGGGTGCGCATGTCTGGTTTTCACTTAAAAGGAAGTGACATCCTGCTCGGGTGCGTGTATGCGCATGAATGTGAGTGTGCGTATGAGGCTGTGTATATGCGTGCGTGTGTGTATGTGCGTACGTACATGTGGGTGTGTAAATGTGGCTTAGTGGGGGATGCCCTTTTCTCTACCCTGCAACCCCTCTCTCACAGAAGAGACGTTGTGAGCCTATCCTTGTTTTATCGTTATTTTCATGGCAGGTGCTCGTCTGAACTCCAATCCCTGGTCCCCCCTCGCCAATCTTTCACGAAAAACACCCATCTAGCTGAATCCACTGTGAAAAATTTCCCCCACTCTATATCTGTGCCTAAATCAAAACGCGGATTCCATGAACAAAGCTTCTTTCTTAGAACTGAACGCCTGTGGAACTCTGTTCCGTCTGCCTGCTTCCCTCCGGACTACAACTTGGATGTCTTCAAGTCTAATGTTAACAAATTCCTAATGAACCGCCCCCTTAAGTAAACACTCCATCAAATCTCCACACTAACGTAATGTACTTGCAATAACCCTTATCCCTGAGTGGCTTCCGGGCCTTGATAAGTGGTGATCACTGTGTAAAAAAAAACAAAAAAAAAAACATGTTCGGACAGACCCTTCTGGAGTTGTCAAACTTACTTTCGACTTTGACGGGTTTAACTGCAAGACAGCCGATTTGTTTTTCTAGAGTCCAGTTGTTCTCTTCTCGTTCTTCATCCGTTCACATTTGGATAAAACTGGCCTTCATTGCTTTCAAGGGTCATGTTTTGTATTGCTGTACACATAGATTCGAAAAAGTTTAAAAAAAAACAAATAAATGTTATCAAAGGCAAGATAAGTTACTTTTCTACCTAACTGGATATGTTTTTAGTGTTTTTTATTTAATGTAACATATTTATTCAGCTCGAAAAACATACAATGTTTAACGATGTATTGGAAAATTTAAAATGGCGCCCGACTCTCTCTTTGACACGGTAAGTTTGGGAAAAGGGGATGGTATATATAGAGTTTCCCCTACATAGACTAACAATTCGGGACAAGATCAAAGTGTAGTATCTGTTCTTCAGATGCTGCACTTCAATTTCTTGTTCTCTTGCAGTGGATGAGAAATCCTTCACGACTGAGACAATTTTTATTTTTGTTCCTTTTCTCCATGTTAAAAAACGACCCCGGTGTCTAACTCTGTCCCGTGGGGAGGCATTGTAAATAGGAACAACCAATTGCCTCAAGGGCAATGGTCACAAAGTGCAGCATCTTGAAACAGATACTACACTTTGATCTCAGTTAAAAGGCCAAGGAGAGGGGGGGTCCCGCACAGATGGGAGATTCTATTTATAAATGATGCTGCTAGGAACTGACGAATCAAATTAATTCATGTTCAGCTACCAACCAATCAGAAACCAGAATTGCTTGATAAATATTAAACCTTTCTGTAGCAATTTCGCATATGTTTTCTTCGTGTCAACACGGGAAGAATCTTTTGCTCTGTGGATTCCAACTCCAGTTCTGTCTACTGCGAACCAGTCACCTCTCCTGACTTGTCTAGAACAACGAACCATTGGAAACTGTTCTGTCTACTGCAAACCAATCACCTCCAGGACTTGTCTAGAACAACGAAACATCGGAAACTGGTCTGAAACTAAACATGGCTTACACTTCTAGAGCTATGACAACAGCATATTCTTTTCATTGTTTTTACTCTTGAGTATATATTCGACACAATTAATCAAAGGAGAACCACATCACTCTACATAAAACATACAAGATATCAATAGATATATACCTGAGAATCAAAACAAGGAAAAGAATATGCTGTTGTCATAGCCCTAGTAATAAGATGTCTGATGTTTTCTACCTCAGCTGATTCATTCTCGTTAAGTTCTGTTGTTTCATAGATCTCGAACTCCATGTTTCTAGCGTCTGAATTCTCAAAGTTTTCTACATCTGAAGTTTCTATTTGTATTTTCTTCCCTCATAAGTTGTATGATGTTTTCAACTTCTGTTGTTTCATTCTCGTTAAGTTCCGTTGTTTCATAGATATCGGTCTCACCGTTTACTGTGTTTATATTTTGCTGGTCATCTATGTGTGGATTTTCCATGTGCGAGATTCCAGTGAGGATCTCTCGGTGTCTTTTCATCATTTATCCTTTGTTGTATTTCGAATAGTTCTAGATTAGAAATCCACCCTCTTCTGCGAATAAGTCGTGCAATTCTTTGTTCAGTTGTATGGTATTCTTTCCGATAACTGTGTTCCTTGTTACCAATCTATTCTCTTTCGTTGTTCATCTCTTCCTTTGGGTTTTTACCTTTTATTTTTATCATCATTATTTTAATAATAATGATAATGATGATAATAATAATAAAAGAAAACAAATTAATATAACAATAAACAAATTAATAATAATAATAATAACAATAATAATAATAATAATAATAATAATAATAAACAAATTAATAATAACAATAACAACAAAAAATTAATAATAATATAAAAATAATATTAATAATAATAAACAAATCAATAATAATAATAATAATAAACAAATCAATAATAATAATAATAATAATAATAATAACAGTAATAATAATAAACAAATCAATAATAATAATAATAACAGTAATAATAATAAACAAATCAATAATAATAATAAACAAATCAATAATAATAATAATAACAACAGTAATAATAATAATAATAAACAAATCAATAATAAGAATAAACAAATCAATAATAATAATAATAAACAAATCAATAATAATAATAAACAAATCATTAATAATAATAATAAACAAATCAATAATAATAATAAACAAATCAATAATAATAATAAACAAATCAATAATAATAAACAAATAATAAAATTAATAATATCAATGATAAAGAAATTATTAATACTAATAATATTAATAATAATAAACAAATCAATAATAATAATAATAATAACATTAATAATAATATTAAACAAATCAATAATAATAATAATAACATTAATAATAATATTAAACAAATCAATAATAATAATAATAAACAAATCAATAATAATAATAATAATAATAATAACAGTAATAATAATAAACAAATCAATAATAATAATAAACAAATCAATAATAATAATAAACAAATCAATAATAATAATAATAAACAAATCAATAATAATAATAATAAACAAATCAATAATAATAATAATAAACAAATAATAAAATTAATAATATCAATGATAAAGAAATTATTAATACTAATAATATTAATAATAATAAACAAATCAATAATAATAATAATAATAAACAAATCAATAATAATAATAATAATAATAATAATAATAATAACAGTAATAATAATAATAAACAAATCAATAATAATAATAAACAAATCAATAATAATAATAAACAAATCAATAATAATAAACAAATAATAAAATTAATAATATCAATGATAAAGAAATTATTAATACGAATAATATTAATAATAATAAACAAATCAATAATAATAATAAACAAATCAATAATAATAATAATAATGATAATAAAGAAATTGATAATAATAATGATAATAAACAAATTAATAATAAACAAAATAATAATAATAATAATAATAATAATAATAAACAAATTAATAATAAGACAAAGATTAAATATTTATAATAAACAACTTAATACTAATAATAACAAAAGAAAATGAATTAATGATAATAATATTAATGCTACTAATAATAAAAACAAATTATTAATAATAATAAACAAATTAATAATAATAATAATAATGATAACAATTAATAATAATAAGAAGAAGAGGAAGAATACAAAACAATAATAATAAAAAGAAAATTAATTATGTTATGTACTCGCGACCAAAGCTCCCCAAAATGAGGCACTCTAGAATCATATTTTTTATGGAAAGCAAAAAAAAAAAAAAAAAAAAAAAAAATGACGTAATATTTTAAAATTTAGGCAGCTAATTTCACTTGTTGGCAGTTAGTGATGGAGATATCTCTCCAGACTGGGGCAATTTTCATGCATAATAAAATCAGAAATAGAAACAACAAGTAAAAACAATATTTTTATGACTTTTATTTTTATAAAAATGTTATTTGCTAACCTCGTTACAAGCGCAAATTAAATGCAAGTTAAATTTTTAATCTAAAGAAAGGAAATTAATTAAAGCAAAATACATTTAAATAAATGGACGTTGTGCAGAGATGATACCAAACAATTTGAAAAAAAAAGGTATTTTCTGGGTGTCCTACATGTCGTTCATGTGAATCTAAATACGATATTCTACAACCCAAGCGTTGATTAAAACAAAATGTTTTTGAGGATTTCAATAACTTTCTATTGTCTATGTATGGACTTTTAGTTAATAATAATTAAAAAAAAAACAAAAACAACAAAAAAAAGGGAATGTTTGCGTATTCATATCATGTCAGGTTCACCAAAATATTTAGAATAAGAGACAACAAAATGGAGTTTCATTCTATATTAATAAACAACTTTATTTGTCATCTTTGTTAGTAGCTTCGTTACATATATGTCTGGCTGCTTATCATCTATCGATTAACTGGAGAGTTATTTCATTTATCCATGAATATGAGACACTTTGTTTATAAAAAAGACTTAGTTTATTTTACGATATATTAAATATACACGCTTCAACACAATGAGAGTGGTGGTGGGGGGGGTTCATGGTAGAGGTGGGTCGCAAACTGTATAAATTTGTGTCTCGCATTTGTCCGTTTCTCTGACTGTCCTTGCTTTATCTCCTTTTTTTATTGATATCTCTTCGACCTCTTAACCTATTTCTTCGCCAGCTTGTTATTGCACTTTTTGCTGGTTTTCGGTCTGACTCGATTGACGCCATTGATCCAGGTCACTACAAGTCCGGGAGTTCCATTGTTTATTTTCTTTTGCCTAGATGTAGATTAGGTCACCTTTCCCTGGGACCCATTGTTCTTTCCTGCTTGCCTGGACATTAGTTCGCTCGCACCTCTCCTTAACAGCTTTAGTAGAAGAGTACAAAAGAGAAACAGGTTAGTAGGTTGAAGTGTTCTTGTGTGAAGATAGAATTAATGTATTGCTGGCTTGTTGAGGAGAGAACAGCTCAGTCCACACGTGTTTGTAGCTAGTAGTCGTCAGGACGAAGGAAGCCGATTACAGGAGAAAGAAAGGGCAAAATCTTCAGTGCGTTATCGTAGGTGAGTGTAAGTTGTATCGACGAGAGTAGTCCGGTAGAATGAAAAAGTTTATGTGGGTACTGCACATGGAAATAAATGGTAGTCTGAAGAGAGCCATTGTTAGCGCGTTGTACTCACGTTCTGCCAAAGCCTCGGGCGGAGTCTGCTACCAGGCAGGGTCAGGATCAAAAAGAGTTAATGGTTTAGATTTCGCCTTTCTTTTATATACTCGGTCACGTGATAGAGAGCTGGCTTGTGATTAGACAAGCTTGTGATTAGACAAGCCAGGGAGAAAAAGGATGTCAAATCTCGAGTTGTGAGAAGTAGCTCCTGCCTGTGTTTGTAGCGAGTGTTGGCTGCTATAGAGTTGATTGTTTGGTTTCACAAGATAATGTGATTGGTAAACAGTGTAGTTGGAAAATCCTAAATCAGTTGCTACCGTACATTTTTCATTCAACGCTAGGAATTAAGAAAATATGCTAACCTCCAAGATCAGTGCTTGGAAAAAAATCAGGCTACTGGAAGTGGATGTAGTTGATTTTCTAAGGTAATTGAATGGAATGGAGTCACAGAGACACGAAAATGGAACCATATATTTATTTTTAAAAATTACTTTAGTTTTAACACTTCTTGTGTTATTACGAAACGAAAATAAAAAAAAATTCCATTATATCTTGATGAATTCATGTGGCTAGAAATATTAGGCTCAAATACATTCAGCGAGATGCTTTGCTGCATCGCTTCCAGTAGTAATTGCTAAACGAATATGAAAAAAAAACGTATGTTTTCGTGACGTCAAACTTGTGGTAACTATATGAACTATGGAAAAGCAGAAGCGACTTAATGATTTTTTAAAACCTTTGTTTATCTTCTTCAAACTGCAATTAATAATTAATCTTTGTTATAATTTTGTAAGGTTTTAAGATTTACACAGTTTAATGATTAATAATATTATAAACATTTGTATATTAAATATCAAATACAGTTTTACTAAATACGTACGAGTGTTCATTTGGTTAACTACCAGATTCCATACTTTTGTCCAGTAAAAAGAGACAAACAAAATATGAGAGTCGTTTATAAAATGTTTAATATTTGTGCAACAATATATTTTTTTATCGGTTTTAATTTGCACATAAAATAGCTGGCAAGAGCTGTGTTTATGTAAAAACTAAATATTTAAACACAATTAATTAAAAAATCTATGTTGTAACGGAATATTTTGAAATAATGGAATTTTAATCGTTTTATTCTTTTAAAAATTAATTAATGTTTACGAAGTTTCTTTTTCTTGGCAATTCAACTGATTATAGTATTATATTAATTCGAAAAAAACACTATTTAGAAAAAGCATAATAATAGTTTATATCAATTTTTTAATTGCAACTTCAAGGTAAATTTTTGTTCAATGTGTATTTAAATTTTTTAAAATAAATAATTTTTACTTATTTGAACTCTTATGTTTCATAATAAATAAAAATTTCGACAGATTTAAATATTTTGTTCGAATTTTGAAAAAATAAATATGGGGGACACGCACTAAAAAATATTTCTCCTCGTATATTTGTACAGAAACTGCATTTTATATGCAATTTGATTCAAAAATGTATAAGTATCGAAAATTTCACAAACATCTGACCATTAGTTAATTTTTGCTAGATTTATTAAACACAGGTATGTTTTCACGTTCAGAATGTTTACTACATGGGGACGCTATTTCAAAACTACTTATGCATACGGGGTGCTGATCGAGCTGTAGATCTTCTCATAAGATTTAAGTAGAAGGAAAACTATGAACTAAACATGTGCTACTGACCTTATGGATCTTGGCATTAAATGGATGTCCCCTCCTTGTTTCCCGTCTTCCTAAAGCTGATGACTCGAACAAATTACCGGTTTGCAAACCTAAACTTGCCCAGTTCTCATACTACTTTTTTGCTTATTAGCTAGGTCCAGAGGTGCGATCATAAGGACTCGACAGAGACACCCAATGTTTTACTGACGATGAAAGCCGTTCTCATCTACTATTGCATTCCCAACCCCTTAAGCTGGCATCTTGATGGTGCTTGAGTGCTATATAGGAATGTTATTTTAAAAAAAAATATTTTCCCTTGTATATTTTAGGAAACTGCATTTTGTATGTAATTTCATTCTAAAATGGATAAGTATCGAAAATTTCACGAAAATCTGACTATTAGTTGATTTTTGCTAGATTTATTAAACACGGGTATGTTTTCACGTTTGAAATGCTTACTACATGGGAACGTTATTTTAAAGCTCCAATTATGTAAACACGATTTTCGTTTCGCAATTTCATAATTTTTGTACGATGAAAAAAATTTTTTTTTTACAATTATTACTAGTTTATTTTGTCCTTCTTTTAAATAGTACAAACGTTTTATTGATAATATTAATTTATAATATAGTTACATCGTTTTACACATAGGGGAGGGGTTAATTCTGTGATGAATTTTGGTTGGTTGGTTGTTTTTGTTTTACGGCATATCAACCCTTTTCAGGTTATTTAATTCCGAATCCGGTGATTTTGAAGAAAATTTTTTTAATAGAATATATTTGTTTTTTGCAAGTCAGTTTCTATTTAACCCATAGTTGGGACCCTAACAGGTACTACCACTCCGGGTCAGAGTGGACCTGGGAGCAATGGCAATTAAAGGGTGGCTCCACACTCCCCAGAGCCCGCAAGCTGGGGCCTCATTATTGGATGTAGTTTAAGGTTATATCTAGGACCCCCATTGCGGGACTTTTACCCTCTGCAAGGGGGCAGTCGGCGTATTCTAATGCCCCACCGACAGGGCCATGAATTTTGGAGGTGCCTTTCCAGTTATTCATCTTAAGAAAATGTTTTATAAAATATTTATAGTGATAACACAAAAAGTGTAAACAAAATAAATGGCGGACGTTGCTCCCTATGTGTAAATTATTTCATCTAAAAAAAAAAAGTCATTTTATTTATCCTGTTATAACACAACAAGTGTTGAAAATAATTTGATAAAATAATGTAATGAATTACTTTATGTAATACTTTAATATTTTATGATACAAGAAGCATTTTCTTTTTTGTTGTTGTTTCATAATAACACAAGCGTTAAAACTTGTTGGGATTAATTTTACCCTAAAAAAAAAAAAAAAAGAGTTCTATTCTCACACATGAAAATATGGAGTTGCTGACCTTCCAGCAATTGCCGGAAATGGCGTATTGCAGAGAATGCAGCTAACAGCTCTCTGGAAAACGTACTATAGCGATTTTCTGTCTCAGTTAATTTCCTGGAGAGGAAGGAACTTCTTTTTTTACATGGGAGTCACCACTTATCAAGGCCCAGAGGCCACTTGAGGATAAGGTTTATTGCGTGTATCAATGGGATAATATCATAGTAATCGTTAGTAATGGAGATTTGATAAATTGGATTACTTAAGGGGGCGGTTTATCAGGAATTTGTTTTTGTTGGACTTGAAGACATCCAAGTTATAGTCAGGTGGGAAACAGGCAGACGGAAGAGAGTTCCACAGGCGTGCACTTCTAAGTTCTAAGAAAGAAGCTTTGTTCATTGAATCTACGTTTTGATTTAGGCACAGATAAAGAGTGGGGAAAATTATTGACAGTGATTTCAGCAAGACGGATGTTTTTCATGAAAGATTAGCGAGGGGGGGGACCAGAGATTGCAGCTCAGACAAGCATTTGCGATGGAAATAACGATAAAACTTGCTTGCAATAGGCTTGCAATGTCTCTTCTGTCGAAGAGAGGTTGCAAGGAAGAAAAAAGTGCATCCCCCACTAAGCTACAAAGTCTATTTTGTACTCTGTCAAGGCAGGATAAGCTGTTTTAACAACTCCTGCCCAGATGTGTCAGCAGTACTCCATCCTTTGATGTACTTGGCTTTTATATAGAGAATTGTATCAGCAGTGAGATATCTGAATAAAGAGTGCTTCTTTCAATTCTGGCTCTTTTCGTATGGACGTAAATATATTCTGCTTTCTGGCTTAGTCGCAATATTGGGAGATGAAAAATGACTATCTCCCTGCTGCCATCAGGGCTGCGCAGAGAAACAGTCACTGTAAATATGATAACGGTGAAAAAGAGGAAAATGGCTTTCTGTGACTGCCGTTGAGGGCTTTGTCACCAATATTCTCACTGCTGTTCTGCTGGGGTCGTAAAGAGGACGGAATGCCATGTGCAAGGGTTTTTATAGGCTGACTCACGTGACCCTTAAGAGAGTAGGGGATGGAACTCTAACCAATTCAGGGCTTTAAAGGGACGAGGTAATAAATAATCAGTGAAGAGAAGATGAGGCAAACAAATTAAAATTGAGTGAATTTCATAATTAGTTTCATTATTAAAACTGTGCGTGTAACAATGTTGTATGTTTAAGACATCTTGAATAGACGTACATATTCTTACACGAAAACAAAACAAAACGCATATCTCCTAACAAATATCAAAAGTTCGGCAAACATCCGAGCTGGTAGAGAAGGCAGGGGGGCACCACCCTCCTCTTTTTCACTTTCTCTCTCTTGCGCGCACCTCTGCTACTACCACGGTGACGAACGAGGCCAACCCCGGCCCAAGTCAGTGCGCCGTGCAACAGTCAACCTGTAACACCAGCCCGTTTTCTCGAATCATTTACACGTGTGCATGCTATCCACATATCTCTTCGCTACCCAACACATACACCACCCGGCCAACATCTCCTCGCTCCTTTGTGAATCCTATTTATGATGACTTTAATTGCAAAACCCAGTCAGTTTTATGTTAGAAAAAAGAAACATTTTATCGTATTTACTATGAACAAATTAATTCAAGGATAATTGTTGTAAACGTTAGGAGTTTAATAGTTGGTTGAATCACTGAAACTAGAAATGCTTGCAAACATAAATACTTAACAAATGCAGATAGTTCGCAAGTACATAGATGCACATTTTTATTACAAATTGACAAACGTGAAGGTCATGTAACAGCAGTAATTTAGTATTCACTTAGAAGTGGTTAAAGTTCTACTTTGTCTCATAGTGGGACAATGTTCTCACCCGGGTAAAACCTTACATTTTCTGTTAAGGCCGAAAGCTTCTTTCTGTCCTTTTTGTCCCAAAGGAAGTCACTCTCTGGTGTGTATATAAACCGGTGTTTTTACCTAAATTACCCTACAACCCCCCCCCCCGAAAGTCATGTAACAACAGTAATTTAGTATTCACTTAGAAGTGGTTAAAGTCCCACTTTGTCTCACACATATATATAATAAATGACGAAAACTATATTCCAAAACTCATGATGTTGACCATCTTATAATTTATTCTTTTAATTCAGTTGACTTTTACAATTCTTGACGGTATCTGTTTCGTAGCGCAAATTCAAAGTGGCGTAATGGCAACATGCTGCGTATACCTTTAATATGTTTCCATTACTCCATTTTGAATTTGTGCTATGAAACAGATACCGTCAAGAATTGTAAAAGTCAACTGAATTAAAGGAATAAATTATAAGATGGTCAACATCATGAATTTTGGAATATAGTTTTTGTCATTTACTTTATATATTGAGCTTCTTAAAAAAGGATTGGTATATATTATAAGAGAATATATTTCTACAGAAATTTTATATATATATATATATATACACATACACACACACCAAGTTATAGGTATTCAAAAGAGAAAACTCAAGAATTCAACAAGATTATTAAGAGTGCTCAAGTCACTCTCCGGTGAGTATATAAACTGGTGTTTTTACCTAAATTACCCTACAATCCCCCCCCCCCAAAATACGGAGATCCTGAAAAACAAAATATGAACATTTATTTTTATTCTATTCACACAAAAACAAAGTTCTTGAAATGGGCAGGCAATCTGACATGTTTACCTGACCGTTTCTTGGCAGGGGTAAGCAACTTTCTTTAGTGTCATCTCAGTAGGTACGGCGTTTGGGGTGTTATTTCTAAATACTCTTTTTCTAATACTGCAGGTTTTAATTCATTGAGCGAAACGTTCTGCTCACTATTCTTATTAAGAGCTTTGAAGAATTTCTTGTATCTCTCGATAACTTTATAAAGACCATGAGATGGTGGTTGCCATATCAGGGATAAAGATATGAGTGCAAGTTTCTTAAGTACGTATGTGTCTGTTTTTTTATTTACTCCTGACTCTTGGCTATGTTTATTGTCAATCAGTCGACAAACGCTGTCATATTCCAAACCTTCTTTGGAGCTTCAAAAAAATATTGCACTGGTAATGGCAATGTGGTTCCATACAGGGCTTCTGTAGCTGAGCACTCCACATCCCTCTTTACTGCGGTGCGCAGCCCCAACAGTATTAGTGAAAGGTGTTCAAGCCACTTTGCATTATTAGTAAGTTGCCCCCATAAGGAGGCTTTTAAGCTGCGGTGTAATCACTTGACCATGCCGTTTTCCTGAGGTGATAAGCCGTAGTATGGATGTCTGGTGCCCAAAAGTTTTGACAGTTTATGGAATAGGATTGACTCAAACTGTCGGCCTCTGTCCATCATTATGTTTTTGGGAACACCAAACCATACTGCCCAGCCGGCAAGGAATGTCCTGGTAGTTGTGTATGCAGTTGTCTGGCATAGGTAGAGCTTCGAACCATTGCAAGAATCTGTCAGTATATGTCAGCAAACAGCACTGCTCTTCACATTGAGGAAATGGTCCAGTGATGTCGATGTGTATGTGCTTGAACCTCTCATCGAGAATGTGCCTAAAGGAGCTCGAGTATGACGACCATTCTTGGCTTTTTGGTACTTCACACACGTTTTTACTGTTATATCTGCTTTGATCCGCAGCCAGACATATCGGTCAGTTAGTAGCCTTACCAATGTGTTAGTTCCCAGATGTGATAGGTCATGCACTGCAGTGAATATGTCGTTGTGTAAAAAAGCTGGAATATATGGATGCAATTTGTGCTTGTGTCACACACGATTTTTTGTTGCTGGTAGGGTTAGTAATCATCACCAGATGCAATGAAGTTGCATTGTTCTGCACGAGATTTTGTAAGTGTTCATCAGAGAAGTAGAGGAGGCAGAATGGCAGGGTGGTGTTGGGGTAAATGTTGGCACATTATGGAAAAACAGTTAATTAAACTGCAGAAGCACCTGTTAAGCCAGACAAGTTCTATAACTGAATCCCCACCCAAAAAATGTTTGGTGCTTTTGCTTTTGTCAACCGCTCATGAAAACTTTGTTTTAAATCAATTAAAATGCATGAAAAACTATGTAAGATAAAAAAAGTCCCCCCCTCAAAAAAATGCTATAATGTATTTTAAAAAGATTTTTGTTTTAGAAAACTTTTTCTCCTTATTTTAAATTGTCCGCCAATGAAAAAAAAATGATTTTCTGACATTATCCCCACCCGCCACTTGGAGTGCTTTTCTTCTTTTTCATATAATTTTAAATGTTCTGCGAAATATTTGTATGCTATGTGAGAAGGTAGTTTGCCATGCTAAGGCACATTTAGCAGCCATTATTTATGCTACCGCATGCATACATGTAGTGTACATGAAAGCTGTAAAATAGCAGAAAATAATCCTCAGGTTCAGGGGTTAATACCATGCAAACGGTAAATTTGCGACGGGTTTGATTATCAGATTCATTATCAGCGACCTTGAATACCCCTAAAAAATAAATTAAAGTGCTTGGTGTTCTATTGTAGCATAGCACTATACTTTTTTATGTAAAAGAAGCATGTGTCGCAACATATTTTGTTTTCGTGCAAAAGAAGAACCACATAATTCACAAGAATATGGTTTCTCTCCGGTATGTGTTCGCATATGTAGCATCAAATGTTGTTTCCTTGTAAAAGAAGTGGCACATACTTCACAAGAATATGGTTTCTCTCCAGTGTGTGTTCGCATATGTTGCAACATACTTTGTTTTAGTGTGAATGAGGCATCGCATATTTCACAAGAATATGGTTTCTCTCCAGTATGCATTTTCATATGTCGCAACATATGTTGTTTCAGTGCAAAAGAAGAACCACATACTTCACAAGAGTAAGGTTTTTCTCCAGTATGCATTCGCATATGTTGCACCACATGTTGTTTCCTTGTAAATGAAGAGCCACATATCTCACAAGAATGTGGTCGCTCTCCAGTATGTGTTCGCACATGCTGTAACAAACTACATTTTTGTGCAAAAGCAAGCCCACATGATTGACAAGAATATGGTTTCTCTCCAGTATGTGTTCGCATATGTGTCAACATGTCTGATTTCCTTGCAAAGGAAAAGCTACATATTTCACAAGAATATGGTCTCTCTCCAGTATGTATCCGCATGTGTTTTAACATATTTGATTTATTTGTAAAAGAAGAGCCACATACTTTACAAGCATATGGTTTCTCTCTAGTGTGTCTTTGGATATGTTGCGACATATGTAATTTTATAGGATTTTTTTTTTCAATACAGTATAAGAACATGCGATTTGATGAAACAAAAAAATTGTATAGTTCACATTTCTCTCATTTCCAGTTCTTTACTTTAATCAATTTGCGTTTATTTTCTGGTGTTATTTCCTTATATTCTGCAAAATTAAAAAAAAAAAAGATAAATTTCAAGAAAATATATTAATTTTATACATGTTTTTGCAAACAAAGTATTTTATGACATTAATGTTATTTATAAATATTTATAATTAGAAATAAGTTTCAGTATAATGTGCTTAAAGCAAAAATTGAAGTTAATCATGCTCAATTTTATTAAGAAGTCCTTAAATTCAATATTGTTTAATTTGAAAATAAAAGGAGGGTATTTTTACGATACTAATCCATTAATAAAATGAATGAATTAATTATGTATAGATATTTAACTAAACTTTCACAAAACCTTCAATGAGATCACAAATTAATGCTTTTAATACAATTTACACATTTTATTCAATTCATAAACCAAGTACAAAAGGGCATTGTATTAGTGATTATTGGACAGCAAGATTCGGCAAAGCATTTTATTGTAAAATCTGGAAAAAAACAATGGCTAGCTCAGCAAAGCATTTCTTTAGTGCTATAAAAGGATGAGTGAAAGGTATTGTATGAGTGAGGATTATATCATCATATGTGTGATGGAAAATTTGAGAATTGTTTGTGGAATCAAAAGGGAAATGAAAGGTGAACCACTTGGCAAGTAGTTCAGCCTAATTTTAAACAATTTCTAAATAATAATGTTACTATTTTAACGAATTTCTAAATAATAAAAAATCAGTTAAGCTGAGCAGGAGTAAGTTTTAACAAAGCTGTTATCATCTTCAAAACTTAATTCATAGCTAAAAATTGCTTAATCTATGACATTTCTCCTACGTCTTTTAATAGTTCAAAAAGTAACATCATCAGGGTACTATGTAACAACTAAGGCCGAACGCTAAAAATTTGTTCAAATTCTACCTTATGACACCCATGTAATATTTTCGTACCAAATTTATAAATCTTTACCGTATATTGGATTTAATATATTTAAATTAAATTGGTTTGATAAGCTCATGAAAGTGTTTTTATATCCCAGGTATTGTATGAGTGAGGATTATATCATCATATGTGTGATGGAAAATTTGAGAATTGTTTGTGGCATCAAAAGGGAAATGAAAGGTGAACCACTTGGCAAGTAGTTCAGCCTAATTTTAAACATAATTGGTTTGATGAGCTCATTTGTTCTCATGTTCGACTTCATCAAGGAAAATCCATTGTGCGTTCCACCTGATCATAACTTCCACACACAGAAACTCTTTTCTCCCTCAGCAGGACTACCTAACGATCCATCTCCATCCATGCATATGGACTCATTCTACAGCTAACAATTGTCTCTTTCGACTCCACTCTTGCTAACAAGGATAATTAAACAAAAATATTGATTTTACATCAAAATCGCCGTCAGTCATTCATTTATTAAAAAGTAAACAATGGCATTTAGAAGCATAAATATTTTATTGGTGATCTTTAAAAAACTATTATAATAATCTCCTTACATTTGCAACACATTCAATGCATTTAATACATCTTGGAATTCTTCAACATTGCTCTTAGTTCAACAAATTAATGTATAAATATGTGGAAACGCCTGAAATTGGAGAACATATTAAAATCACCAAAATTACAAATACTCGATATTCAGGAAAATACAAAGCAAATTCATTCATCTTTTTCACATATGGCATCAAATATTTTTTAATTTACTATATTTTGTGTATCAAATAAAGTAAAATTTTAAATATGATTTTCATACTTTGATCAATATAGAACAAGTGAAGCATGCAGTAGTCACCACTTATCAAGGCCCGGAAGCCACTCAGGGATAAGGGTTATTGCAAGTACATTACGTTAGTATGGAGATTTGATTAAGTGTTTACTTAAGGGGGCGGTTCATTAGGAATTTGTTAACGTTGGACTTGAACACATCTAAAGTTGAAAGTAAGTTCGACAACTCTAGAAAGGTCACGTCAGTATTTACACTGTCAAATCATGTGTTATTTTAAGAAAATTATATCGAATGAATTGGAAGTAACCACTTCATTAAATAAAGTAAACAAACAAAATATACATTATTTATTTAACAGAAAAAGAAACAATTTTTAAAATGTGTATTATTGTCTTAACAGAAAAAATATAACATAAAAAATTGGAAAGTTTGTCATATGTTAAGTATAAAACTTGAAATAAAATATTTAAAAAAATATTTAAAAAATATTTGAAAACCTTAATAATTCGTAATATCGTGATAAAACTTTAATAATTCGTAATATCATGATTTGACAGTTTTACCCTTAAACTAAATTTTAAAAATATATATTAAAATATTTTTTTAAAAACCGTGAAACTTTGCTGTGAAAAGAAAATAAAAATATTTAAATGATTAAAAACAAATTTTTTATTAAATATTAATTACATATTTTTAATTTTATTTTTTTAAACTTTAAGAATTCATAATATCGTGATTTAACGGTGTAAATACTAATGTGACCCTTCTAGAGTTGTCGAACTTTGCTGGGCTTAACTGCAAGACTGCCAACGTTTTTTTTTTTTTAAGTAAACGAATAATCTTTAAAGGAGCAGCCGTTCACTTAACAAGAGAATAAGTTAACAGAAGAATTAACGATGTTAGTGCACTTATTGATCCATGCTATTTTTTAAATTGTATTTTCAAGTTTAATTAAAGTTTTATGATATATGTTTTAATGAAATTGTAAGGTTGTATTACAGAATAGGTACAAAACACTTAACATGTAAAGAATGGCTTTCTAAATAATAACCTTATTATTTCAGCACGGATCAATAATATTACAGAAATGTATTTTTTATAATACTTAAAAAGTATAGTTATATACTTATAGCTATAATACGTAGATTCATAAACAAAGCTTCTTTCTTAGAACTGCACGCCTATGGAATTGTCTTTCGTTTTCCTGCTTTCCAGCTGAGTACAATATGGTTGTCTTCAAGTCTAATGTAAACAAGTTTTTAGTGAGCTGTTCCATATAAGTTAAAAAAAGATTTACTGAATCTCCATTACTAACGATTACTACATTGTCCAATTTCCACTGCACACTCTTTAACCCTTATCCTCGAGTGGCCTCTTGGCCTTGATAAGTGGTGATGCCTATGTAAAAAAAAAAAAAACAATACTTTTTAAGTATTATAACTTATGTAGCAAAATGTAGTAGGCAAACATCAGAAACAAAGATAAGAAATATTCAGTTTCGCCCTGCACAGCCCATCTCTAGAAGAGAAGGATTTCTTGGCTGTAATGACCGTAGAGAAAGGAGACAGAAAAAAAAACAGAAGAAAACTCGTTTCGCGACATGGTTCGTGGTTCGTCACAAAAAAACAATCCAACTGCCAGAACCACCTACACACAGTCTGCAGGACACTGCCTGACTGCTTCCCAGTGCCCTGCCTTTATATTGGCCGGGAATTATATATTTGCATAATCGCGTGAGAGCACACATGATTCTGTGAGAATTGTATGAGGTCAACGCCAATAAAAACCCATGGACACCATCTTAGAACTCTTTCCCACTCTCTGTGATAGTAGGAACCATTACCTCCCCTTAAGGAACTCTTCAGTAAAGAAGTCTCGGATATACTTCCACTTCCGTTTGACATGGAACTGGAGTTCAATAAAAAAATGGAGACCGTATTCCGCTTCTCATAAATGAATCTCATGTTTTGGTATTCTTTTACATAATATTTCATGGTTGCAAGCGGTGGTGTTTCCCATTTGGGAAACCTTACGAACAGGTCGTCCCAATTATATGCACACAACAGTAAAAGAAATATAAAAAAAAAATAAAAAAATAAATAAATGAATAAAATTGGTCACGTTCAGACCGCATGGGAAAAATTATTACTTGGCACCAAGCTTCAAACAGTGAGTAAGCATTGTTTTTCGTGTTTCAAATGCAACGAAAATAAATGCATATATATATATATATATATATATATATATATTACTGTCATTAAAAAAAAAATATACATATATTAGGAAGTATATGTATAAGTTCTCAGACGTTTAAGTTTTGCACGGAAAACACACATACATGTACATTTGTTTATTAAAAAAAATAAATAAATAAAAAAAATAAAATAAAATAAATAAACGGAAGACTGAATTTATATTATCTGGAACCAAACGAAATAAATAAATACAATGGCTACAAACGAACCGTCGATGAATTGGTCGTCCACAGACCTAACCAAAGCATTTCGATTATTTAAGCAACTTTGTAATCTTTACTTCTCAGTTAAAAATATTTCGTTGGAAAAACAGGTCGACCACATCCTGCTACTGTCCGGAGAAGAAGGCCTTAAAAGATACAACACTTGGTCATTCGAAAACGAGGCCGACAGGAATAATCCAGAAATAATTTGGGAAAAATTCGAGGAAAGACTGCAGCCGCAATTAAACTTCCGAATCGCTCGTTTTTACCTGCGCCAGTATAATCAAAAGGAATCAGAGAATTTTGGTGACTTTCTGGCCCTGTGTAAATCGCAGGCATTGAAATGCAAGTTCCGGGATATCCAGGAAATGGAGGAACGCCTCATCGAGCAGGTTATATCAGGAACAAAGCACCCAGAACTCCAAAAGCATCTTCTAGTGAAAGGCGAACAATTAACACTGCTGGAAGCTATAAACTGTGGTAGGACACATGAAGTTTCCATAACCCACATGAGACAGTTGGCTGAACTAGAGCAGAATAAGCATGAAATAGATGCAATCAAGTACAAACAGTGTAACAGATGCGGAGGCTCCCACCCGAGGCTAAAATGTCAAGCATGGGGTACCACATGTTCCACGTGTGGACAACAAAATCATTGGGCTAAGGTCTGCGCAAGCAAAAATAAAAACGCAGCAGGACGTTTTCCGACGCACAACATGGAAAGATGGAGGTAATAAACCAGGACATGGAGAAGCACAAAGGGACCAGTACAAACACTGGAAACACGGCAACCGTATGCACTCGGTAAATACCTCTCAAAGGGACAATGAAGGGATTTATAACAAGTTTGAACAAATGTCTTTCGACTCTATTCAAGAACAAGGCAACAGTCGGACAGAAGTTTTCACAGACTATGTAATCAAGCTTCCCAACCTCCCAGGCACCCATTTTCTGAAAGCTAAGGTTGACACAGAAGCCGAAGGTAACATACTTCCATTACGTACCTTCCGGAAGATGTTCCCACACCTAATAAGTGCAGCAGGACAGCTACTCCCCAGTGCAACAAAGGATGAATCAACTGTTCTAACAGCCTGTAATGGTTCTCATATTACCCAACATGGATCCATTAAAATAGCTTGTTCACACAAAAGAATATGGAAGACAATCAAATTCTTTGTAGTGACAACAGAAGGGCCTACCATCATAGGACTACCTTCAATCAGAGACCTGAGACTGGTAACATTACACTGTGCAATCCAGGAAACACCAGTCTCAGTACGTTCAACATAGGATCTGGTAAATATGTACCCAAACCGTTTTGACAATATCTGCAATTTTGAGGGTGAATATCACATTGTCCTGAAACCAGACAACACCCCTGTCATACATGCACAAAGGAAATGTCCTATACATATGAGGGAGGAAATTCAGACCGAATTTGAAAATATGGCAAAACAAGGCATCATACGGAAAGTAACCGAGCCTACACCATGGGTCAGCAGCTTAGTTTATGTGCGGAAAGGCAATGGAAAGCTCCGTCTGTGTTTAGATCCAAAAGATTTAAACAAGGCTACCATGAGATGCCATTACAAGACCCCAACAATGGAAGAACTTGCACATAAACTCTCTGGCGCCAAATATTTCTCCAAGTTGGATGCCAAGAATGGATATTGGTCCATCAAACTAGACGCAGCCTCACAACTGTTGACCACCTTCAACTCCCCTTTTGGAAGATTCTGTTTCCAGCGGATGCTTTTTGGTCTGGTGATGTCTCAGGATGTGTTTGCCCAGAGGATGGACATGATTCTGGAGAAGTGCTCTGGCGCCTTAGGGCTAGTTGACGATGTCATTGTCTTTGGAAAAACTGAAGAGGAGCATGATAGGAACCTCCACAATCTAATGAGAATTGCTCAAAAGGAAGGACTGCGCTTCAACCGCGAAAAGTGTGCCATCAATAAGAAACAAATTTGTTTTTTGGCGCAATCTATGATCAGAATGGTATGCACCCTGATCCCAGCAAGGTAACAGAAATAAAAATGTTACCTAGTCCAGCAAACACTACCGACCTGCAGAGGGTGGTGAGAATCATCACATATATGGCACCTTTCATTCCACACCTGTTCGATCTCACAGCACCTTTGAGAGATCTCCTAAAGAAAGAAGTGGAATACCAGTGGACAGAAAGTCACCAGAGATCCCTCCAGCAAATCAAGGATCTAATTTGCAAAGACATGTTGCTATCATACTTCGACCCTTCCAAGCAAACTGTTATCCAAATCGATGCATCAAGTAAAGGACTCGGCACCGCACTCTTGCAAGGAGGTAAACCCATAGCTTTTGCATCCAAGTCCTTAACAGAAACTGAACAACGCTATGCCAACATAGAGCGGGAGCTCCTTGAGGTTGTTTTTGGCTGCGAACGATTTCGGACTTATATCTATGGAAGTGCGTTCCAGGTGGAAAGTGATCATAAACCCTTGGAAATGATCAACTTAAAAAATTTGGTTGCAGCTCCACCTCGCCTCCAACGCATGCTACTACGTTTGCAGGGGTATGATATGACAATTGTATATCGCCCTGGAAAA
Source organism: Euprymna scolopes (assembly GCF_053919585.1). Classification (NCBI taxonomy): domain Eukaryota; kingdom Metazoa; phylum Mollusca; class Cephalopoda; order Sepiida; family Sepiolidae; genus Euprymna; species Euprymna scolopes. Next base: position 70,833,352 of record NC_136527.1, on the reverse strand, counting down.
GATATGGCACTAGTAGATGGATTCTCAAGGTTACCAAATAAAAAAGCTAAAGAAGCTATTGACTTGGATCTGAGGGTGGATTTTGTTCAATTTTCAACCCAAAAGCTAGCTCAGCTAAACCAAGCAACAAGTGAAGATGCCACACTATGTGAATTGAGAGACATTATTCTGAGAGGTTGGCCCGACATTCTCAGAGAAATGGGCAAGAATATGAAACCTTATTGGCCCTATCGAGACGAACTGTCCATTGAAAATGCATATTATTGAAAGCAAACAGAATAATAATACCTAAATCGATGCAACAAGAGGTATTACAGAAAATACATTATGGGCACCAAGGGATGGAGAAATGTAAACTCCGAGCCAAAAGTTGCGTTTTTTGGCATAACATTTACAAAGACATCGACAACATAGTACAACAATGTACCCTTTGCCAGCAGCACCAAAAAATGCAGAGTGCTGAACCCCTGATACCCCATGAGATTCCGGTGAGGCCATGGCAGATAGTGGCTACTAACTTATTTTACATTGAAGGTCTCAGTTTTATGCTCATTGCAGACTATTATTCCAAGTTCCCATTTGTGCGAGTGTTGAAGGAGTTCTCCAGTCAGTAATTTATTAAACTGACAAAGCAAATATTTGGAAAACAAGGAATTTCAGAGAGAGTGATAAGTGACAATGGCCCACACTTCACCTCAATACATTTCAAGCAATTCACAAAAGAATGGGGTTTTGAACACCACACATCCTCACCTAAGTTTCCGCAGTCAAATGGCTTTGCTGAACGCTGTATCCAGGGAGTGAAATCTGCATTCAAAAAAGCTGCATCAAGTGGTCATGACTTGGATATGGTACTATTATGCTTGCGTTTGACTCCTTTAGATCATACCCTTCCCTCACCAGGTGAGCTTATATACCAAAGGAAGTTAGCAGGGAACATCCCAGTCAAATGCACCAACCAAAACGCTAACAAGGAGAAAATAATGGAACGACTGTATCAGAAGCAAGAAAAACAGATGTACCATGAACAACATACAAAAGGGCTGCTCAGACTGCCCATCGGACAACCTGTACGTGTGTTAAATAAAGAAGCAGGTGAGTGGTCTCCTGCAGTTGTCACACAATTGGACCGAGAACCAAGGTCGTACATAGTACAGACCCCCTCCGGAAAAACTCTTTGTCGAAATCGACAGTATCTTAGAGTAATCCCCTCCAGAAGCATAGCACATCCAGAGATGCACTCCACTGAAATTCCTCAGGAACCTACCAGGGACGGTTCATTGAGTATAGAGACGGACAGTACACAATGCCAACTGACGTAAAATGGGGGGGGGGTCACCTCAAATACACAAACGGAATGTTCAAGAAAGATTATCGCTACAGTCCTCTGTCTCTTCTCTCTTGGCTGGCCGGGAATCATCTCTCAGCACCCAGAAATGGACATCGTTTTATAGGTTCCACCTTCACGCACACACGAGATTATGCGAGAACGGACGAAATAAAAATGCTGGCCGCCATGTTTGTTCTTCCTTTTCTTCGCCTGTACTCACTCGCTGAGCACCCACGGTAAGACTTCTCTTTCTTGCTTCTAACCACATGCCTCCCTGATCTCAAGATCACATTTCATAGTCTCTCATCCACTGTGGCGGTCGCCTCTCTCTACTTGGCCTCTGAGGTGTCTCGTCCTCCTCCTGTGGCTGCACACTCCCCTCCACTGCTTCGCCCTCAACTGGTCTCACGTCAAGAATGTGCCTCGGGACTCCTCCCATCACAATGTTGTTACTAGTGTTCCTCCCAGTTAAGCGACCCCTACTCCATTGTGTGGTGCAGCGCGCCCCCGGTGGCTTCACCCATACCTCGTCCCCAAGTTTAATTGTCCCTGTGGCCTCTACTTCTCGGCTTGCCGGCTCCACCCTGGGATGCCTCCAGGAATATGCAAACATTGACAGTTGCGGGACCGTCTCTGGTACTTGTCCCAGTTTAGGCGACATGTTATACCAGAAGACGGCTTGCTCAGGTGAGGTGCCTCCTCTTTCCGCAACTGCCTTTATGGTGCGGTGGTTTCTCTCTACGATCCCGTTGCCACTAGGTCTATAGGCAGCTCTGAAAAATTGTTCGATCTTCCATTTCTTCAGTACTTCTGTCACTGCTACTGACTTGAACGCAGTCCCATTGTCGGTTAACAACTCTTCCACGGGGCCTCGCTCCAAAAACACCTCATCAAAGATTGCCGCTATTTCATTGCCTGTTCCTCTACGTAGCTTCTTCCATAGAGCAAATCGCCCGGGCCCACAGTCAATCATGGTAAGGTAAAGTCCACCCCTGTAATGGGTGACATCGCATGCCAGTCTCTCCCAGGTCCCACTCACCTCCAATTGGCCAGCTTCATGCGTACTTGGAGCAGGATCAATCGACTGACATCTGTCGCATGTCCTGACCACTTGCCTCACCTGCTCCTTGGTGATCCTTGGGTCGACTCTTTTCACTAAGTACCAAGTCCTCTCTACCCCCATATGGTGCAAATTGTGCAGTTCTCGCACACCAACATCATCTAGATCCGATGCAGCAACAACATCTTTCTTTGGCAACAGCCAACTCTTCTTCACTCTCGTGAGAGCATCTGCTCGGTTCTTTTCAGAAGCAACCATGTCTATGTGAAGCTTCAAACAAAACTCTTGCATCAGCTCAGCCAGCACCCCAAGCCTGCGCTTCACTAACATCTCAGCAGCCCCTCTCGTTTTTATCCTTTTTTCGCTTGAAATGAGAGACTTTAGCCAAGCAAACACCATGGCGGAGTCTGTTTTGATGCAGATGTCACGTAGTCCCCATTTCAAGGCCAGATTGACTCCTTTTATTGTCACGTCTAATTCCGCCACATTGATGTGGCTGACGTCATTCTTTTTCCTCAACCAGGCTGCATCTTCTGCAACTACTCCTCCAATTTCCAAAACGACCCCTGTTGCAATGCTGCTCGCATCGCACCACATGACTCCATCCAATGTTCGCGGTATGTTCCAGGTTCCCCGGACTGGGTCTTGCCGTTCTGCTTCTTTCAGGAGCTCTTCCATCATGGCGACCATTCTTTCTCCCACCTTATCATTCCATCCTTGTCCTTCGGCGTGTCTCTTTATGTAGCTGCATGCTGGTCTAAGCCAGCTAGCAATGGGGTAATGTCCGATCAACTTTCCGCATATGGAAAAAAGTTCACGTCTGTTGAGCTCCTGCTTCAGTTGTGGGATTTTGTTTCCCCTGCGAAACTCTAGGCCGCCTGACACACCTCGTTTCAGTTTTAGGCCCAAAGCAGCCCCTCCGTCTAATTTTTCCGGCTCTTTGGCGACCAACCCGAACTTCTTCAAATGAGCTACCACCTCCTTGGCAGTTACCACAGTTTCATTCACCAGAATGTCGTCTATGTATGAGCTCACTACCCCATCTCCCTTTCCCATTGTCTCCAGAATCTTCCTGAGGATAGTTGACATAATCTTGGGTGCCGAATTTAACCCGAACCCTACTCGTGTAAGGCAGTAGGTTTTGCCTTTGTACTTGACTAACTGATATTTCCAGAGCTTCTTGGCAACATGGAGTTGCAAATAGGCAGATTTTAGATCTACCAATGTAGATGCGCCATTCATCTGCCTCCATTCCCTAATGGTCTCACTGCACACATCTACGGTGTCGCCTCCCGTATGGCACTTAACATGGCCGTTCGGCTCTCGAAAATCCAGGACCGGCCTTACTTTCCCTTTAGTTGTTTGCAGAACAGCCATCAACGGCAAAATGCCCGACTCCACATCATCTGTCCAAGGCATCAGTATCCCTTCCTCAATCCATCGGTCGACTTCCTGCTCAAACTCCTTTCTCGCCCCTCCTCTAAGCGAATTTGTGTAGCACGCCACCCTGTTTGTCAGCGATGGCGCTTGATGTTTCCATGCCCACTCCACCGTCCACCGCTCTCCGTCGAATTCGGCTTGGAAGTCCTGATCTTTGATCGACAATTTTCTTTCCTCCCCGGCCTTGTTGATCCCTCTGGGAGCGTTCTCCGTCACCGCGCACTCAGCTAGTCCGAACCTCACATTGTCACATGTGATGGTAACACCTCCAAGGCGGCATATAACATCCATTCCAATGATGGCTTGGACACCAGGCACCAGGCGATCAGTGACAATTGCATGGACCCTCATCCGACGTTCAGCAATATCAATAGTGACGGTCTTCTTCCCTCGACACTTCACTCGCGACCCATCGAATGCCACTACTTCACCCTTCCCTTTCCATCTTCCGAACAGGGTAGTGTGCACCATGGTAGTGGTGCAGCCAGTGTCAATCAGGGCCATAATTTCCCGTCCTTCCACCGCAATCTTCTGTTTGGGCATCTGCTGCGGGTGCGCCTCTATTCTCGAATCGGGGCGGCCGCTGGCGCGTCGAGCTTCCCCTCGCCAGTTTCCCGAACTTGTGCATTTTACCGCTAAATGGCCTCTTCGATTGCATTTGTAACACACTGTCCGTTGCAAGAACTTCCTGCAGTCTCTTCTCATCTGTGGTGCCCCGCATTCGAAGCATGCGATCCCTGGGTTTGGCAGATTCCTGCCCACATCCTGCTGTACCGTTGCTGTCGTTCCTCCAGGCTCCGTGGGCTGGGTGCTCACTAAAATTTTCGCAGTTCTAAGCAGCTCACTCACATCCAGCATCTCCACCCCCGGTACCTGCTGCAACCTTTTCGATATTTCTTCCGGGAACCCGGTAACAAAAGTCATCTTGACTACGTGACTCGTGGCATGTCCTCTGATGCCCGACAACTCAACCAATCTCCTTATCTCATTCGCATAGACATCCACAGATTCACCAGTCCACCTCTTCTCTTTCAACTTATTAAAGGCCTTGAAAGGCCCCTCTGCGAAAGCTTCGATCAGTCGACCCTTGATGGCGTCTGCATCACCCTGTTCCCGCTCGCTGAGCTCCAAATAGAGGGCCAGTGCGTCCCCTTCCAGAAACAGTGGTATTACTGCGGCCACATCATCCAGCTTCTGAATCCTTGCTACAAGGTCCACTTTTTAAGCCACGCCACCACATCACCGTCGCCATTAAAAGGCTTAATCATATTGCTTAAACCTGCGTTGGCCACCGCCGAAATAGCTTGACGTAAAATGGGGGGGGGGGTTCACCTCAAATACACAAACGGAATGTTCAAGAAAGATTATCGCTACAGTCCTCTGTCTCTTCTCTCTTGGCTGGCCGGGAATCATCTCTCAGCACCCAGAAATGAACATCGTTTTATAGGTTCCATCTTCACGCACACACGAGATTATGCGAGAACGGACGAAATAAAAATGCTGGCCGCCATGTTTGTTCTTCCTTTTCTTCGCCTGTACTCATTCGCTGAGCACCCACGGTAAGACTTCTCTTTCTTGCTTCTAACCACACCAACATGCACCTTTCAAACGTACACACCATGGAGTGCCAGACACGGGCACCTATAGCAACCATACAACAGTTCAAACCACCAGATCTGGACGTGTCGTCAGACCCCCCCCCTCGGCCCGCAAAACAATAACAGGTAAGCTTTTTATTTCCCCCCATTTCTGTTATCGCCAATTCTGCTACAGTGCATATCGCATTCAGCATAGTCGAAAACCTATAAAAGTCGTCATTTAAAAGCAAATTGTGGAGGTGTAAGGTTAAAGTACAGAATAGGTACAAAACACCCTCCCCACCCCATGTTAAGAATGGCTTTTTAAATATTAACTTTATTATTTAAGCACGGATCAATAAGTGATTGAATAAACACGATAACATTGGCAGTTCATAACATACTTTGTTAAAAAATAGTAATATTTTCTTTGAACACTGGAATCTTCTTTAACACTCAATAATACGTTTAGTGTGTGTGTGTGTGTGTGTGTGTGTGTGTGTGATGCTTTACCCAATGCGAACGGTGCGGGGTGTATTGAAAGTGAATCACACCAGCCTCCAAGCCGTTTTTTTTTTTTTTTTTTTTTTTGTATATATATATATGTATTTTTCAGCAGTAGAGTTTGGGTTAGTGCACGTTTGCTATGTTTTCAATATCGAAATCGTTTTAACTGACAATCACAAAAATAAATACCACTCCCCCCCCCTAAAAAAAAAAGCAAGCTTAAAAAATACTAGATTGGAGAGAATTCTAAAATATTACCTTTCTTCATGGAATGTGACTCATTTCTATCTTAAAACCAAAGTTAAACATGATTGTTTCGACGCGGCCCTGTTGTAAAAAACAACTAAAAAAAAAAAAAACAATTAACTTAAAGTAATACTTACTTTTTGTTTAGCAATTTGCTTTCAACAAAGAAACAATCATAAGATGCGTTAATTTAAACGAGATGAGGTTGACCTGTGGAAACCGAGATTTAAGATGGTTACCGGAAAAGCAAGTTCGCAGAAAATTCAAAATAATTATTTTAATTTATTGTGGTTTCAAATGTTTGTTTTTATTTTTGTTGCTATGTATTGTGTTTGTTTTTTTTTTTTAAATATGTTTTATTGTTAACAAATTCGTCATGATTTTTTTTTAACAATAAAAAGAAAACATTGTTTGAATGAGGGGAAAAAATTCGACCACAGTATGAATGGGGATTAAAAAATAAAATAAAATAAATAAAGATTTCCTGTGAGTTTGGGAAGATGACGCATGCGCCGACTTGTGATCTTAACATGTCAAACGAAAACACGCCACAAAATCAACCAAGGTTTCCATCGCAGACACGAATCGAAAGAATTGGATAAAAGTAAGTTACTTGAATTAGTTTAACGTTTTGTGAATATGTTTTTTTTTTTTTTTTTTAACTTTCTAATGATATCTTTTTTGGTACTAGTGCACTTATTGATCCGTGCTGAAATAATAACGTTATTGGGTTCGTATTACTATATAAATAGATTCGAAAAAGTTGTCAAAAAACAAATATATAAGAAATAAATGTTATCAAAGGCAAGATAAGTTACTTTTCTACCAAACTGGATATATTTTTCGTGTTTTTATTCAATTTAACATGTTTATTCAGCTCGAAAAGCATACAATGTTTAGCGATGTATGTATGTATTGGAAAATTCCAGATGGCGGCCGATTCTCTCTTTAACACGGTAAGTTTGGAAAAAGGTGTAATAAATAATAAACTAGACAAAATACTGTTAGAAATTCGCTCAATATATGTTACCGTGACATAACTTGACATATATTCGGTGGTTTTTAATAGTATTCTATTTAGTTTATTATTTATAACACCTTTCTCCGAACTTACCGTGTTAAAGAGAGAATCGGCCGCCATTTTGGAATTTTCCAATACATCGGTAAACACTGTATGCTTTTCGAGCTGAATAAACATGTTAAATTGAATAAAAACACGAAAATTATATCCAGTTTGGTAGAAAAGTAACTTATCTTGCTTTTGATAACATTTATTTGTTATATATTTGTTTTTTGACAACTTTTTCGAAACTATGTGTACAAACCCACGTTATTATTTAAAAAGCCATTCTTAACATGAGGAGGGGAGGGTGTTTTGTACCTATTCTGTACTTTAACCCAACAACTGAATAAAAAAACATATCATAAAACTTGAAGGTGTAATGCAGAAAGTGATCCGCGCTATTTTTTAAATCGTATTTCCATGTTTAATTAAGGTTTTATGATATTTTTTTTTTATTCAATTGTAAAGTTAAAGTACAGAATAGGTACAAAACACCCTCCCCTCCCCATGTTAAGAATGGCTTTTTTAATAATAACGTTATTATTTCAGCATCGATCACTCTCTGGATAAGTATCAAACTTTAATAAAACTTGGAAATACGATTTTAAAAATAGCGCGGATCAGTAAGTGCATTACTGCATTAGCACCTTTTTTTATACTCTGGTTGAAAGAAAAAACGAATTTTTTTAGAAAAGATGTCAGTAATTGGAATTAGATAAACATAAATATTTAAAATGTTAATTAAAAGTTAATTTAATCGCTTTGAGAATTTAATTCTAAACGAATTACGCAGATAAATAGCGAAGTTTTATTTTCGTATTTAAATTTTGGGGGGTTTGTATTACTATATACATAGATTCGAAAAAGTTGTCAAAAAACAAATATATAACAAATAAATGTTATCAAAGGCAAGATAAGTTACTTTTCAACCTAACTTGATATTTTTTTAGTGTTTTTATTTAATGTAACATATTTATTCGGCTCGAAAAAAAAAACATACAGTGTTTACCGATATATAACAAAATAAAAAATGGCGCCCGACTTTCTCTTGAACACGGTAAGTTTGGGAAAAGGAGTTAAAAATTTAAAAAATACTATATAAAATACTGTTAAAACTCCACCGAATATATGTCAGCCTATGTCACGAGTTTCTAACAGTAATTTTTTAATTTGAAATGAATACAGAAATGCAAATGGCGTCTCAAATCTGTAAATATTTTCTTTGATATTAAAGTTTATTTTCAATTCGGTTTTAACAAAATTAAAGAAATGTTTGCTTTAAAATCTTTTCTAGAAATTTGCTTATATTTTCACAAGAATAAATCAGTCACAATGCATTTTTTTTTGTTGTAAATAACTTGGCCATTTTAAATTTGTTGATGGTGGAAAAAAGTCAATTACTTTGTGACCGTTCGAAATTTGAAAGGAAATTGCAATCTTTAAACTATCGAAGAAAACATCTTGTTGTTTTTTAATATTTCGAAAATTCTTATGTATTTAAAAAATCAAATGACAACTGTTGTTTCAGGGTAAATAAATCAGTTTTCGGAACTTGTACAGTTTAACCAAGACATTAAAAAATGAAAATATCGGAAAAAGTTTAAATTGTATGTATCCGTTATGGAACAAAGTTCTCCAAAATAATAAATTAAAAAAAAAAAAAAAATTTCACTTCATTTCATCAAGTATTTTTTTTTTTTTTTTTTTATAGCGGAAAAATAATTTGTCATGATACCGAGCAAAAGGTTCGATGTTTAGGAAGAAAAGCTAGTTATTAAAGATGGGGAGGGGTGTCGGGCTTTAACTGGGGTTATCTCCCCATGGCGTGTTCAATAAATTTCATGATGGCTGACTTCAACGCGCTCTCATAAAAACGTGCTTTTTCGCTAAAAAAAAAAAAAAAAAAAAAAAAAATATTCGATCAAATTAAGTGAAATTTTTTCGGAGATCTTCAGTCTAAAATGGATAGGTACAATATAACCTTTTCTCGATAGTTTCATTTTTGAATGTCTGGATTAAACTGTACAAGTACCCGATTTTCTAAGAAAATTGATACTTGTACAGTTTAATGAAGACATTAAAAAAAAATGAAAATATCGAAAAAAAAAAAAAAAAAAAAAAAGATCATATTGCATGTATCTGTTTTGGACTGAAGATCTCCGGAAAAAAAATTGCACTTAATTTGATCGAGAATTTTTTTTTTTTTTTTTTTTTTTACAGTGGGAAAACACGTTTTTTATTGAAGGTAGCCATCTTGGAATTTTTTTACCATACCACAGGGAGATAACTCGGTTTAAAGCGCCGACACTCTCCCCATCTTTAATACTAGGTTTTCTTCCTAAAAATCGAACCTTTTACTCGGTATCATAACAAATTGTGTTTTCATTGTAAAAAAGCAAACCAACAAAATAAACTACTTGATGAAATTAAGTAAAAAAAAATTTTTCGGAGAACTTCATTCCATAATGGAGATGTACAATATAAACTTTTTTTTTTTTTTCGATATTTTCATTTTTTTATGTCTTGATTAAATTGTACAAGTAGCGAATTTTTGATACGTTCTAAGAACACAGTTATTGCATTATCTATTATTAATAAAAGTAAATGACAATTTTGGAAGGTTAAACCGGTTCATAAGATTATGACATTAAGAATGTTTTAGCGTTTCCATTAGTTTAGTATTACGTAATAATAGCCATGAAAACGTTTTAATACGTTTTCCTCATGAGTGATACTATTGGGAAAAATATTGCTCTACATAAAAGAATTGGTTGATATCACTTACCGGCTGAAACCAAGAAGAAATATTTGTGAAAGTGTAGACTCTTTTTATGTTGACAGTTGTTACGTTTGCTCCATTTGATTGACCGAGCTGATTATAAAAGTCTGATTATGCAGACGGGCAATGAGTTTGTAGTAAAAAAAAAAAAAAAATCGTGCAAACCTTTTACCACTGGCAACGCCCGCTTCAGAGAGTGAAAGAAGAAAGAAGAAGAGAATGGCCACTGCGTCTATTTATAGACTAGAGATCATGGGAAGAGTATGCAAATAACTTTGGACGGTTTTGTCCTATAAAAAGCTTGTATTTGGGAGAGAGGGTGTCTTTTTTGTTTGACAGAAGCAATTGCTGTCAGAACTGCATTGGACTGCAGGATTGAAGAGTGAAGATTGAGTTATGGGGTCATTGTATTTAACCACAAGCTATTTCGGCGAAGAACAGATCATGGAATCTGGGATGTTGAGATTGGGAAAAGATGTGATACCACCTTTTAGTGGAGAAGGTGATGTAGTCGGATGGATAAAGAAAGTAAAACTGGTGGCTAAGCTTCAACATGTGCCAGACCTTGCCAGTTTTATTCCACTTTTTTTGCAGGGAGATGCACTCGCTCTCTATCTTGAGATGAATAATGCAGAACAAGAAGATGCAGAACTGATAGAGATGAGACTCGTGACCGCCTTCACTGAGGGGCCTTTTGAGGCATACGAAAAACTGCAACGATTCAAGTGGACAGGAGAATCGGTGGATGTTTATGCTAATAAAATCAAAAGATTGGCTGGACTGGCGGGATATCTGGGAAGAGGGCTGGAACATACAGCCAAACTGGCATTCATAACTGGATTCCCAGACGATGTATCTGTGGCATTACAGCAGCTACCGAACATAGAGAGAATGGATGTCAGCAAACTGATACCGACTGCACGGCTTTTAGTCAGCAAAAGGGTCGTAGAAATTCGGACATTGGCCGCAAGTGCGCAAACTAATGAGACTAATAAGGGAAAGAAAGAATCAAGCCTTCAGTGCTTTAGATGTCAAGGACCGCACCTAAAATAAGATTGCACAGAGATCCCTAGGGCCAGGGCAACATGCTACAATTGTGGAAAATTTGGCCACATTGCGAGATATTGTCCAGATTCAGGGAAACGGGTAAGGGGGAGCTTCTGCGCCGCAAGCTACCCTAGCAATGAAATGAAGGCGCGATACTGGCCTCTTCCTATAATAGAAGTAGAGGTGAATGATTCTGTAATGACTGCACTTGTTGATACTGGGTACACCACTACTTTAATCAATTCCAAACTTTTGAAGGGATATGGAAGGAGCGGTACAGTGAAAGCAGTTGATGGGAGGAATATAGAATGTAAAGGAGCCAGACAAGTGGAGATAAAAGTCTGTGGAATGCACGTAAAGGTGAGGGCAATCTTGATGAATCACATCGTTGATGGGATCGATGTCATAATTGGAATGAACGTGATTAATGAGCTGGGAGGTGTAACTATAAAGAAAGCCAAAGTGAAGTTTGGAGATATACAATGTGCCGTGGCTGCCCATCAGCTGAATGTTTGCAAAATCGAGGATAAAGACTTTGAAGCAAACTTCGATGGAGATAAATGGACAGTAAGATGGACATGGAAGGGAGAGCCTCCAGTATTGCAGAACAAAGTCCAATATTATAAAAACTCTCTGGAAGGCGATAAGAAATTAGAATTCGAGAAAGAGGTGGAAAGATGGATATCGGATGGTATTCTGTTACCATGGAAAGGAGAAAGAAAAGGCATGTTGCCATTGATGGCAGTATTTCAGGCCACAAAAGGGAAAGTTAGGCCAGTGTTCGACTTTCGTGAGTTGAACCATTTTGTGGCGTGTCATACAGGGAGCGACATAATAGATGTATGTGATGAAAAGATAAGAAAGTGGAGACAGTTGGTAGGAGGGACCGCAGTAGTGGACCTTAAGTCTGCCTACCTGCAACTACATGTGGCAAAGGAACTATGGCAGTACCAGCTGGTCTGTTATAAAGGAAAAACCTATTACCTAACACGATTAGGAGTCGGACTTAATGTCGCACCAAAGATTATGGCAGCCATTTTAAAAACAGTATTAAAGAAAGGAAGTAGGACGAAAGAGGCCACTGATTCATACATTGATGATATAATGGTAGACGTAACGAAAATATCGACACAGGAAGTTGTGGAACATTTGAAGGGGTTTGGGTTAGCAGCAAAATCTCCGGAATCCCTGGAAGGAGGAGCGGCACTGGGCCTTAAGCTTATGAAAAATAAGATGGGTGCACTAATGTTCAGGAGAGGCAACGAGATCCCAGAGATGGGAGGAGAAATTAGTAGGCGGGAGCTATTTTCGATCTGTGGTAAATTATTGGGGCACTATCCAATTGCTGGATAGATGCGATTAGCATGCAGTTATGTGAAAAGAAGAGCAAATGGAATGGATTGGGAAGAAAAAGTTGATTGCAAAACCATGAAAGTGATGCAGGAGGTTCTAGCTGAGGTGAAAAAAGAAGACCCTGTTAATGGCGCTTGGCACATACCTGAAGTGAGCAAAGGAGTCGTGTGGTGTGATGCAAGCAATGTTGCAACTGGCGTTGTTGTCGAGATTGGCGGTGTGGTGGCAGAAGATGCAACTTGGCTGAGGAAAAGTGATGACTTTAATCACATTAACATAGCTGAATTAGATGCTGTTCTAAAGGGTGTCAATTTAGCTATCAAATGGAGACTGACAAATATTGAAATAAGAACTGATTCAGCCACTGTACTCAGTTGGGTGAACTCTACTGTGGAGGAGAGTGGCAGAATACGAACAAAGGGTGCCGGAGAAGTGATAATAATGCGGAGATTAGGGATGCTTAGAGAGTTGATGTCTGAATTGAAACTGCAAATAAAAGCAGTGTTTGTGCCTTCTGAAAGAAACAAGGCAGATGCGCTAACATGGATACAAAAAAACAGTGGTTTATTGAGAAAGAGGAGGCGCCGATATGCTGTCTTGGAATTGGAGAAATTAAAGAGTTGCATGACATGCATCACATGGGAGTGGAGAGAACATTATATTTGGTGAGGCAAGTGGATCCGAATGTAAAATGGGAAGAAATTCAGATGATAGTAAAGAACTGTGTTCGGTGTCAATCGATCGATCCTGCCCCAAATATACATAATCCTGGGGAAATTGGAGTTTTAACGAACTGGACGAGACTAGCTATTGACATAGCACACTACCGAGGGGGAGCGTACTTATCAATAATTGATTGTGGGCCAAGTAGACTGGCGATATGGAAGGAACTGCGAGTGGAAGCCGCATCTGCAGTTGCAACTGAATTAAAAAAGGTGATGCTTGAACGAGGTCTAGTAAGGGAGGTGATAATGGACAACGGCACTGTTTTTCGCTCAGAAATCTTTCAGACGATGCTAAAAAAATGGAAGATTAAAAGTTATTACAGGGAAGCCTACAGACCTGGAGGAAATGGCATTGTGGAGCGACATCATCGGACCGTGAAAGCAATAGCTGAGAGAGGAAGAATATCACCTGAAGAGGTCACATTTTGGTACAACATGTCCCCTAAGGTCGGGCAAAGAGATGACACAGTACCACATAGAGCAATCTTTAATTACGAATGGAGGCATCCTAGAGACATGTCACCGGAAATTAATGATCAAGGACCAGCCAGAATCCAAATAGGAGAAGAAGTTTGGGTGAAACCGCCTAATGCCCGATGCACAACGCAGTGGGGAAGAGGAGTGATAACATGAGTGCAATCCCCAAACAACTTTAGTGTCAATGGAATGCCACGAAATGTTTTAGATTTAAGGCGTGTGGTCCATTTAGGTGATGAGTATGGTGGTACTGAGCCAGGGAGTGATGAAGATGAACCGGTGCCGATGCAGAGACCGCAAAGAGAACGCAATGTGCCGATCTGGACACAGGATTATGAGATGTGAATGATCTTTAATGATCATGGGGGCGTGTAGTAAAAAAAAAAAAAAAATCGTGCAAACCTTTTACCACTGGCAACGCCCGCTTCAGAGAGTGAAAGAAGAAAGAAGAAGAGAATGGCCACTGCGTCTATTTATAGACTAGAGATCATGGGAAGAGTATGCAAATAACTTTGGACAGTTTTGTCCTATAAAAAGCCTGTATTTGGGAGAGAGGGTGTCTTTTTTGTTTGGCAGAAGCAATTGCTGTCAGAAGTGCATTGGACTGCAGGATTGAAGAGTGAAGATTGAGTTGTGGGGTCATTGTATTTAACCACAGAGTTTTATTTATTTATTTTTTGATCAGGCCAGCATTGTATGTCAAGAAAACTTGTGACCATATTAACTTTACCCGACCGACAAAGTGTTTATTTCTTACCTACGCCATAGGTCGCAATAACCATTGTTGCAAACGTTTGTTAAATAACCTTTTTAGCGCATGATACCCAAAATACAAAAAAAACAAACGTGACTGTATGTTCTAAGATACCACTATACGAAAAACAGCCTATCCTGCCTTGACAGAGTACAAAATAGACTTCGTGGCCTGGTGAGGGATGCCCTCTTCTCTTCCCTGCAACTTCTTTCCCACAGAAGAGACGTAGCGAGCCTATTTTTGTTCTATCATTATTTCCATGGCAAGTGCTCGTCTGAGCTCCATTCTCTGGTCCCCACTCGCCAATCTTTTTCAAAAAACACCCGACTAGCTGAAACCACCGTCAATAATTTCCCCCACTCCTTATCCGTGCCTAGATCAAAACGTAGATTCCATGAACAAAGCTTCTTTCTTAGAATTGCACGCCTGTGGAACTCTGTTCTGCTTGCCTGTTTCCCTCCCGACTTCAACCTGGATGTCTTCAAGTCCAACACAAACAAATTCCTGATGAACCGCCCCCTTAAGTAATGACACTTTATCAATTCTCCAATAAGATTACTACAGTATCCCATTGATTATTGTACACACAATAACTTTTATCCCCGAGTGGCCCTTGGGACTTGATAAGTGGTGACCTCCATGTAAAAAAAAAAAATTGCGCTTTGTGTAGCAAATTTACAACAGTCTAACATCTTTTTTCTACAGTTTTCGTGCGTTTTTACAAAACAAAACAAAACCAAACCATTTTCATTTCATGTACACAAGTTTTATCGCATTATATTTGCCCATTAACCCCAAAAGTAATAAATTAAAATTCTATTACTTGATTAAATCCATCATAATGCATTTCTTTTTTTTTTTTCTTTTTTTTTAGTTGAATAAAATGAATTCCTTCTTCATGGTCAAAAATTCGAAAAGTATTTAAACTATCAAATCGATCCACTAATTTCATAAATAAAGATTTTCTTAGCGAAATAGGACAAGATTTTATAGTCAATAAATGAAGTTTTCAGATAAAAGTACAATGGTTTCAACTGATTTTTTTCTCAATTCTAATAAGTTGCAATTGTAGTTTCAAAATTATGCAGTCGAAATTACCCGAATATTACTGAATTAAAAGATTTTTTTTTTATTCAATTTTCACCCCAAACAAGGTAAGTGCCACTTTGAAGTAGGAGGCTACTATCGGGGACATTATGAAGGGAGGTCAGTAGAAAGATGTTTGTTTGAATTAAACAAAAAAACTTTCATTGTATTAGCAGGTGAAAAATTGCCACCATCTTTGTTTAATTCGAACGGGAAATTCACCCCCTGTTTAACTTTCACGATCGTTTTTATCAAATTCTCTTTTTTATTTTCTTTAATAAACAAGTTTATACCTGATCAATTTTCATAATTTTTTTATATAATCATCTTTAAAATACGAGGAATACGTAGATACCGTTGTTTTCCTGTGAGATTCAGTATTACGATTTTTGAAAGTCTCGTCCCAATTCTGTAGAAGCGTCAAATGTTCTCAGACAGTCTAAATAACAAAACTAAGCAAAAATGACTTGGACAACGCTAATAAATACAGCTAGTTTTGAATAAAATTTATTTTTATTCTTATATTGCATTTTTGTCATGAACTAAATTTCTAATTTACTTTATAGTCTTTATAGTCTATGCTATTGTACCTATTTACTATGCCTCCCCACGGGACAGAGTTAGACACCAGGGTCGTTTTTTAACGTGGAGAAAAGGTACAAAAATAAAAATTGTCTCAGTCGTGAAGGATTTCTCCTCCACCGAAAGAGAACAAGAAATGGACGTGCAGCATCTGAAGAACAGATACTACACTTTGATCTTGCTTATTTATTTGCTTCCCCACTGAGCAAATTAGGCACAAGGCCGTTTTTTAATGTGGGGATGGAGGGAGAGGGGAGGGAAAGGGGGATCCTGCTCCCGAGAGGTGGGAAATGGGAGCTGGATAGTAACTGTGGTCGTAGGGTGATCCCTACCTTGACCAAGTTCAGATATGTGGGGTTACCCCCACATATGGTCTTTGCTAGTCATAGCTGGTCTTTGCTAGTCTTAGCTTTGCAGCATCTGCCGGAACAGATGGTATTTATTTGCTCCCCCACCAAGCAAATTAGGCACAAGGCCGATTTTTAATGTGAGGAGTGAAGGGAGGGGGAAGGGAAAAAGGGGACCAGCTCCCGAGAGGTGGGAAATGGGAGCTGGTTAAAGGTCAGGCATGTGGGGTTGCCCCCACATCTGGTCTTTGCTAGTCATAGCTTGCAGCATCTGCCGGAACAGATGGTATTTATTTGCTCCCCCACCGAGCAAATTAGGCTCAAGGCCGATTTTTAAAGTGAGGAATGAAGGGGAAATGGGGACCAACTCCCCGGGGAGTAGGGGAGCTGGATAGTGACAATTGGTATGAAGGGTTGCCCCTACATTGACCAAGGTCTTATATGTGGGGGAAACCCCACATATGGTCTTTGCTTGCAGTATCTGCCGGAACAGATGGTGTTTATTTGCTCCCCCACTGAGCAAATTAGGCACAAGGCCGTTTTTAATGTGAGGTAAAAACCAGCTCCCCTAAAAGTAGGCAAAAAGGGGGCACTCTGGTTACCAAAAATAATAATTGTCCCAGTATAGAGGGTTTCCCCTCCATTGACTGGTACAAATTATCTTAAGTGCAGCATCTGCCGGAACAGATGCTACACTTTGATCTTGTCCCGAAGGCCAAGTAATAGTCTGTGTTATTGTACCTATTTACTATGCCTCCCCACGGGACAGAGTTAGACACCAGGGTCGTTTTTTAACGTGGAGAAAAGGTACAAAAATAAAAATTGTCTCAGTCGTGAAGGATTTCTCCTCTAACGAAAGAGAACAAGAAAATGAAGTGCAGCATCTGAAGAAAGATACTACACTTTGATCTTGACCAAAAGGCCAAAAGTGTTATTGTAATTTAATGTTTCAATCGCTGTAAATCATGAAATTTGATTTAAATGAAACTTTATTATTTTTTGTAAGTTAAACATTCCAAGATCTCGTTATTTTGTTAATACAATCATTTTTGGGGGGAAGGTAGCCGATTTTAAAACTATATCTCCCTAAAGTATTGTAGCAAAATCTATTTTTTATCATACGTCTTTTGTTCTTTGTTTTTTTTACACGGTGGTCACCACTCATCAAGGCCCGGAAGCAACTCAGGGATAAGGGTTATTGCAAGTACAGTATGTTAGTGTGGAGATTTGAAGTGTTTACTTAAGGGGGCGGTTCATTAAGAATTTGTTTACATTGGACTTGAAGACATCCAAGTTGTAGTCAGGTGGGAAGCAGGCAGACGGAACAGAGTTCCACAGGCGTGCAGTTCTAAGAAAGAAGCTTTGTTCATGGAATCCACATTTTGATTTAGGCACAGATATAGAGTGGGGGAAATTTTTCACAGTGGATTCAGCTACACGGGTGTTTTTCATGAAAGATTGGCAAGGATTGGAGAGATTGGAGTTCAGACGAGCACCTGCCATGGAAATAACGATAAAACAAGGATATGCTTGCAACGTCTCTTCTGTGGGAGAAAGGTTGCAGGGTAGAGAAAAGGGGATCCCCCACTAAGTCACGAAGTCTATTTTGTACTCTGTCAAGGCAGGATAGGCTGCTTTTAGCAGCTCCTGGCCAGATATGGCAGCGGTATTCGATCCTCAGATGTACTTGGCTTTTATATAGATAGAGAATTGCATAAGTAGTGAGATATCTTCTGGAGCAGTAGAAGGATCCCACCATCTTTCCAGCGACCTTGGCAACAGACTTGATGTACGTGTTCCATTTCAGATCAGGAGTAAAGGACAAACCCAGAAGCTTGTCAAAACACAGGGCTTCTCCTAGACGAGAGCCATCCATTTCAATTGATGCCAGATGGGAATCAGAACATTGATGATGTAAAGATAGGAGTTTGGTTTTAGATGCATTAAAGGTAACCAGCCACGTCTTCCCCCACTGAACCACGCGCTCGAGATCAGAGAAGAGAGAATTAGAGAGAACTTTGTCATTTACAGCCTTTGATGTGTTGCCATAGATGGTCGTGTCATCAGCATAGATGTCAACGAATGATTTAAGTATGTGTTTAGGGAGGTCATTGATGTAGATCAGGAAGAGAGTTGGGCCCAGGATTGACCCTTGAGGGACTCCAGCATTAGTACTGCAGGCCTCTGATTTTTGTCCATCAACCACTACTCTTATGAGCTTATCGGAGAGAAATGATTTAATGATTGAGTAAACATTTCCTGTTATACCGTAGCTAAAATCCTGTGAAGTAGGCCCTTATGCCATACCTTGTCGAAGGCCTTTGATATGTCAAGAGCAATTGCCTTTGAAAGGAAGCCTTTGTAAAGAGATTCACTAATCCTGTGAGATATAACCGTTAGCACATCTGTGGTAGATCTTGCAGAGCGGAAACCATATTGTGTGTCACTAAGAAGATTGTTTCTGCTGAGGTGGTTTACTATTTCTCTATTTTATATGGATTCCAGCAACTTACTCATGACACACAGGAGATTTATTGGTCTGTACTGAGAGGGAAATGACTTATTACCTGAATTCTTAAATACAGGGCATACTGATGAGGTCTTCCAGGGAGTTGGAAAGCACTTCTCCTTAAGGCAACGCTTAAACAGTTTCGTAAGTATGGGAGCAAGTTCTGGTTGGAGCTTTTTTAACACTATAATTGGGATGCCATCAGGGCCAGTTGCTTTACTGGAATCAAGGTTCTTGATTAGCTTGGCGATCTCATGCACAGATATTTGTATGTTACCTAGCGTGTTCTGTGTTATAGGAGGAAATATGGGGAGTTGATGGCATTCGTCACATAGGGTAGAATTAGCTGCAAAGTTCTTGGCAAATAGGTTGGCCTTGTCTTAAGCTGACGAGATGACCTCTGGTCCATTGATAATGGGTAGGGTAGAACGCACACCTCTATTCAGGATCCTATTTGTCATTTGCCAAAACTGGTGGAAACCAAGCCGCTGATCAGCTACTTTGGATTTAACAGCCTGGGCATATAGCTCTCTTGCATTTTTTATTACTCTTTTACAGTGGTTGCTGGCATTCCTGAAAGCAGCTTTAGTCTCAGTGCATCTATTACGTTGGTAGTTATGGAAAAAGTGATTTTTGTGCGTGATAGCAGCAGCACATTCTGGGGAGAACCATGGCTGGCTGTTAGGTTTTTGTTGGAATTTGTTAATACAATCATTTTTTTTGGGGGGGGGGGTAGCCGATTTCAAAAAATATATCTCCCTCAAGTATTGTAACAAAATCTATTTTCGATCTAGATTTCTTCCATAATTAATAATTTTCGATTTTTGACCGGCTATTGAAACTCCTCAGATAATCTTTTAGTGTCGGATAGTCTGTTAGTGTTCTAATCGAACAGGCGACGATATTTGTGTTTTGAAGTAAACGAACGCTTTAAAATACGTTAAAACTAAAAAAAAATCGTTCAGGTATACAAAAGAGTAACTTTTTTGTCTTTGGTGACAGTTATTTGTAATACATATTTTTTTTGTTTTGTTTTTGGATGGGCAAATTTTTTCTTTAAGTAGAAATATTGTATCCCTCTGCCTGTTCTACAAGTACTTTTAACAGTGAATGCTCTGACGAACTGCAAGCACTTGTACCCCCTCGACGTAAATGCCCCCGACAAACCTGACAAGTAGCAAAATCCCACCCCTTCACAGTAGAGATCCCTAGATGTAAGAGAGCTTTCTACTCCAGTAGTTTCTTCCCCAGAACCGATAGACTTTGGAATTCACTTCTGGGTCCCTGCTTCCCATACTGCACTGACATGCAGAAGTGCAAGTTTAACGCGAACCAACATCTTGCTACCCAACTCCCTACATAGTACCCCTGATCCTTATGTCCCTGATAGTAGCCCCCTACATAAGTGGCAATCTGCCTTGTTTGGGGTGAAAATGTAATTTAAAAAATACCAAAGGATAATATAAAAATTGTACATTTTATCATTGATAACACACTGAGAACAATCCATCCGTATGGATGAAATAACTTATAAAGTTATTATTAGGCTACCAGGACTCATGGCGCAGTGGTTACACTACTTGGGGAAAAACTCAGTTGTAAGTGACCTTCTTTTGAAAGTTGAAGATTCGATTTTCAGTGTGGGTGATCGAAAATACAATTTCTTAGGACCTTTCTCCATCATAGCTGCTAGAATGAGAATATGTTACCCCTAGGAATTAAATAAAGCTTCTGTTTGAAATTCTGTTCTGATTTGCGAGTTTCACAGAAAAATTCCCGAGGTTCACAGAAAAATTCCCGAGGTTCACAGAAAAATTCCTGAGTTCCATAGAAAAATTCCCGAAGTTTATTTAAAATTCTCCAAAAATCAGGAGACTAACCAATTGTAATGAAATTTTCAATATTTATCAAATAATGATTACAAAATATAAATATATAACAAAGATTATCACCTTTTTTATTGCTAAAAACTTAATAGTAAATTTTACAAGTGAGTTGTCAAAGCATTATATAAGTCTACCAGGACTCGTGGCGCAGCAGTTAGTGTACTTGGTAAAATTCAGTTGTAAAAGTGACTATTTTTTAAGGTGTAAGATTCGATTCTCAGTGTGGCCGATCGAAAATACAATTTAAAATTTCTTAGGACTTTTACCCAATCATGGTTTTTAGAACGAGTGCATGTTATCCCTAGGAATTAGACAAAGATTCTGTTTGGAATTCCATGCTGATTTACGAGTTCAACAGAAGAACTTCTGTTGAGAGCTAAGGTTAGTCTCATTTTCATGTCCACGCAGGATTATTTTGTTTAAAAGTGTATTTTAATTTTTTTAAATATTTTTTTTCCTTGTGTCGTTTTTCTTTGCTAAATTAATATTTAGCATATTTTGTAATTTTTAAAAGTATTTTAATTTATCAAATAATTTATCAAATTGTTTTTGTTTCTTTTTACTTTGCTAAGTAAATATTTTGCATATTTTTGTACATTTCAAAAATGTATTAAAATTTATCAAATGAATTGTTTTAGTTTTTTTTTCTTTGCTAAATTAATATTTTGCACATTTTTGTACGTTTTAAAAATGTATTTCAATTTATCAAATAAATTGTTTTTTTTGTTTCTGTTTTCTTTGTTAAATTAATATTTTGCATGGTTATGTACGTTCTAAAAGTATTTTAATTTATCAAATGAATTGGGAGTTTTTCTTTGCTAAATGAAAATTTTTTAATATTTTTTGCTTTTAAAAAGTGTATTTTAATTTATCAAAAAAATTGTTTTCTATTTTTTTTTTTTTTTTTTTTGGTAAGTTATTATTTTGCATATTTTGTACGCTTTAGAAGAGTATTTTCATTTATCAAATAATTTATCAAATAAATTGCTTTCGGTTTCTTTTTTTTTTCCTAAGATATTATTTTGCATATTTTTGTGCGTTTGAAAATTGTTTCTTCTTTCTTTGCTAAATTAATATTTTGCATATTCTTTTACGTTTAAAAAGTATATTTTAATTTATAAAAAACATTTGTCAAATTACTTTCGGTTTCTGTTTTCTTTGCTGAATTAATATGTTGCATATTTTTGTACATTTTAAAAGTGTATTCTAATTAATCTAATAAATAGTTTTTTGTGTATTTTCTTTGCTAAATTAATATTAGTGAATTCGACAAGATAGATCTGATGAAAGTAGGTATGGACAAAATGAATGTCAATGCTCCAAATGTATAAAACACGAAAAAGTAAATGGCTTGTTGCTTAAACATGGAAAAGTAAATTAGTTGTTTAAACATGGAAAAGTAAAGGAGTTGCTGAATGAATGCCGATGCTCAAAATGTGTAAACATTTGAACCCCCTCCCTTTATTTAAAAATTCGCCCAAAATCAGGAAACTTACAAATTTTAATGAAATTTTCAATATCTATCAAATAATGATTACGAAATATAATGAACCCATTATTTTTATGTGAATCTTAGTTGGACCAATAATATAGTTGGACCAATAATATATTTGGCCATAAAATGTAACACAATCGTGGAGCAGGAGATCCGATATGAGTTTATTTTAACTTAACATTCATTGTATGATTTTAGCAAAACTAACGATTCAGTCATTTCTTGTCTTTAAATGTTTAAATTAATAACAACTAGCAGGACCCGTGGAAATTCCACGGTAGTTAAAATCTTTTAAAACACATCAGTAAGAAATTCCTTATTGTTATATTACAAAAATGAACGTATGGAAGCAAGTAGAACAAAGAACTTTAGTTTAAACTTTTATTGAAGGTCAATGCGATCGTAACTGATGCTGTTGATATTGTTAGGAAGTGCTGGTGATTATTGAGGCGGTGACAGGGACGTCGATCAGCTGTTTGGAGTGAGAATAGTGGTCAGTCAGCAGGTTCTGGGGAGTCAGACTGTGAATTTTAAAAAAAACTGTGTGACATTGTTGACATCGATTTTGTGCAAGTTCTGATGACCCCAAGTTGTTTAATATTTCAGGACATCTTGGATTACATGTATAGGTAAGGAATAGGTCTGGCTTTCCATATTTACAGCAAACTGCCATTGCATCTTGATACAGTTGTTAAAGATTCCTAGGAATTCCTGTAAATGAAGATGGTAGAATAACTGGTACACCAGAATCGCCATCTTCATTCCTTGCTAAATGATCCATTAAGCCAGAATATTGAGCAGCTCTTGGTTGACTTTGATAGCTTTTAATGAAGTTAAATAAGCAACCGTCAACTTTTACATATGCAATAGACTTTTCTATTTATTTTGAATTTTATTCAATGAAGATTTGGAAATTCACAACTATTTTTTAAGTCGAATTATTGATATAGATTTCAATTAATGCATCACAACTTCCTGATAATATAAATAAAACACTTTGAATTTTCTGTACAAACGTTTTTTTCCATAAAAACATTGTAATCTGTTATAATATTCGGATTCTTGTGTATTACATGCATATAAAATGAAGTGTATCTGTAAATCTTACGAAGCACAGTTAAATTTTGATTTTTCGATAATCAAAATGATGTGAGGTAGGTTGTACCTATCAAATTTATGTCAATGTTATATAATTAAGTAAAGTCAAACAAACTGTACACTATTTTTTCATCAAATTATGAATTTTAAATATAAGGAAAGCAATTTTAAAAAAAAATTTTTTCCAAAATCATATTTACATCCAAGTTAATTTTTAGATTCCATAGCTGTTCCTGATTGTTTTCATAACACTTCACGGTAAACAATAGTCTTAGTATATGTTACACCACGCTTTCTTCCCTGATTATCATCTCTGTGCAGTTGCATTACCTTAAATTTCACACTGTGCTTAGATCGAGCTCTTGAACATGCCACATACAGTTGACCATGAGAAAATACAGGTTGTTGAAGATATATACCAACCTTATCCAAAGTTTGGCCTTGTGCTTTATTGATTGTCAGTGAATATGCTAATCGTATTGCAAACTGTATCCGATGAAATGCAAACGGAACATTTGTATCACTTGGCTTTAACTTAATTCTTGAAATTATTACTGTGGAACCTCTATTAGATCCATTAATTAAAATAACAAAGATGCTGTTTTGATGACATTCTTTTATTTTCATCCTAGTTCCATTACAAAGTCCTTGATTTATGGATAAATTTCGCAGTTGCATTACTATTGCCCCTATTTTCACATTAAGTCGGTGAGATGACATTCCAGATGGAGTTAATGAATTTATGAACTCGATAGAATAATTTTGAAGTTCAGCATCATCATCGGAGCTGTAATCTGTACTTAAATATGTATTTATGCCTCCGGGAAGATTATTTAGAATTTCTACATTTGCTGTTAAACATTCTGTATTTTTTGGAGTCATGATGATTCTATTTTTCATTTCTTGAGGGCTGCAATCAAATATTTCTGAGATTAGAGAACCATTACATACCGAATCATCAGGAACATCTATGGCATCTACAGGAACGTCATTAAGACTGCTCGTTAGTGTACCATTACTAAGATGAAGGAGCCATCTACAAAACTCCTGTTCATTTATGTTAGTTCTGACGTTTTGTGTTAGTTGTAATTGACTGAAATTATGCCACATAGGGCATCTTTTAAGACAGGTGTCTTTAATAGATGTAGGTGATCCATGTGGCACTACTGGCAAAATTTGCCTGAAGTCACCACCAAATATTTTATTGTTACCCATTATATCTTGTAAACATCTATCTATAGCAAGCAGTGCATGATTAGGTATCATAGAGGCTTCGTCTATGATGAATACCATTATCTTTCTCAAAAAAGAAGCATGCTCTGATACAGGAGAAACGTTACAGACACTGGTTTCTGTCAGAGGTACAGGTAGTTTGAATATACTGTGGAGTGTTTTCCCTGAAGTTAGCATTGCAGCAATGCCACAGTGGCGGTTACAGTACTGCTGGAGGTGAAGTAATCATATAACATGTTGAATAAAAAGGTTTTTCCTGATCCGGCTGGGGCATCTAAATAGAAGCAATTGTTGTGTGGGGCTACTTTTTCAGTTGCCATGACAGCCTTGTATTAAAGACCTCTAATTGTTCATTGTTTAACAATTCAACATTAGGCCCGTTTGTATTTCGAGTCATATTATCTATTGGAGGATCACCTGTTGGTTCAGGTAAACCCATTGCCTGGCAAGAAGAACCATGCTCATAAAATATTGCTTTTATCAAATGAATAACTGGGGGATATGTATATACACTGGCCCCCGCCCTTTGAGGCCCGGGCGACAAGATCAAAGTGTAGTATCTGTTCCAACAGATACTGCAAGCAAAGACCATATGTGGGGGTAACCCCACATATCTACCTTGGTCAATGTAGGGGCAACCCTTCATACCAACAGTTCCCATCAAACTCCCATTTCCCACTCATCGGGAGCTGATCCCCATTCCCCTCCTCTCTCTCCACATTAAAAAACGGCCTTGTGCCTAATTTGCTCAGTTGGGAAGCAAATAAATACAAACTGGGGGATATGTATAATATATCCACCAGTCCACTACACTTTACCGTAAAATTCGGCTAAAACAATTGTTGACGAATTACCTCCTTTGAATCGATATTGTCTCCTTGTGACAATTGAAGCGAAAACCTTATTAGGTATTAAATTTTAATTTTAATTTTAATACAGCTGGCTAATTGGCTATAAAGTAAGTTATTCCGAACTTTGATCTAACATTTTAATAAAAAAAAAAAAGCTTAACATTTTCTTGTATCTTTTTTTTATATTAAGAAAAATATAAGCATCACGCTGAAATAATAAAAATGCCATTCTTAATAAGGGGAGAGGGTTTGACTATTCTAAACCTTCAGCTAAATAACCATTTAATGAAAAAAATGTTTAAAATGTTCTTGTATCTTTTTTATAATTTTTGTTAAATAAGAAAAATCAATAAACTTTGATAACACTATTGTAAGAATCATGCTGAAAGCCATTCTTAATATGGGGAGGGGGGTAACTATTCTGAAACTTTACCTAAGAATGTAAAAAAAAATAAGGGAAAATATATGTATGAACAATAAATATTTCTTCAGTTAAATAAATTATACTGTAAATCTGTAAATAAGGAATAAATATTTATTTAAACCATAATTATTGAAACAGTATTTTACTGCATAAAAAAAAACGGTTATGGGGAGAAGGGTTAACTATTTTGAACCTTCACCTAAATAGCGATTTAATGAAATAAAATTTAATGGTCTTGTATCTTTTTTTTTATAATTTGTTTTAAAATAAAAAACAAACAAACTTTGATACCGCTATTGTAAGAATCATGCTGAAAGCCATTCTTAATATGGGGAGGAGCGTTAACTAATCTGAAACTTTACCTAACAATGTAATAAAAATAATGGAAAAATATATGTATGAACAATAAATATTTCTTCAGTTAAATAAATTATACTGAAAATCTTTAAATAGGAAATAAATATTTCTTTAAATAAATTAAATCGTAAGTAATTAAACAAAGTGTTTTATTTCATATTAAAAAAAAAAAATTGTTGTGTCCATCAAAATAAAACAGACAAAACATAAATAATAACTATGTAAACAACGTGAAGATGTATAAATGTTACAAAATTACTCGATTCGGCATTAAATAACACGAAAAAGAATTGATATGCCGTAAAACAAAAACAAAACAGAACAAGACGTAAAATATGTTTTGACTCTGTATTTGCGAATGGTGACTTTGGTGATTTATTTAAAAAAGTCATTCTTGACTTTTGTAACATTTATTTCGAAACATATTTTTTGTTATGTAAGGCTCACTCAAAAGTAAATAAAAAAAAACAGATAAAGTGGCACAGTAAAAAAAAAACAAACTCGTAACGTTAAATGTAAAAAATATATTTATTACTGAATGAAATAGAATAATCGTGCCGTATTCACTACAATAATAAACAGAAGACATCGTAAAAATTTAAGTAAAATACTATTTAAACTGTGGAACGATACCTTCTATGCATAATCGTCTTTAAAATAATCCAGAACCATAAATAGACAGTTCATATATATATATTTTTTGTTGTTGTTCAGGAAGTTTTGGAAAATAAAAGGGTTTAATGATTTTTTAACTAATAAAGAGTGAACAATAAAGGGAGATAATTCACATTAATTAATGTTTGCGGTGATTATGACGCGTTTCATTAATCAATGTTTGCGATGATGATGACGTGACACCGTACGTACAAGCAAATTAATATATAGATTCTCGTGAAAGTTTACAATATATGCGATTTTTTCATAATTCTTAAATATTCTGTATTTTATGATCAACTTTTAAAATCCCAATATGATAAATAAAAACCGATAACAATAAAACCTAACTTAAAACATTTTACTGTTCAAAGAATAGTGGGTTATAGAATGTAATTCTGAATTTTTGAGACGAGATGTGAATGTTTGTGTTATGTTGATTAAGTGGACTATTATTCTTTTTTTTCCCCTTGGAATTGCCCCCTTGCATTGTGTCTTTAAAAAAATATGTGTGTGTATAGATCCTTTGTTTCGTAAAACATTTGTTCACCAATATTAACAATTAATATTAACAATTAATATTAACAATTAATATTAACAATTAATATTAACAATTAATATTAACAATTAATATTAACAATTAATATTAACAATTAATATTAACAATTTGTATTAACAATTAATATTAACAATTTGTATTAACAATTAATATTAACAATTAATATTAACAATTTGTATTAACAATTTGTATTAACAATTAATATTAACAATTAATATTAACAATTTGTATTAACAATTAATATTAACAATTTGTATTAACAATTAATATTAACAATTAATATTAACAATTAATATTAACAACCAATATTAACAATTAATATTAACAATTAATATTAACAATTAATATAAACAATCAATATTAACAATCAATATTAACAATCAATATTAACAATCAATATTAACAATCAATATTAACAATTAATATTAACAATCAATATTAACAATTAATATTAACAATCAATATTAACAATTAATATTAACAATTAATATTAACAATCAATATTAACAATTAATATTAACAATCAATATTAACAATCAATATTAACAATCAATATTAACAATCAATATTAACAATCAATATTAACAATCAATATTAACAATCAATATTAACAATTAATATTAACAATCAATATTAACAATCAATATTAACAATTAATATAAACAATCAATATTAACAATCAATATTAACAATCAATATTAACAATCAATATTAACAATTAATATTAACAATCAATATTAACAATTAATATTAACAATTAATATAAACAATCAATATTAACAATTAATATAAACAATCAATATTAACAATCAATATTAACAATCAATATTAACAATTAATATTAACAATCAATATTAACAATTAATATTAACAATCAATATTAACAATCAATATTAACAATCAATATTAACAATCAATATTAACAATTAATATAAACAATCAATATTAACAATTAATATAAACAATCAATATTAACAATCAATATTAACAATCAATATTAACAATCAATATTAACAATCAATATTAACAATCAATATTAACAATCAATATTAACAATTAATATTAACAATTAATATTAACAATTAATATTAACAATTAATATTAACAATTAATATTAACAATTAATATTAACAATCAATATTAACAATCAATATTAACAATCAATATTAACAATTAATATTAACAATTAATATTAACAATTAATATAAACAATCAATATTAACAATCAATATTAACAATCAATATTAACAATCAATATTAACAATCAATATTAACAATCAATATTAACAATCAATATTAACAATCAATATTAACAATCAATATTAACAATCAATATTAACAATCAATATTAACAATCAATATTAACAATTAATATTAACAATCAATATTAACAATTAATATTAACAATCAATATTAACAATTAATATTAACAATTAATATTAACAATCAATATTAACAATTAATATAAACAATCAATATTAACAATCAATATTAACAATCAATATTAACAATTAATATTAACAATTAATATTAACAATTAATATTAACAATTAATATTAACAATTAATATTAACAATTAATATTAACAATCAATATTAACAATCAATATTAACAATTAATATTAACAATTAATATTAACAATCAATATTAACAATTAATATTAACAATTAATATTAACAATCAATATTAACAATTAATATTAACAATTAATATTAACAATCAATATTAACAATTAATATAAACAATCAATATTAACAATCAATATTAACAATTAATATTAACAATTAATATTAACAATTAATATAAACAATCAATATTAACAATCAATATTAACAATTAATATTAACAATTAATATTAACAATTAATATAAACAATCAATATTAACAATCAATATTAACAATCAATATTAACAATCAATATTAACAATCAATATTAACAATTACTATTAACAATTAATATTAACAATTAATATTTACAATAAACATTTACAACTAATATTAACAATTTGTATTAACAATTAATATTAACAATTTGTATAGATATCCCAAAAAATCGAGTCATATGAAAAGCCTTTAAAAAATATCTTAGTGACCCTTAAAGATTGAACCTTCTTTATTATCTAGGGACCCACCCACAAACCTACGGTTCGAATTTCTTGTAATACAGAGCCAACCTTCTTTTTCCTATTAGAGAAAAAGAAGCATGTTTTCAACGCCCGCAGAAGGTTGCAGCGACAGAAACGTTGTGCTAATAATACCCACGATGAGAATAATAGTTAAACAATTAAACAACATAACTCAAGCATATATATATATTATTCCTTAATTGGAATTTTTTATTTTTGAGATGAGCATTTTTATGTTTATTTTATTTTTATTTCGGACTATTAGTCTCATCTTTATTAGTTGTTGTTTGTTTGTTGATGGCAGTGATGGCTGAGAATGCAGTTAGGAGATTCGAAGTTCCTATCCGTCGCGGTTACCACCTGACGAAGGCCAGAGGAAGTTGGCCGAAACGTTGTGAACCAATAAAAACAAACAAACAACAACTAATAAAGATGAGACTAATAGTCCGAAATAAAAATAAAATAAACATAACTCAAGCAGTAGGTTATATAGTTTTACATTTAAACTTTACATTTATTAGATACCGCAGGATTTTGGTCCTTTTTCGTTCAGATATTCACTAAAGAAAACCTATAAATCAATACGAAAATTAGCCAAAGCTCTCATCTGTAATTAAAGAAAATACGCTGATAGTTTATATAAGATTATGAATTTTATGTTATTCTCTGTTATATATTTTTTATAATCATGTTTTAATATTTATCAAATGATTACAATATTATAATATATATTATATATATTTTTATAATCATGTTTTAATCAATAATTATTGTTTGTTTACAGGAACAAAGGATGAAGATCGAAAAAATTCTACAATTAGAAACAAAATAAAATGTTTGTTCATTTGATCAAAATGCAAAATCTATGTTCAAAATAAATTTCCAAATAATATTGAAAAGGAGAAACACACCAAATATCAAGAAAATATGCAAACATGAAAACAGACACCACTAATAAACCTAATGCAAAAATGCAAAATCTATGTTCGAAAGAAATTTCAAAATAATATTGAAAAAATCTGACTGAAAGACTTCACGTGTGAGGTGTGTCGTGGTTTAGCTTTTTCAAACAAATATTAAAATTAAATATCCACCTGCACAAACCCTTATGAAAACATGCAAACAGACACTGGTAAAAAAAACATAATACAAACACACACTGGTGAAAAAATTTTATGGAAACAGACACGTGTATAAAATCGTATGTAAACAGACACTTGGAACCAAAAACCCATATGCAAACATGAAAACAGACACCACTAATAAACCTCATGCAAAATCTATGTTCAAAAGAAATTTCAAAATAATATTGAAAAATATGACTGAAAGACTTCACTAGGCACTATCCTCGAGTGTCCAAGGTCTCTTTGTACAAGGGTTTGTCAGAACAATCTGGCATGAGTGTTACGGTGTTGCTCTATAATAAAGGGTTGTGAGTGTTTGTTGTGTCATCTCTAATAATAGATTAGAAGAGATGACGTGTTATATTATATATTTATGTTGTATCATAAAGGGAATCGTGTGTGAGTGACATGTATTTTCAGAATCTACCTCTGCTTCTTTGATGTTGGACCATCTGGAATTTCTTGTCTTGGAGGGAGACTTGATACCTGTTTTTGGATGAAGATTCAATCACTCCAAGACAGGGAATTAGCTCTATAGTTTATTTCACTCTTCCCAGATGTCCTGCAGAAGGTGGAAAGTTAAATCGGCCTGTGTGGGTTCTTCTACACACGTCAGCGTTCGTCACCCCCTAGTGAAGAGGAGGAGACAACGGGAAGCTGTCTGTTGTCTTCTGAGTCCAAATCAAATCTCAACGATTCAGCTAACCTGATCACATGACTCACATGCAATCAAATCTGCTGATCTTTTACTTCCGGTCAACGTGTCTACACTATAATTCGACTCTCACCCCCCCTCTCTCTCTCTCTCTCTCTCTCTCTTTCTCTCTATTCCTTAACATGAGGATACTTTTCCCATAGAAGAAAACCCTGACCAAATATTCAAAATCACATAGTATTCGCTGCCCAAATAAGATATCCTCATTATTGCTAACCCATATTTGCTTTTACGAAGAATGGTGCACATTCTCCAAGGGATGTTACCACAGGTAATAGCACGAAGCTGGATATTCTACCAGACTAGATAAATAGACTATTGGGGAAAAACTCAGTTGTAATTCTGTTCTGATTTGCGAGTTCCACAGAAAAATTTCCGAGGTTCACAGAAAAATTCCCGAGGTTCACAGAAAAATTCCCGAGGTTCACAGAAAAATTTTTGAATTCAACAAGGTAGATCTGATTTGAGCTCTCCCTTTATTTTAAAATTCTCCAAAAATCCGGAAACTAATCAATTTTAATGAAATTTTCAATATTTATCAAATAATGATTACAAAATATATAATCATGTTTTAAGCAATAATTATTGTTTATTTACAGGAACAAAGGATGAAGATCGAAAAAATTCTACAATTAGAAACAAAATAAAATGTTTGTTCATTTGATCAAAATGTTCAAAAGAAATTTCAAAATAATATTGAAAAATATGACTGAAAGACTTCACATGTGCGAGGTGTTTCATCCATCATTTTTATATGCAGCATCTTAATTCTGCTTAAGTAAAATGAAGTAAAAACTTTCATGCATGTAGATCAATTTTTTTCAAATACACAAGATTTAGCAATCCATAGGTGGACACATTGAATACCTACTGGAGAGAACTCGAATGGCTACTGGAGAAAACTTGAATGTCTAGTAGGCACTATCCTCGAGTGTCCAAAGTCTCTCTGTACAGGTGTTTGTCAGAACAATCTGGCATGAGGATACTTTTCCCAAAGAAGAAAACCCTGACCAAATATTCAAAATCACATAGTATTCGCTGCCCAAATAAGATATCCTCATTATTGCTAACCCATATTTGCTTTTACGAAGAATGGTGCACATTCTCCAAGGGATGTTACCACAGGTAATAGCACGAAGCTGGATATTCTACCAGACTAGATAAATTCTTGTCCTGGAATCCAGTAAGACCAAGAGACCAAAATGAAAGATATACTACAACGTATGAAAATGGTTAATTAGGGAGAGGAATATTATGTTCTCAATTTCTTTACTAACTCAGTGTTTGAGAAATAAAGAACTTAAATGGAACATTCAAATATCTATGAGTTCAAGTGTTAGCCCCAGGTGGTGGGCCCCTTGATTTCTGAGAACTTTGACTGAAGTAAAATAAAGCAAACAACTGAGGATTCTTATCCTTGTGTCAGGTGTAGCTGCTAATTTTCAACAAAACATGTTTTACAAAAACATAGAAAAGTATGTTAGATTGTTGTGCAAGATTGTTAGTGGTTAATCATTGTTAGAAACATTTTCATTCAAAGGTCATATGTGAAAAGGTAATGTGGTTTAGCATTTTCAAATTAAATATCCACTTGCACAAAACCCCTATGAAAACACACAAACAAACACCAGTATAAAATCTTATGTAAACAGACACTTGTAAAAAAACATAATACAGTATAAAATCTTATGTAAAAAGACACTTGTAAAAAAACATAATACAGTATAAAATCTTATGTAAACAGACACTTGTAAAAAAGCTCATATGCAAACATGAAAACAGACACCACTAATAAACCTAATGCAAACAGGCAAACAGACATTGATGAAAAAACTTGTGTGTGTGAAGTATGTGAATCAGCTTTTTCATCAATCCCCAGATTAAAAGTCCACTTGCGCATCCACACCAGTAAAAAGACTTATTCTTGTGAAGTGTGTGGCAAAGCATTTTCACAAACAGATCATAAAAAAGTCCACATGCGAACACATACTGGTGAAAAACCTTTTGATTGTGAAGTGTGTGGTAAAGCATTTTCAACAAAATCGGCTGTAAATGTGCATATGCGAACACATACTGGTGAGAAGCCTTATTCTTGTAATGTTTGCGATTCAGCATTTGCGCAAATTACTCAATTAAATAACCATGTGCAAACACATGCTGAAATAAAACCTTATAGATGTGATGTGTGTGGCCTGACTTTTTCGAGAAAAGATACTTTGGTGCAACACATGCGAACACACACTGGTGAAAAACCTTATGCATGTGACGTATGTAGCTTAGAATTTTCCAGAAAACAAGATTTTAAAATGCACAAGCGGGCACACTTTATCGAGAAACCTTGTACTTGTGTCGAGTGTGGCTCATCATTTTCAACAAAACATTATTTACAAAAGCATAGAAAACTATGTGGTTCATCGTTCTTAGAGAGATCTGCTTTAAAAGTTCACACGCGGAAACGTATTGGTGAAAAAAAATTCTGGTGTGAAGTGTGTTCTTTATCGTTTTCATCAAAGTTCAAATTTAACGAACACATGCGAACGCACACAGGTGAAAAACCTTTTGATTGTCAAGTGTGTGGAAAATCATTTACCCAAAAACACCATTTAATAGTTCATATGCGAACACACACTGGAGAAAAACCCTATTCTTGTGAAGTGTGCAAGTCCTCATTTTCTCAAAAACATCATTTAGAAACACACGTCCGCACACACACTGGAGAAAAACCTCATGTTTGTCAAGTGTGTGATTGTGCGTTTTTCCAAAAACATCATTTAAAACTACACATGCATAAGCATTCTGAAAAAAAATTAAACATCCAATTGGGAACATCGACATGAAAGAACAGTTGGAAATGACTTATATGCCATTCATTACGACCATTTAATCCCTACAGCCACCTACCTTGAAAATGCCGCTGTGAAACCTGACAGTTATATGGAATAAGTCAGAGAGAGTTGCAACCTTGATTGAAGTGAGTGTTCCTAATGATGGCGGTCTGAACAGAGCTGAAAGGGAGAAACAAATACCCAGGTCTCATGTATGATATGAAAAGAAACTGGAATCAATCATACCAGTTATCATAAGTGGATATCAATCATACCAGTTATCATAAGTGCCACAGAGCTTATGAAGAAGAACCTGAAGTCCTACCTAACTAATATTCCTGGTGAACCAAGTGCAAAAGAGATTCAGACAGTTGCACTTAAGGGAACAGCGAGGATACTAAAAAGAGCTCTCGGTTGGTTTCAATAAAAAACCGGGGCAATGTTGGCAGCTGGTTTGGCTGCCCCATACCCAGCATTGCTTCAAACAGACACGTGTATAAAATCGTATGTAAACAGACACTTGTAACCAAAAACCCATATGCAAACATGAAAACAGACACCACTAATAAACCTAATGCAAACATGCAAAATCTAAAAGAAATTTCAAAATAATATTGAAAAATATGACTGAAAGACTTCACATGTGCGAGGGGTGTCGTCCACCATTTTTTATTCAGCTTGAGCAAAATGAAGTAAAATCTTCAAAGGAAGAAAATTTTTAAAAAAGTATAAACGATGTAAATATAATTGCTTGACTAGAATAGGATACTAAAAAGAGCTCTCGGTTGGTTTTGAGGATAGTGCAATGTTGACAGCTGGTTTGGCTGCCTCATACCCAGCATTACAATCTTCAAAGGAAGAAGAAAAAAAAAAGTTTCTGAAACCTTACATAGTTATATGGAATAAGTCAGAGAGAGTGGCAACCTTGGTTGAAGTGAGTGTCCCTAATGATGGAGGTCTGAACAGAGCTGAAAAGGAGAAACAGACCAAACACCAAGGTCTCATGTATGATATGAAAAGAAACTGGAATCTTAGGTAGATATCAATCATACAAGTTATTATAGGTGGCTTCAAAGAAAGAAAATGAACACAGGGCATATAAAGAAGAACCTGAAGTTCTACATAACTAATATTTCTTGTGAACCAAGTGCAAAAGAGATCCAGACAAATGCACTTAAGGGAACAATGAAGATACTAAAAAGAGCTGTCGGTTGGATTTGATAATAAGCAGGGTAATGTTGGCTGCCCTATACACAACGTTACAATCTTCAAAGGAAGAAAATTTTTAAAAAAGTATAAAGGATGTAAATATAATTACCTAAATAAGAAGCTTGACTAGAATAGGATGCTAAAAAGAGCTCCTGGTTGGTTTTGAGAATAGTGTAAGAGTAACAATTTTTTAGTTTATGAGGAACAGATTATTATTGCAAAACAAGATGATGATTGACCTGATGACCTTTTTCCCGTCAGTTTTGTTTATTGTTTTGCAAACTCTCTGGGTCAGAGTTTGCATGTCGATTGACCTGATTACCTTATTTTCGCCAGGTTTGTTTACTGTACTTTTGCTGGTTTTTGTCTAACCCATTTTAATATCGGTTAGCTTTCCTGGCCAAGTGACGTAATATTGACGCATTCCAGGCACCATGAATACATGTCACTTTATTCCTGCGATTGTCTCATTGTGTTCCAATGATTCCCCTGACACCACTCTGTAACACTATTACAGGTCTCCTTATTCCTAGGATAAACTCATTGTGTTCTGGTGATTCCTTGGACATCTCTTCATAACAAAGATATGCAACTTGAAAGACCATCAAACGTCTAGCAATGTCAATCTGTACAACAAACAAGAATTTATGACAGACATACATGAAAGCAAATGAATAAAAGAAAAGATTAGTAAATCGGACAAAAATATTTAAATAAATAGTTATCACAATTCCTGGGAGAAAAATGGCAGTGAAGCGACCCTTAAATGGACAGTTCTTGGATATAGAGGTAACACATCATGGAATCAAGTTTTTCCCCTAGAATGGGTGTGGTTTGTTTTTTTTTAATTTTTTACACTAAGTGAA
Organism: Euprymna scolopes; assembly: GCF_053919585.1. Lineage (NCBI taxonomy): Eukaryota > Metazoa > Mollusca > Cephalopoda > Sepiida > Sepiolidae > Euprymna > Euprymna scolopes. Next base: position 70,797,048 of record NC_136527.1, on the reverse strand, counting down.
TGAAAATATAAAATGATTAAAACTATTAGAAACTACGTTCTGATCCCCATCTGGCATCAGTTGAAATGAATGACTCTCGTCTTGAGGATACCTCAAGTTTTGACAAGCTTCTGGGCTTGGCCTTTACTTCTGATCTTAAATGGAACAGGTACATCAAATCTGTTGCCAAGGCCACTGGAAAAATGGTGGGATCCTTCTATCGATCCAGTAGATATCTCACTGCTGATTCAATTCTCTACACTTGTCTAGCTGAAAACACTAGTTTTTCCCCTAGAATGGGTGTGTTTTTTTTTTTAATCTTTTTACACTAAGTGAATGAAAATATAAAATGATTAAAACTATTAGAAACTACTTTCGATTATCTTAGGTTCCTTTACTGAAATTTGTGAAGACAATCTGGCAAGAAATCACATCCTTACATCATTTGTAGACATTTATGCTGATGACACTACCATCTATGGTAGCACATCTAAGTCAGTAAACAACCGAGTTCTCTCCAATTCTCTCTCCTCTCATCTTGAGCACGTGGTACAATGGGGAAAGGAGTGGCTGGTTACTTTTAATGCATCTAAAACCAAGCTTCTCTCTTTACATCAACGTTCTGATCCCCATCTGGCATCAGTTGAAATGAATGGCTCTCGTCTCGAGGAGACCTCAAGTTTTGACAAGCGTAATGTGAACAAACATATTTCTACTCATCTCGCTTCATAATCCTCCCCCTCACAAATTGTCCCCGATAGTAGCTCCTACTTCAAAGTAGCACTTGCGTTGTTTGGGGTGAAGATTGAATAAAAAAATAAAAAAATTAATCCATGTATAAAAATTCTGCCTGCTTTTTCTTTGGAGTTCTTTTTTAAAATTTCATTTTCCTGTTATTTTCCTGATGTTTGTAGAGAGATTTTTTCGAACCCTAAGTTCTTGCTACACTCTTTAGTTTAGAGTTAGTTGTAGTTTATTTACATATGAAATTATTGTGCTATTAAGTTTGTAATAAATTTCGATTTAATTTTTAGTAAACAGTTTTATTTTATAAGTTGTTTCTTGCAAAAATACCCCTCTGGGAAAAACAGATAAAACCAGCTGAAAAAATTGTCAACATAACCTATTCAATAAATTGCAAACATTTAGTTGGTTGGTTGTTTTTGTTTTACGGCATATCAACCCTTTTCAGGTTATTTAATGCCGAATCCAAAGATTTTGAAGAAAACATTTTTAATAGAATATATTTGTTGTTTTCAAGTCTGTTTCTATTTAACCCATAGTTGGGACCCTAACAGGTACTACCACTCCGTGTCAGAGTGGACCTGAGAGCAATGGTAATTTAAGGGTGGCTCCACACTCCCCAAAGCCCACAAGCTGAAGCCTCACCACTGGATATAGTTTAAGGTCATATCCAGGACCAAAAACATTTAGAAACACACACTGCGAATGCAAATAATGTTCATTTAAAGCAACTATACGTTGACTCATAAGAAATTGTGCGCCTTCTCGTAATCATGTTACCTTAACATTTTTTGTACCAATGTTCCTTAAATGGAACATAGTTTTCAACATACTATAGAAATTGTAATTTTGCTTTAAATTCAATTTTTATAAGTTATTTCTATTAAAGTAGCTTCATTTTACTCCAGATTTATGAAAACTTTTATAAATTATTCTTATAGTTATATTTATAGAAAAATTACAATTTCTGTAGTATGTTGAAAACTATGTTCCATTTAAGGAACATTGGTACAAAAAAGGTTAAATAATAACACTTAGCTGGATACTTCAGTACAGCAGATTACTGTTTGTGCTAGATTCTGATGATAAAAAGAAAATACAAAAACTTTAGAATAGGTATGTGATAATGTTGAAGTAAAAATTAGGCATAAATATGTAGTGACTAATAGTATCAATTGTTTACCTTCTGGTGATGCTACGTCAGGTAACTACATGAGGCTGGACACTCCATGAGACTTTCTAGATGAATTTTTGCCTTGAAATCCAGAAACCCAATGAAACAACCTAATAAATATAAACTATGAGATTGCTAAGTTGATAATTTAGAGAGAGAAAAGTTAATATTGTCCATGCCTAACTCAATATTTGAAAAGTAGAGACAACCCTTAAATGTTAAAAGGATACATCTCTCTCTCTCTCTCTATATATATATATATATATATATATATATATATATAAAGTGAACGGGTCTGTGTGTGTGTGTGTAAATTTCCTTGCGCAATAACTTTGTCACTTTTAAGTCTACATACTCGATATCTGATATACAGGGTACTGAGATTTAAGAAAATTTTTGTGACCCGTTTTTGGCCAATAAATTTGACTGTTGAGGGCTCAAAATTCAACGATTTGACTTTTGAGAACTTTACCAAACTCCTCCGACAATTTTGGGTCTAAATACTTGAAATTTAGATATAGGTTCCTTGGACATGGATCTAACTTAATGACTTGATTTGGGCCCAAAACAATAAATGGTCTGGGGTCATAATAAGGGTCAAAATTAAAAAAAATTAACCTCTGCGGTCTCTACCAAATTACTCGGACAATTTCTGGTCTAGACATTTTTAATTTTACATAAAGGGTATTCAGAGATAGGGCAAGCTTTTTCATCGGTTGGGATCGAACATTTTTAGGTACCAATATATAAATGTATGTATGCATGTCTGCCTAAAACTTTCGACACAGGCGACGGATTTTACCAAGATCAGTATCGTTTTAAAGTTCGACCTTTCATACGATAAATATAAAAAAATTGGCTAAAAACATTAATATCTTCATCTTCAACTGGGCACTTTTCTACAGGGGGGTCGCTTTTTTCCGATATTTTTGAAACTCATCCTCTCTTTTCGATTGTCTAGCCTAAATGTTAACATAATTCACTTCAGGTTTGGCGGTGGTTGTAACAACAAAGACTTCAGGTTTTTTCCCCGTTCTTTTCCTCCTTCGCGGTACGGGTTCAAGCCTACCTTCCTACTACCACTTATTTTTTCTTGTACAACATACACATCCAACCACACTTTGTGATCGGTTTTTGGCTAGAAATTTGGCTATTAAGAGGTCAAAGTTCAATGATTTGATCTTTGAGAACTCTACCAAACTCCTCCGACAATTTTGGGTCTAAAAACTTGAAATTTTAGGTATAGGTTTCTTGGACATGGATCTAATTTAATAACTTGATTTGAGGCCAAAACAATAAAGGTTAAGGGGTCATAATAGGGGTCAAATTTTAAAAAAATTGACTGTTTATTATTATTTTATTTATTTATTTATTTTGCTCAACATACACCTTCAAACACCCATGCTAGTATATATATATATCAAAACAAAGGGATGTAGTGTTTACCTGATATACGCTATGGTAAACTTCAAACTAATATAAATAACAGTATTTATATATAGAAAATTTAATCCCAACTGAATTGTTAAAAAAAAAGCCCAATACGCAATAAAGAGTAAAGCTTATTATAAGAGAAAGAAAATTAAAACTGGTTGAAGTGAGTGTCCCTAATTCTGCTACAGTCCATTAGTATTGAATAAACACGATAACATTGGCAGTTAATAACATACTTTGTTAAAAATAGTAATATTTTCTATGAACACTGGGATCTTCTTTAACACTCAATAATACGTTTAGTGTGTGTGTGTGTGTGTGTGAGGCTTTACTAGGTGTATCAGAATTTTTGTAGGAATTTTTGACACCCCTAACACGAAACTGCGATTAAAATATAAAAAACTCGTAATTTCTCTTAAAGTGGTTTGTTCATTTTCTTTATGGAGTATACTTCCAAAATAAACTATTACAGTTGTTTTAAAAGTAATAGAAATATATATATTTAAAAAAAAACAAAAAAACAGTAAATAATTTTACGAACTCAATGTTTCAATTTTTAAACTTTGAAAATCTATCAAAATTTTTCTATTGATTCTACTTTTACGATATTTTCAGGGTCAATGTGAAATTTTATGCTCTTTCCAATAAACCGAATATAATATTTTAGACAAACGTTTTTTTTAATTCACGCCCCTCCCCCATTTTCAAGTGTCTATTAAAAAGTAAATAATTAATTTACTCATCAAAGTTTTATATATCACAAATTGAAGAGAACAGATCAATAAATAATATATTCAAATTTGAAACAAAGAAAGGTAGTGTTTTTTAGAAATTTAGCTGTAAAATTCGAAGTTTAAAACCTTTTGTTTTTTAACCACGTTGTTTGCTTTTTCTTTTTTTTCCTGAAACCTTAGTCCTTGCTCCTTTAATTGAAAAAAAATTAGGGCTTGAATTACATTTTTCGAGTAGTTACAAGCTTGGAAAGACAGGGGGTCGAATAATTCACGCCTCCCGTTTTGAACTGTCTATTAAAAAGTTAATAATTAATTTACTCACCAAAGTGTTATATATCACAAATTGAAGAGAAAAGGTCAATAAAAATTATATTCAAATTTAAAATAAAAAGTAGTGTGTTTTAGAAATTTTCCTGTAAAGTCCGAAGTTGAAAACCTTATATAAAAAAAACACGTTGTTTGCTTTTGTTTTTTTTAATGAAACCTTGGTCCTTGCTCCTTTAATTGAAAAAAAAAAATTAGGGCTTGAATTACATTTTTCGAGGAGTTATAAGCTTGGAAATACGGGGTGGAATTGTTCACTATTTTTCACGAAATTTCTGACACACCTAATGCTTTACCCAATGCGAGCGGTGCGGGAGCGTATTGAAAGTGAATCACACCAATCTCCATGCCGTTTTTTTTTATATATGTATTTTTGATCGATAGAGTTTGAGTTAGTGCACCTTAATAAATTAGTTTTGCTATGTTTTCAATATCGAAATCGTTTTAACTGACAATCACAAAAATAAATACCCCCCCCCAAAAAAAAAAGCCAGCTTAAAAAAATACTAGATTGGAGAGAATTCTAAAATATTACCTTTCTTCACTTATATGCAGACATTAGGTACGGGCAAAATGAATGACGATGCTCAAAATGTATAAATATTTTGACCCCTCTCTTTACTTAAAAAAATCACTAAAAATCAGGAAATCATCTACTTTTAATTAAAGTTTCAGTATTTATCAAATAATGATTGCGGAATACAATGAACGAATTATTTTTATTTAAATTTTTGTAAAAATGTATTATTTTGTTTAAACAATAAATACCTTTACTAAAGCTATGGTTAAATAAAAAACGCAAGACTTTATTTTTGCTTTTTTTTCTATAAATAAAGCATCGTAATTTGTAACAATAAAAATAAAATAAAATGATGTTTACAGGGACATTACGACAAAAGCCCCTAAAGTCCGTATTAATGAATTCTATATAACTCAAAGAAAAATGAATTACTCGAGCTACCGATATTACTATTGAATTAAGCATTGTTTATTTAATATTTTCAGAAGAAAACAATTATAATTGCAAAAAATATTTCTATTTTTTTTTTTAATTACAGGTTTCGCATAATTTTTATATGCAAGATTTTAATAATTTCGTTGCTTGCAAGAGTGTGAAACTTTTGGCGTAACATATTTTTATTTTATATAATATTTAACAATAATTACAAAAAAAAATTAATTTAAAAACAGGAACACAGAAAAATAATTAAATTAAAAAAATGGAAAAATTGATACAAACGTTCAGAATTGAAATGTATGGATGCACGTCTGGGAAAAAAGAAAAAAAAATATCACATCCCTTCCTCCCTTTTAATTACATGACATGTTCAGTCTTTTGACTGTCTGAAATTTTGAGCCTTCGTATATTTCGTGTATACAAAATTTTAGTTTGTTGCATTTTGAGTATTACTGTACACATAGATGCGAAAAAATTGTCAAAATATATATATATATAACAAATAAATGTTATCAAAGGCAAGATACATTACTTTTCTACCTTACTGGATATATTTTTTGTGTTTTTATTCAGTGTAACATGTTTATTCAGCTCGAAAAACATGCAGTGTTTACCGATGTATTGGAAAATTCAAAATGGCGCCCGACTCTCTTTCGGAGAGGGTAAGCTTGGGAAAAGGTATTATAAATAATAAACTAGACAAAATACTGTTAGAAATTCGCTCAATATATGTTACTGTGACATAAGTTGACATATATTCGGTTGTTTTTTAATAGTATTTAGTCTAGTTTATTATTTATAACATCTTTTCCCACACTTACCGTGTTAAAGAGACAGTCGGGCGCCATTTTGAATTTTCCAATACATCGGTAAACACTGCATGTTTTTCGAGCTGAATAAACATGTTACATTGAATAAAAACACAAAAAATCATATCCAGTTTGGTAGAAAAGTAACTTATCTTGCCTTTGATAACATTTATTTGTTATATATTTGTTTTTTGACAACTTTTTCGCATCTATGTGTACAGTAATACAAACCCATTTATTTTTAAAGGATTTTTTACAATGGATTTATTTAACTTCAAAATTTAGCTGCATTGAGTAGCTCGCCGTGAAAACATTTGTCATAACTTTATTGTTTTCACATGTACAAATATCCCCCCCCCCTTTTAGAAATAAAGTTTAGTTCTTAATCTTTCAAATACAATCAAAAATCAGACGGAAACCTACAAATAATTATGATAAACCGGCTTTCAAAACTAGGTCCCCCTTTTTTTGTCCGCCCATTTTTGCCCGTACTTAGCAGCCATGGAATGTGACTCATTTCTCATATTAAAACCAAAGTTAAACATAATTGTTTGAGCGCAGCCGCAGCCCTGTTGTAAAAAAGAACTCCAAGAAAGCAATTAACTAGGGTTTGTATTACAGTACACATAGATTCGAAAAAGTTGTAAAAAAACAAATATATAACAAATAAATATTATCAAAGGCAAGATAAGTTACTTTTCTACCTAACTGGATACATTTTTTGTGTTTTTATTTAATGTGACATGTTTATTCAGCTCGAAAAACATGCAGTGTTTACCGATATATTAGAAAATTCAAAATGGCGCCCGACACTCTCTTTAACACGGTAAGTTTGGGAAAAGGTGTTACAAATAATAAACTAGACAAAATACTATTTAAAAAACACCGAATCGCGAATATATGCCAACTTATGTCACGGTAAGCGAATTTCTAACAGTATTTTGTCTAGTTTATTATTTATAACATCTTTTCCTGAACTTATCGTGTTAAAGAGAGACTCGGGCGCCATTTTGAATTTTCCAATACATCGGTAAACACTATGCTTTTCGAGCTGAATAAACATGTTACATTAAATAAAAACACGAAAAATATATACAGTTAGGTAGAAAAGTAACTTATCTTGCCTTTGATAATATTTATTTGTTATATATATTTTTTTTGACAACTTTTTCGAATCTATGTGTACAGTAACACAAACCTATTAACTTCAAGTAATACTTACTTTTTGTTTAACAATCTGCTTTCAACAAAGAAACAGTCATAAGATGCGTTAATTTAAACGAGATGAGGTTGACCTGTGGAAACCGAGTTTTAAGATGGTTACCGGAAAAGCAAGTTCGCAGAAAATTAAAATAATTATTTTAATTTATTGTGGTTTCAAATGTTTGTTCTTATTTTTGTTGCTATGTATTGTGTTTTTTTTTTTTTAATAGGTTTTATTGTTAACAAATTAGTCATGATTTTTTTTAACAATAAAAAGAAAACATTGTTTGAATGAGGAGAAAATATATTACCACTTTTAATATGAATGGGGATAAATAAATGAATGAATAAATAAATAAAAATAAAGATTTCCTGTGAGTTTGGGAAGACGACGCATGCGCCGACTTCTGATCTTAACATGTCAAACGAAAACACGGCACAAAATCAACGAAGGTTTCCATCACAGACACGAATCGAAAGAATGTTGGATAAAAGTAAGTATAATGTTACTGGAATTAGTTTACCTTTTTGTGAATATGTTTTTTTTTTAATTTTCTAATGATATCTTTTTTTGGTATTAGTGCACTTATTAATCCGTGCTGAAATAATAACGTTATTATTTAAAAATCCATTCTTAACATGATGAGTGTTTTGTACCTATTCTGTACTTTTACATTGCAAGTGAATAAAAAGACGGTGCTAATGCAGAGAGTGATCCGCGCTATTTTTAAAAATCGTATTTCCAAGTTTAATTAAAGTTTTATGATGTTTTTTTTTTTTTAATTCAATTGTAAGGTACAAAACACCCCTCCTCCCCATGTTAAGAACGGCTTTTTAAATAATAACGTTATTATTTACGTCCGGATCACTCGCTGCGACGCTGCAGTAGTACCAAAAAGACATATCATAAAACTTTAAGGTGCTAATGCAGAGAGTGATCCGCGCTATTTTTAAAAATCGTATTTCACGTTTAATTAAAGTTTTATGATATGTTTTTTTTTTATTATTCAATTGTACAAAATAGGTGCAAAACAGTCACCCTCCCCTCTTCATGTTAAGAACGGCGTTTTAAATAATAACGTTATTATTTCAGCATGGATCACTCTCTGCATGAGTACCAAACTTTAATACAACTTGGAAATACGATTTAAAAAATAGCGCGGATCAGTAAGTGTATTTGCATTAGCACCCCTTTTTTATACTCGGTTTGAAAGAAAAAACGAATTTTTTAAGAAAAGATGCCAGTAATTGGAATTAGATAAACATAAATATTTAAAATGTTAATTAAAAGTTAATTTAATCACTTTGAGAATTTAATTCTAAACGAATTACGTAGATAACTAGCGAAGTTTTATTTTCGTATTTAAATTTTGGGGGGTTTGTATTACTATACACATAGATTCGGAAAAGTTGTGGAAAAATAAATATGTAACGAATAAATGTTATCAAACGCAAGATAAGTTACTTTTCAACCTAACTTGATATTTTTTTAGTGTTTTTATTTAATGTAACATATTTATTTCGGCTCGAAAAACATACAGTGTTTACCGATGTATTACAAAATAAAAAATGGCGCCCGACTCTCTCTTGAACACGGTAAGTTTGGGAAAAAGAGTAAAAATTAATAATAAAAAAAAACTATACAAAATACTGTTAAAACTCCACCGAATATATGTCAGCCTATGTCACGAGTTTCTAACAGTATTTTTTTTTATTTCAAATGAATACAGAAATGCAAATGGAATGGCGTCTCAAATCTGTAAATATTTTCTTTGATATTAAAGTTTATCTTCAATTCGGTTTTAACAAAATTAAAGAAATTTTTGCTTTAAAATCTTTTCTAGAAATTTGCTTATATTTTCACAAGAATAAATCAGTCACAATGCATTTTTTTTTTTTTGTAAAGTACTTGGCCATTTTAAATTTGTTGATGGTGGAAAAAAGTCAATTACTTTGTGACCGTTCGAAATTTGAAAGGAAATTGCAATCTTTAAACTATCGAAGAAAACATCTTGTTGTTTTTAATATTTGGAAAATTCTTATGTATTTAAAAAATCAAATGACAACTGTTGTTTCAGGGTAAATAAATCCGTTTTCGGCACTTGTACAGTTTAACGAAGACATTAAAAAAATGAAAATATCGAAAAAAGTTTGAATTGTATGTATCCGTTATGGAACGAAGTTCTCAAAAAAAAAAAAAAAAAAAAAAAAAATTCACTTCATTTCATCAAGTATTTTTTAAATTTTTTTTTTTTTTATAGCGGAAAAACAATTTGTTATGATACCGAGCAAAAGGTTCGATGTTTAGGAAGAAAAGCTAGTATTAAAGATGGGGAGGGGTGTCGGGCTTTAACTGAAGTTATCTCCCCCGTGGCGTGTTCAATACATTTCATGATGGCTGACTTCAACGCACTCTCATAAAAACGTGCTTTTCGCTAAAAAAAATATTTTAAGAAATACTTGATAAAATAAGGTGAAATTTTTTTTTCGGAGATCTTCAGTCAAAAATGGGTATATACAATATAACCTTTTCTCGATATTTTCATTTTTGAATGTCTGGATTAAACTGTACAAGTACCCGATTTTTTAAGAAAATCGATACTTGTACAGTTTCATGAAGACATTAAAAAAAATGAAAATATCGAAAAAAAAAAATCATATTGCATGTATCTGTTTTGGACTAAAGATCTCCGGAAAAAAATTGCACTTAATTTGATCGAGTAGTTTTTTTTTTTGTTTTGTTGGTTGTTTTTTTTTTTGTTTTTTTTTTACAGTGGGAAAACACGTTTTTTATGACAGCACGTTGAAGGTAGCCATCTTGGAATCTCATGAGTGATACTATTGGGAAAAATATTGCTCTACATAAAAGAATTGGTTGATATCACTTACTGGATGAAACCAAGAAGAAATATTTGTGAAAGTGTAGACTCTTTTTATGTTGATAGCTGTTACGTTTGCTCCATTTGATTGGCCGAGCTGATTATAAAAGTCTGATTATGCAGACGAGCAATGAGTTTTATTTATTTATTTTTTGATCAGGCCAGCATTGTATGTCAAGAAGACTTGTGACCATATTAACTTTACCCGACCGACAAAGTGTTTATTTCTTACCTACGCCATAGGTCGCAATAACCATTGTTGCAAACTTTTGTTAAATAACCTTTTTAGCGCATGATACCCAAAATACAAAAAAAACAAACGTGACTGTATGTTCTAAGATACCACTATACAAAAAACAGCCTATCCTGCCTTGACAGAGTACAAAATAGACTTCGTGGCTTGGTGGGGATGCCCTCTTCTCTTCCCTGCAACCTCTCTCCCACAGAAGAGACGTAGCGAGCCTATTTTTGTTCTATCATTATTTCCATGGCAAGTGCTCGTCTGAGCTCCATTCTCTGGTCCCCACTCGCCAATCTTTTTCAAAAAACACCCGACTAGCTGAAACCACCGTCAATAATTTCCCCCACTCCTTATCTATGCCTAAATCAAAATGTAGATTCCATGAACAAAGCTTCTTTCTAAGAATTGTACGCCTGTGGAACTCTGTTCCGCTTGCCTGTTTCCCTCCCGACTTCAACCTGGATGTCTTCAAGTCCAACACAAACAAATTCCTGATGAACCGCCCCCTTAAGTAATGACACTTTATCAATTCTCCAATACTATTACTACACTATCCCATTGATTACTGTACACACAATAACCCTTATCCCCGAGTGGCCCTTGGGACTTGATAAGTTGTGAACTCCACATAAAAAAATTGCGCTTTGTGTAGCAAATTTACAGCAGTCTAACATCTTTTTTCTACAGTTTTATCGCATTATATTTTCCCATTAACACTCCTCATAAACCAAAAAAGTAATAAATTACAATTCTATTACTCGATTAAATTCATCATAATGCATTTCCTTTTTTTTCTTATTTTTTTAATTGAATAAAATCAATTCCTTCTTCACGGTCCAAAATTCGAAAAGTATTTAAACTATCAAATCGATCCACTAATTTCATAAATAAAGATTTTCTTAGTGAAATTACGTATAGTTTTATAGCAGTTTAGTTTGATTACTAATTTAAAGACTGTGTAATATTAAAATTTTCGGTGCTTCTACATTATTAGGACAAAATTTCATAGTCGATAAATGAAGTTTTCAGATGAAAGTACAATGTTTTCAACTGATTTTTTTCTCAATTCTAATAAGTTGCAATTGTAGTTTCCAAATTATCCAGTCGAAATTACCCGAATATTACTGAATTAAAAGATTTTTTTTTATTCAATTTTCACCCCAAACAAGGCAAGTGCCACTTTGAAGTAGGAGGCTACTACCGGAGACACAGCGGGGGCATTATGAAGGGAGGTCAGTAGAAAGATGTTTGTTTGAATTAAACAAAAAAACTTTCATTGTGTTAGCAGGTGAAAAATGTCCACCATCTTTGTTTAATTCGAACGGGAAATTCACCCCCTGTTTAACTTTCACGGTCGTTTTCATCAAATTCTCTTTTATTTTCTTTAATAAACAATTTTATACCTTATCAATTTACATAATTTTGTTATATAATCATCTTTAAAATACGAGGAATACGTAGATACCGTTGTTTTCCTGTGAAATTCAGTATTACGATTTTTGAAAGTCTCGTCCCAATTCTGTAGAAGCGCCAAATGTTCTCAGACAGTCTAAAAAACAAAACTAAGCAAAAATGACTTGGACAACGCTAATAAATACATCTAGTTTTGAATAAAATTTATTTTATTCTTATATTGCATTTTTGTCATGAACTAAATTTCTAATTTACTTTATAGTCTTTATAGTCTATGTTATTGTAATTTAATGTTTCACTCAATGAAATTTGATTTAAATGAAACTTTATTATTTTTTGTAAGTTAAACATTCCAAGATCTCGTTATTTTGTTAATACAATCATTTTGGGGGGAGGTAGCCGATTTTAAAACTATATCTCCCTCAAGTATTTTAACAAAATCTATTTTTTATTATACGTCTTTTGTTCTTTGTTTTTTTTACACGGTGGTCACCACTCATCAAGGCCCGGAAGCCACTCAGGGATAGTCTATGCTATTGTACCTATTTACTATGCCTCCCCACGGGACAGAGTAAGACACCAGGGTCGTTTTTTAACGCGGAGAAAAGGTACAAAAATAAAAATTGTCTCAGTCGTGAAGGATTTTCTTTTGTTTTTTTGTACACGGTGGTCACCACCACTCATCAAGGCCCGGAAGCGACACAGGGATAAGGGTTATTGCAAGTACAGTACGTTAGTGTGGAGATTTGATGAAGTGTTCACTTGAGGGGGCGGTTCATAAGGAAATGGTTTACGTTGGACTTGAACACATCCAAGTTGTAGTCAGGTGGGAAGCAGGCAGACAGAACAGAGTTCCACAGGCGTGCAGTTCTAAGAAAGAAGCTTTGTTCATGGAATCCACGTTTTGATTTAGGCACAGATAAAGAGTGGGGGAAATTTTTCACGGTGGATTCAGCTAGACGGGTGTTTTTCATGAAAGATTGGCGAGGGGGGACCAAAGATTGGAGTTCAGACGAACACCTGCCATTGAAATAATGATAAAACAAGTATAGGCTCGCAACGTCTCTTCTGTGGGAGAGAGGTTGCAGGGTAGAGAAAAGGGCACCCCCCATGAAGCCACAAAGTCTATTTTGTACTCTGTCAAGGCAGGATAGGCTGCTTTTAGCAGCTCCTGCCCAGATATGGCAGCAGTATTCAATCCTTGGGCGTACTTGGCTTTTATATAGATAGAGAATTACATCAGTAGTGAGATATCTTCTGGAGCGGTAGAAGGATCCCACCATCTTTCCAGCGACCTTGGCAACAGACTTGATGTACATGTTCCATTTCAGATCAGGAGTAAAGGACAAACCCAGAAGCTTGGCAAAACACAGGGCTTCTCCTAGACGAGAGCCATCCATTTCAGTTCATGCCAGATGGGGATCAGAGCATTGATGATGTAAAGATAGGAGTTTGGTTTTAGATGCATTAAAGGTAACCAGCCACGACTTCCTCCACTGAACCATGTGCTCGAGATCAGAGGAGAGAGAATTAGAGAGAACTTTGTCATTTACAGCCTTTGATGTGTTTCCGTAGATGGTTGTGTAATCAGCATAGATGTCAACGAATGATTTAAGTATGTGTTTAGGGAGGTCATTGATGTAGATCAGGAAGAGAGTTGGGCTTAGGATTGACCCCTGAGGGAGTCCAGCATTAATACTGCAGGCCTCTGATTTTTATCCATCGACCACTAAAACATTTCCAGTTATACCGTAGCTAAAATCTTGGGAAGTAGGCCCTTATGCCATACCTTGTCAAAGGCCTTTGATATGTCAAGAACAATTGCCCTAGAAAGGAAGCCTTTGTCAAGAGATTCACTAATCCTGTAAGATATAACCGTTAGTACATCTGTGGTAGATCTTGCAGAATGGAAACCATATTGTGTGTCACTAAGAAGATTGTTTCTGCTGAGGTGGTTTACTATTTCTCTATTTAATATGGATTCAAGCAACTTACTCCTAACACACAGGAGACTTATTGGTCTGTATTGAGAGGGACATGACTTATCACCTGAATTCTTAAATACAGGGCATACTGATGAGGTTTTCCAGGGAAACGGAATGCACTTCTCCTTAAGGCAACGCGTAAGCAGTTTCATAATTATGGGAGAAAGTTCTGGTTGGAGCTTTTTTAACACTATAATTGGGATGCCGTCAGGGCCAGTTGCTTTACTGGAATCAAGGTTCTTGATTAGCTTGGCGACCTCATGCACAGATATTTGTATGTTACCTAGCGTGTTCTGTGTTATAGGAGGAAATATGGGGAGTTGCTGGCATTCGTCACATAGGGTAGAATTAGCTGCAAAGTTCTTAGCAAATAGTTTGGCCTTGTCTGAAGCTGACGAGATGACCTCTGGTCCATTGATAATGGGTGGGATAGAATGCACACCTCTATTCAGGATCCTATTTGTCTTTTGCCAAAACTGGTGGAAACCAAGCCGCTGATCAGCTACTTTGGATTTAACAGACTGGGCATATAGCTCTCTTGCATTTTTTATTACTCTTTTACAGTGGTTGCTGGCGTTCCTGAAAGCAGCTTTAGTCTCAGTGCATCTATTACGTTGGTAGTTATGGAAAAAGTGATTTCTGTGCATGATAGCAGCAGCACATTCTGGGGAGAACCATGGCTGGCTGTTAGGTTTTTGCTGGAATTTGTTGATACAATCATTTTTTTGGGGGGGGTAGCCGATTTTAAAACACAAGTATTGTAACAAAATCTATTTTTTATCTAGATTACTTCCATAATTAATAATTTTCGATTTTTGACCGGCTATTGAAACTCCTCAGATAACCTTTTAGTGTCGGATAGTCTGTTAATGTTCTAATCTAACAGTCGACGATATTTGTGTTTTGAAGTAAATGAACGCTTTAAAATGCATTAAAATTTAAAAAAATCGTTCAGGTATACAAAAGAGTAACTTTTTTGTCTTTGGTGACAGTTATTTGTAATACATATTTTTTTTTTGTTTTTGGATGGGCAAATTTTTTCTTTAAGTAGATTGTATCCATTCCATCATCCATGGTTGAGTATAATGTGCTAATTTTTGTTTTCTGAGTATCGGATAAAGTAAAGATTGTACAAGCAACTTATTTTCATATGACATAACACAACTAAAGCGTTGGTGCACAATCTGCACTCACTGATAGTTTTCTTGAAGTTGAAGGTTCAATCCTTGCTACAAGTGATAATACTGAGAGTACGTCTTTTAAACTCCTCGGCCTAACGTTCACAGGAAACATGAGTTGGAACAATTACATTGAGAGTATTGCCAGGACCACTGCGAAGAAGGTAGGTTCTCTCTACCGTGCTAGAAATCTACTAACGCTCGAAAGTATGCTGTACCTCTATAAGGCCACCATTCACCCATGTATGGAGTATTGTTGTCATCTTTAGGCTGGTACATCTGCCACTAATCTCTCACTCCTAGACAAGGTTCAAAAGAGTCGCCAACCTAATAGGTCCTGAACTGTCACCTAAGCTTCAGCCTCTGTCCTATCAACGAAATGCTGTATCCCTCTACCTGTTCTACAAGTACTTTTAACGGTGAATGCTCTGACAAACTGCAAGCACTTGTACCCCCTCGACCTAAATGCCCCCGACAAACCTGACAAGCAGCAAAATCCCACCCCTTCACAGTAGAGATCCCTAGATGTAAGAGAGCTTTCTACTCCAGTAGTTTCTTCCCCAGAACCGATAGACTTTGGAATTCACTTCCGGGTCCCTGCTTCCCATACTGTACTGACATGCAGAAGTTTAAGTGTAACGCGAACCAACATCTTGCTGCCCAACTCCCTACATAGTACCCCTGATCCTTATGTCCCTGATAGTAGCCCCCTACATAAGTGGCAATCTGCCTTGTTTGGGGTGAAAATGTAATAAAAAAATACCAAAGGATAATATAAAAATTGTACATTTAACATCGATAACACACTGAGAACAATCCATCCGTATGGATGAAATAACTTCAGTTAGAACTTCTGGTAAAGTTTTTGAATTCAACTTTTCTCAAATCTAAGAGGAATCACATAAAAAAAGTTAAAGTTTATATGAGATTAACATAAAGTCATGTGGCAGGACAAATAAAGAGTTTGTTCAATAACTTTACTAATTGAAAGTCGTCTTAAAGTTGATGATATCAGGTGATAATAATAAAGAATATCACTTTTTATTAATAAAAACTCAATCGGAAATTTTAGAAGTGAGTTATGAATTATGAAAGTTATTATTAGGCTACCAGGACTCATGGCGCAGTGGTTAGACTACTTGGGGAAAAACTCAGTTGTAATTCTGTTCTGATTTGCGAGTTCCACAGAAAAATTTCCGAGGTTCACAGAAAAATTTCCGAGGTTCACAGAAAAATTTCCGAGGTTCACAGAAAAATTTCCGAGGTTCACAGAAAAATTCCCGAGGTTCACAGAAAAATTCCCGAGGTTCACAGAAAAATTTGTGAATTCAACAAGGTAGATCTGATGAAAGTAGATGCCGAATAGCCAATACATTTTTAAATTCTCCAATAATCCGGAAACTAATCAATTTTAATGAAATTTTCAATATTTATCAAATAATGATTGCAAAATATTTAATCATGTTTTAATCAATAATTATTGTTTATTTACAGGAACAAAGGATGAAGATCGAAAAAATTCTACAATTAGAAACAAAATAAAATGTTTGTTCATTTGATTAAAATGCAAAATCTATATTCAAAAGAAATTTCCAAATAATATTGAAAAGGAGAAACAGACCAAATATCAAGAAAATATGCAAACATGAAAACAGACACCACTAATAAACCTAATGCAAAAATGCAAAATCTATGTTCAAAAGAAATTTCCAAATAATATTGAAAAATATGACTAAAAGACTTCACATGTGCGAGGTATGTCATCCATCATTTTTATATGCAGCATCTTAATTCTGCTTAAGTAAAATGAAGTAAAAACTTTCATGCATGTAGATCAAATTTTTTCAAATACACAACATTTAGCAATCCACAGGTGGACACACTTGAATGCCTACTGGAGAGAACTTGAATGGCTACTGGAGAAAACTTGAATGTCTAGTAGGCACTATCCTCGAGTGTCTAAGGTCTCTTTGTAGAGGGGTTTGTCAGAACAATCTGGCATGAGGATACTTTTCCCATAGAAGAAAACCCTGACCAAATATTCAAAATCACATAGTATTCTCTGCCCAAATAAGATATCCTCATTATTGCTAACCCACATTAGCTTTTACGAGGAATGGTGGACCTTCTCCAAGTGATGTTACCTCAAGTAATAGCACGAAGCTGGATACTCCACCAGACTAGATAAATTCTTGTCCTGGAATCCAGTAAGATCAAGAGACCAACATGAAAGATATACTACAACGTATGAAAGCGGTTAATTGGGGAGAGGAAAATTATGTTCTCAATTTCTTTACTAACTCAGTGTTTGAGAAATAAAGAACTTAAATGGAACATTCAAATATCTATGTATCTCATATAGAGTTCAAATGTTAGCCCCAGGTGGTGGGCCCCTTGATTTCTGAGAACTTCGCCTGAAGTAAAATAAAGCAAAAAAACTGAGGATCCTTATACTTGTGTCAGGTGTATGTGTTAATTTTCAACAAAACATGTTTTACAAAAACATAGAAAAGTATGTTAGATTGTTGTGTAAGATTGTTAGTGGTTAATCGTTGTTAGAAACATTTTCATTCAAAGGTCACATGTGAAAACGTAATATAGTTTAGCATTTTCAAACAAATATTAAAATTAAATATCCACCTGCACAAAACCCTTATGAAAACATACAAACACACACTGGTGAAAGAACTTATGCAAACAGACACCAGTATGAAATCTTATGTAAACAGACACTTGTAAAAAAACATAATACAGTATAAAATCTTGTGTAAACAGACACTTGTAAAAAAACATAATACAGTATAAAATCTTGTGTAAACAGACACTTGTAAAAAAACATAATACAGTATAAAATCTTATGTAAACAGACACTTGTAAAAAAACATAATACAGTATAAAATCTTATGTAAACAGACACTTGTAAAAAAACATAATACAGTATAAAATCTTGTGTAAACAGACACTTGTAAAAAACATAATACAGTATAAAATCTTATGTAAACAGACACTTGTAAAAAAACATAATACAGTATAAAATCTTGTGTAAACAGACACTTGTAAAAAAACATAATACAGTATAAAATCTTGTGTAAACAGACACTTGTAAAAAAACATAATACAGTATAAAATCTTGTGTAAACAGACACTTGTAAAAAAACATAATACAGTATAAAATCTTGTGTAAACAGACACTTGTAAAAAAACATAATACAGTATAAAATCTTGTGTAAACAGACACTTGTAAAAAAACATAATACAGTATAAAATCTTATGTAAACAGACACTTGTAAAAAAACATAATACAGTATAAAATCTTGTGTAAACAGACACTTGTAAAAAAACATAATACAGTATAAAATCTTATGTAAACAGACACTTGTAAAAAAACATAATACAGTATAAAATCTTATGTAAACAGACACTTGTAAAAAAACATAATACAGTATAAAATCTTGTGTAAACAGACACTTGTAAAAAACATAATACAGTATAAAATCTTATGTAAACAGACATTTGTAAAAAAACATAATACAGTATAAAATCTTGTGTAAACAGACACTTGTAAAAAAACATAATACAGTATAAAATCTTGTGTAAACAGACACTTGTAAAAAAACATAATACAGTATTAAATCTTATGTAAACAGACACTTGTAAAAAAACATAATACAGTATAAAATCGTATGTAAACAGACACTTGTAAAAAAGCTCATATGCAAGCATGAAAACAGACACCACTAATAAACCTAATACAAACAGGCAAACAGACATTGGTGAAAAAACTTATATGGGGGAAGTGTGTGAATCAGCTTTTTCATCAATCCCCAGATTAAAAGTCAACTTGCGCATCCACACCGGTAAAAAGACTTATTCTTGTGAAGTGTGTGGCAAAGCATTTTCACAAGATGGTCATAGAAAAGTCCACATGCGAAGACATACTGGTGAAAAACCTTTTGATTGTGAAGTGTGTGGTAAAGCATTTTTTACAAAATCGGCTGTAAATGTGCACATGCGAACACATACTGGTGAGAAGCCTTATTCTTGTAATGTTTGCGATTCAGCATTTGCGCAAATTACTCATTTAAATAACCATGTGAAAAAGCACACTAAAATAAAGCCTTATAGTTGTGATGTGTGTGACCTGATTTGTTCAAGAAAAGATTCTTTGGTGCAACATATGCGAACACACACTGGTGAAAAACCTTATGCATGTGACGTATGTAGCTTAGAATTTTCCAGAAAACAAGATTTTAAAATGCACAAGCGGACACACTCTATCAAGAAACCTTGTACTTGTGTCGAGTGTGGCTCATCATTTTCAACAAAACATTATTTACGAAAGCATAGAAAACTATGTGGTTCATCGTTCTTAGAAAGATCTGCTTTAAAAGTTTACGCGGAGAAACGTATTGCTGAAAATAAATTCTGGTGTGAAGTGTGTTCTTTATCGTTTTCATCAAGGTCCAAATTTAACGAACACACACGAACGCACACAGGTGAAAAACCTTTTGATTGTCAAGTGTGTGGAAAATCCTTTACCCAAAAACACCATTTAACAGTTCATATGCGAACACACACTGGAGAAAAACCCTATTCTTGTGAAGTGTGCAGGTCCTCATTTTCACAAAAACATCATTTAGAAACACACGTCCGCAGACACACTGGGGAAAAACCTCATGTTTGTCAAGTGTGTGATTGTGCGTTTTTCCAAAAACATCATTTAAAACTACACATGCATAAGCATCTGAAAGTTTCTGAAACCTTACATAGTCATATGGAATGTCAGAGAGAGTGACAACCTTGGTTGAAGTGAGTGTCCCTAATGATGGAGGTCTGAACAGAGCTGAAAAGGAGAAACAGACCAAATATCAAGATGTCATGTATGATATGAAAAGAAACTGGAATTTTAAAGAGATATCAATCATACCAGTTGTTATAGGTGCCACAGGGCATATAAAGAAGAACCTGAAGTTCTACCTAACTAATATTTCTTGTGGACCAAGTGCAAAAGAGATCCAGACAAATGCACTTAAGGGAACAATGAAGATACTAAAAAGAGCTGTCGGTTGGTTTTGATAAAAAGCAGGGCAATGTTGGCTGCTGGTTTGGCTGCCCTATACCAAACGTTACAATCTTCAAAGGAAGAAAATATGCAAACATGAAAACAGACACCACTAATAAACCTAATGCAAAAATGCAAAATCTATGTTCGAAAGAAATTTCAAAAAATATTGAAAAATCGGACTGAAAGACTTCACGTGTGAGGTGTGTCGTGGTTTAGCTTTTTCAAACAAATATTAAAATTAAATATCCACCTGCACAAAACCTTATGAAAACATGCAAATAGACACTGATAAAAAAAAACATAATACAAACACACACTGGTGAAAAAATTTATGCAAACAGACACGTGTATAAAATCGTATGAAAACAGACACTTGTAACCAAAAACCCATATGCAAACATGAAAACAGACACCACTAATAAACCTAATGCAAGCATGCAAAATCTAAAAGAAATTTCAAAATAATATTGAAAAATATGACTGAAAGACTTCACATGTGCGAGGGGTGTCGTCCACCATTTTTTATTCGGCTTGAGTAAAATGAAGTAAAATCTTCAAAGGAAGAAAATTTTTAAAAAAGTATAAAGGATGTAAATATAGTTGCCTAAATTAGGAAGCTTGACTAGAATAGGATACTAAAAAGAGCTCTCGGTTGGTTTTGAGAATAGTGTAAGAGTAAGAATTTTCCAGTTTATGAGGAACAGATAATTATTGCAAAACAAGATGATGATTGACCTGATGACCAATTTCTCGTCAGCTTTGTTTATTGTTTTACAAACTCTCTGGCTCAGAGTTTGCATGTCGATTGACCTGATGACCTTATTTTCGCCAGGTTTGTTTACTGTACTTTTGCTGGTTTTTGTCTAACCCATTTTAATATCGGTTAGCTTTCCTGGCCAAGTGACGTAATATTGACGCATTCCAGGCACCATGAATACATGTCACTTTATTCCTGCGATTGTCTCATTGTGTTCCAATGATTCCCCTGACACCACTCTGTAACACTATTACAGGTCTCCTTATTCCTAGGATTGGCACATTGTGTTCTGGTGATTTCTCCGACGTCTCTTCGTAACAAAGATATGCAACTTGAAAGACCATCAAACGTCTAGCAATGTCAATCTGTACAACAAACAAGAATTTATGACAGACATACATGAAAGCAAATGAATAAAAGAAAAGATTAGTAAATCGGACAAAAATATTTAAATAAATAGTTATCACAATTCCTAGGAGAAAACTGGCAGTGAAGCGACCCTTAAATGGACAGTTCTTGGATATAAATGTAACACATCATGGAATCAAGTTTTTCCCCTAGAATGGGTGTGTTTTGTTTTTTTTTTAATTTTTTACACTAAGTGAATGAAAATATAAAATGATTAAAACTATTAGAAACTACGTTCTGATCCCCATCTGGCATCAGTTGAAATGAATGGCTCTCGTCTTGAGGATTCCTCAAGTTTTGACAAGCTTCTGGGGTTGACCTTTACTTCTGATCTTAAATGGAACAGGTACATCAAATCTGTTGCCAAGGCCACTGGAAAAATGGTGGGATCCTTCTATCGATCCAGTAGATATCTCACTGCTGATGCAATTCTCTACACTTGTCTAGCTGAAAACACTATCAATAACCCCCCCCCACTCGTTATCTGTGCTTAAACCTAAATGTAGATTCCATGAACAAAGCTTCTTTCTTAGAACTGCATGACTGTGTAATTGCCTTCCGTTTTCCTGCTTTCCAGCTGACTACAATATTGTTGTCTTCAAGTCTAACGTAAACAAGTTCCTGATGAGCCGTTCCACCCATGCTAGTATATATATAATCAAAACAAAGGGATGTAGTGTTTACCTGATATACGCTATGGTAAACTTCAAACTAATATAAATAACAGTATTTATATATAGAAAATTTAATCCCAACTGAATTGTTAAAAAAAAGCGCAATACGCAATAAAGAGTAAAGCTTATTATAAGAGAAAGAAAATTAAAACTGGTTGAAGTGAGTGTCCCTAATGATGAGAAGAATAATAAGAATAGCATTCTTTGAAACTCCGCGGAATAAGGACTTTGTAAATCGTTTTTCGGAATATTCAGTTGAACAATAAATTTTGATTGTAAAGTTCAACTTAGTTTTAATTTTCTTTCTCTCTCTCTTTCATATATATATATATATATATATATATATATATATTAGTGTGTATGTTATAAAGAGATTGTTTTAACCATTGTTTTTGCAACGGTTATGATCCAGCATATTTATAAATATCTCCAAAATTTCATATCCAATCACATATTGGTGAATAAAACAAAGATATAAAAAAATAAAACGAAAAAAAACGGTGTTTGTGAAGCGTGTCGCTCATTATTTTCAGAAAATCGGAATGAAAACTACACATATGAGCAGACACTCTAGCTATAGATAATTCAGTACGGTGCACTGAATCTCAGTAAACTTGCCCTCAGAGGAAAATCTGTGGCAAAAATTTATGGAACGCAGGCTTACCTCTTAAATGGCCCTAGTGTGCGCTTTGTCCACACAGCATCATGATGCTGAAAAGGATCCAAAATGGTACCTATGGCCTTAGATAACAATACAATTTTTGCAGAATCTCGTTTGCTCTCGCGCACATATGCAAATTTGGAGGACTCAGTCTTTTATAAAAACAGGCCAGTGGAGCAGATGGGACAGACATGAAAACGAGTCTACAGAAAGTACCGATGGACGACGTTGCTGCAATGAGCTGAGGTTTTGTGTACTCTTTTTTTTTTTTTTCTTTGCAACCACAAGCTCCAGTAAAAGATAATTAATCATTAAGGGAAACATTATCTGCTCAAAGATCCTTTCAATAAATGTGCAAAAGAGTTAGATAGCATTATCTATAACAAACATAATCAGGAGTTGGTTACTCTTATAGCCAAGAGTCAAGAAATGCAATTTCCAGAGCTAGGACAATAACATATTCTTTTCATTGTTTTGACTCTTGCGTGTGTATCCGTTGATATTTTGTATGCTTTTATATAGAGTGATGTGGTTCTTGGTTGATTTGTGGTGAAGCCAAGACTACTATTTCTTCATTACATGTCTCTTTCTCTTTACTCTTCCCTTTCCCCCTTCCTTCCTTCCTGCTTTCCTCAAAAAGAAGGTTGCGTGTTCATATCACGTCAGGGTCACCAAATTATGGCGGTTACCATAATGTAATTCTTGTTGGGTAGGTCACCATTTTGGCGGGTCCCCCTTTTGGGGGGTCGTCGAAATTAATAAGACGGGAGTAGAAACCGAGCTGGGAATAATAATAAAGAAACAAAAGAACTTCGAAACGAAACGGTTTTATATTCATTTCAGTGTAAAAGTGGTATCGGATTATAGAAAGTTTGTGATTTTCATTTTTGTCCCCTGATTCTGGAACCACTCGCGTCTCCGTCTTTCTGCTTTTGACACTTTTTGTATCTCTTTTGTATTTCTCACCAGAACTGTTCTCCGTCCTGATTGGTTACAATCTCTGGTCACATTTTGAGGAAAGGAGGAAGGAAGGAAGGGGGAAAGGGAAGAGTAGAGAGAAAGAGACATGTAATGGAGGAATAGTTGTCTTGGCTTCACTACAGTCTAACTGTTGGATATATACTCGAGAGTGAAAATAATGAAAAGAATATGCTGTTGTCATAGCCCTAGCGATTACACAACAAATACAGTGGATGGTTCGTAATGATATGGGGTGCCTTTTCTTACAGAGGGACGATGGAGCTCCAGGTGGTGCAGGGTCGTCAGGCTGCAGCTGGTTATGTTAGCATGCTACAAAAAAACATTTTTGATGATGGAAGATCATCGTTTGTGTGAGGATGGATGGTTATTCCAACAGAATAATGCTGCAATCCACACTGCAAGACGGACCTTGAGCTTTCTACAAGAAAATAAAGTCCATCTCTGGGGACATCCTGCATGCTCACCGGACGTGAACCCAATTGAAAGTTTTTGGGGATGGATGACGAGAGGTTTATCGAAATGACAAAAATATTCAACAAAAAATAAACTTTGTGAAGCCATCTTCAGAAACTGGAGCAGGATCCCCAGCACCTTAATGGAAACCCTTGTTTCTATCATGCCCCCAAAAATTTTTGAAGTCATCAAAAGCAGTGGAGGTAGAACTCATTATTAAGTTTGATTGTTGAATGTTTATATACACTTTTCATACACTTTTTTTACAATTTAATAGAATTTTTATCTCTGGTCTTATAATTTTGATCATGTGTAAAAAGCCTAATTAAATAAAAATGCAAATTTTAAAAACAAATCTTTGGAATGTAGATTTTTGTTTCCATAACCTTTTAGATTGTAGTATTGGTAACCTTAAGTCGGAAGAGTTTAAAATCTATCCTTAAAAAAAGTTGTTTTTTAAAAATATTTTATGTGGTCTTAAATGTTTGATCAGCAGTGTATATATATATATATATATATATATATATATATATATATATATATATATATATATATATATATATATATGTGTGTGTGTGTGTTTGTATATATATATGTGTGTGTGTTTGTATATATATATGTGTGTGTGTTTGTATATATATATGTGTGTGTGTTTGTATATATATATGTGTGTGTGTTTGTATATATATATATGTGTGTGTTTGTATATATGTGTGTGTGTGTGTTTGTATATATATATATGTGTGTTTGTATATATGTGTGTGTGTGTGTTTGTATATATATATATGTGTGTGTTTGTATATATGTGTGTGTGTGTGTTTATATATATATGTGTGTGTGTGTTTGTATATATATATATGTGTGTGTTTGTATATATGTGTGTGTGTGTGTTTATATATATATGTGTGTGTTTGTATATATATATATGTGTGTGTTTGTATATGTGTGTGTGTGTGTTTGTATATGTGTGTGTGTGTGTGTTTGTATATATATATATATATACTAGCAAAATTACCTGTCGTTGACTGGGTTCAAAAACAGCCTACAGAAAATGGACTCTGATTTATGAAAGTTTGATAGGTTATGAAAAGGAAGGGTTCTAAAGAGATAGCCTCGAATTTGGGGTTATCAAAACCAAAGCAAAATATGATTAAAGTAAAAATAAAATAGATAAACCCCATAATTTATTATACCATACCTGTTCACACTGAAACACTTATCATAATATTCTGTGGATCTATATTAAAAAACCTTGTTAAACTTTGTGACATATTTACATTCTATGGAGGTCAGGTGCGAACGAACACCCCATAATTTTATACCATATTTCTTCAAACTGAAATATAATTATTAAAGTATACTTACACAGATAGATATGAAAAGTCTTTATTAAAGTTTGTGCATATTTCCATTCCATGGAGGCTAGGCGCGAACGCAGACTCCACAATTTTATTATACCATTCCTATTTAAGTTAAAACATACTTATCAAAGCATTATTATGTACATCTATATCAAAAACACTTGTAAACGCTTTTTTAAAATTTTTTATTTCCATACTTTGTGGCACAGGTGCAAACGCAGACCTCACAATTTTAATGAACCATCGTTCTGCCAGATCAAACATATCCATTCCTGTATCTCGATACATCTTCTATCATTATATGTAATCAGTTTTTTAAAATAGTCAACCATATAGGAGCCTATTCGTGACCAGATACACACACGCACAGACATTCAGCTTTATATTATATATATATATATATATATATATATATCTCTCTCTCTCTTTATATATATATATATATATATATATATATATATATAGAGAGAGAGTGTGTGTGTTTGTATATATATATATATGTGTGTGTGTGTGTATATATGTATGTTTGTAGGCATATGTGTGTACATATATGTGCGTATATATATGTATGTGTGTTTATATATATGCGTGTATATGTATGTTTGTATGCATATGTGTGTACATATATGTGCGTATATATATGTATGTGTGTTTATATATATATATGCGTGTATATGTATGTATATATATATGTGTGTATATGTATGTATATATGTGTCTATATATGTGTATATGCATTTACACATGTCTGACTGCCTCGTGTCTGTTCGTCTTCTTGTTTATATTGGCGAAATTCCATTCCGTCTTTGTTTTGGCCATTGATGTAAACGGTCAGAATGTTGGTTGGTTTCTTTGTTAATTGGCTTGTTTTTTCTAGGTTTACATTAATCTGGTCAATACCTGGCACAGCCCTAGTAGTGTGTGCGTGTGTGTGTGTGTGCGCGCACGAATCAATCTCATCCGATATTTTCTGAAGTTATACGATTTCAATAATCCAGCCACAGCACAAGTGTGCATGTTAATTATGTTGGGGAAATTATTTGAACAAAATTGTTTAGAATTGCAAAAGAGTATGTATGTGCTTTTACCAAAGACTTTGTAATTCGTTTTATTCATACCCAACAAACAAGAAGGATGCAGCAATCCGTTTCTGCAAAATAGCCATCTGACAGATTTCTTCCCTCTACACAGTTAAATATGAGCGAATCAGGAATAAATAAACAAAGATGAATATTAATACAAAGCAATGTTAAAAAGAAAACATGGAATAAAATATTTTTTACATTGTAATTTTTTGTAATTGTTAATCATTTTTGACAAGATTTTTAAAAAAATAAAGCTGAATGAGTGCACCAAAAGTTACCACATAATTTCCCTGGCCCATATGTAAAACGATGTAACTTTATTATAAATTAATATTATCAATATAACATTAACATGGGAGGGGAGACTATCTTCAAGTACTGTCCTAAGCCGGGAATGGGGCAACGGACTTATACTAAGTAGATATTAATAAGTCTTTCTCGCCTTTTTTATTTTATTTTATTTCATTTTATTTTCTCAATGGAGAGTAGATAATGCATGTGGATGTGTTATCGACAGCTCCAGTAACTCTCGCTTCTCCTTTTTTGTCCTTCAGTCCTCATTTCCACCGAATGATTTTTCTGACAAAGGGTGAGGAAAAAGCTGCTTTCCAGGTCGGTAGTACTTTGTAAAGAGTAGCCTGAGATGTCGGAAAATTTCTGTTTCTATGCCTATCCTTGTGATCATGTCACCAGTAAGGGTGCTGGAGGTAGACGTTTCATCTGGGCTGATGTTACCCGCCTTATAGTCAGGGACCCGAACCTTGGATTAACCACTAAGGAGGCTGTCCTATCAGCAGGTCAGGTGCAAAGTACCGGGGCTGCTGTATTGCCATTTGATGAATGGATTCTGGACCCTACAGTAGTTTCTGGTAGGGCCTCTCGATGCCATACTAGTGGGTAATTGTTACGGCTTTACCTTATCATGTGCCACAAAACAAAAAAAAAATTTCTTGTCCTTTTTCTCTCTTATTTTCCCTCTCTGTCCTACTCCAACCAAGTCTACCGACATGCTCCACAAACCACAAAACCTCAACAATCATGACAAATCTCCAAAAAAGAAACACGAATAGACCTAGAACCCCATTCTCCAATGTAGACCCCTACTACCAGGTCTCCTTCTCCAACATCAGGGGTTTACGTTCCAACCTTCCAGAGGTTGAAACACAATTACAAAAGACGAGACCGGACACATTCTTTCTAAGTGAAACTGGCATAGGGCCAACCACTTCTCTAGACGAATTCATAATTAAAGGATACTCCAACGTAACATCTAAATCTGACCCCCAAGATCACCATGGGCATGGAATATGTGCCTACATCAAAGATGGCTTTCCATGTGGTAGGGATATCTCCAGAGATGACCCTAATTTACCTTATATGTGCTTCCGGGTTGCACTAGCTTACACCACTGCATTTATATTTGCCCTCTATCGCCCCACAACAGTGGAGTTACTATCTTTAAGAGCATATCTGAGAAAATTGACCACATCCTGTCTGCTCATCCTTCGGCTAACGTTCACATTTGCAGTGACTTCAATGTCCATAATGTGAAATGTCTGACCCACTCAAATAAAACCGATGACGAGGGGAGGCTTTGTCATGATTTTGCCATTGCCTATGACCTCACTCAGATTGTTCACAAACCCACCCATGTGCCCGATACATCTGGTCAATATGCAAGCCTTCTAGCCATTTTCCTCACAATTTCTCCTGAGCTGTGTTTATGTTCCATTCTATCTCCTCTGGGATCCTCTGACCACTCCGTTGTATCAGTTAAGATAAAAACGAAATGTAATAAGTCTTCAGACGTACCTCTCCACTATACTGTATATCGATACTCTATGGCTTCCGTACATTCATATCTGACCTACCTCCGCATTCCATGTTTAAAAAGGATGTGTCCTCTATAGTAACAGACCTGACCGAATGGTTAATTGTAGGCATAGACCGATTTATACCATCAAAAAAATTCCAACAAAAACCTAACAGCCAGCCATGGTTCTCCCCAGAATGTGCTGCTGCCATCGTGCATAGAAATCACTTTTTCCATAGCTACCAACGTAATAGATGTACTGAGACTAAAGCTGCTTTCAGGACTGCCAGCAACCACTGTAAAAGAGTAATAAAAATGTAAGAGAGCTATATGCTCAGTCTGTTAAATCCAAAGTAGCTGATCAGCAGCTTGGTTCCCACCAGTTCTGACAAATAGCAAACAGGATCTTGAACAGAAGTGTGCGTTCTATCCCAACTATCATCAATAGACCTAAGGTCATCACGTCAGCATCAGACAAGGCCAAACTATTTGCCAAGAACTTTGCAGCTAATTCTATCCTATGCGGCAATGACCATCAACTCCCTGTATTTCCTCCT
This sequence comes from Euprymna scolopes, assembly GCF_053919585.1. NCBI lineage: Eukaryota > Metazoa > Mollusca > Cephalopoda > Sepiida > Sepiolidae > Euprymna > Euprymna scolopes. The sequence goes on along the minus strand of NC_136527.1, from coordinate 70,768,178 downwards.
ATAACAGACAACACGCTATGCAACATACAAATATCTGTGCATGAGGTCGCCAAGCTAATCAAGAACCTTGATTCCAGTAATGCAACTGGCCCTGACGGCATTCCAGTTATAGTGCTGAAAAAGCTCCAAACAGAACTTGCCCCCATACTTACAAAACTGTTTAAGCGTTGCTTTAAGGAGAAGTGCTTTCCAACACCCTGGAAAACCGCATCAGTATGCCCTGTATTTAAGAATTCAGGTGATAAGTCATCTCCCTCTCAGTACAGACCAATAAGTCTCCTGTGTGTCATGAGTAAGTTGTTGGAATCCATATTAAATAAAGAAGTAGTCAACCACCTCAACAGAAACAACCTTCTTAGTGACATGCAATATGGTTTCCGCTCTGCAAGATCTACAGCAGATGTGCAAACGGTTATATCACATAGGATTAGTGAATCTCTTGCAAAGGTTTCCTTTCCAGGGCAATTGCTCTTGACATATCAAAGGCCTTCGATAAGGTATGGCATAAGGGCTTACTTCACAAGATTTCCAGCTACGGTATTGCTGGAAATGTTTTTCTCAATCATTAAATCATTTCGCTCTGATAGGTTCATAAGAGTAGTGGTTGATGGGCAGAAATCAGAGGCCCACAGTATTAATGCTGGAGTCCCCCAGGGGTCCATCCTTGGCCCAACTCTCTTTCTGATCTACATCAATGATCTCCCAAAACACATACTTAAATCATTTGTTGACATCTATGCTGATGACACGATCATCTATGGCAACATATCAAAGGCCGTAAATGACAAAGTTTTCTCTAATTCTCTCTCCTCTGATCTTGAGCGCGTGGTACAACTGGGGAAGAGGTGGCTGGTCACTTTTAATTCATCCAAACCCAGCTTCTATCTTTATATCATCAACGCTCTGATCCCCATCTGGCATCAATTGAAATGGAGGGCTCTCGTCTTGGGGAGGCTGCATGTTTTGACAAGCTTCTGGGTTTGACCTTTACTCCTGATATGAAATGGAACATGTACATCAAATCTGTTGCCAGGGACGCTGGGAAAATGGTGGGATCCTTCTACTGCTCCAGAAGATATATCACTACTGATGCAATTCTCTATCTGTATAAAAGCCAAGTACGTCCAAGGATGGAGTACTGCTGCCGCATCTGCTAAAAACAGCCTATCCTACCTTGACAATGTATAAAATAGACTTCATGATTTAGTGGGGGATGCTCTTTTCTCTTCCCTGCAACCTCTCTCCCACAGAAGAGACGTTGCGAGCCTGTCTTTGTTTTAGCCTTATTTCCATGGCAGGTGCTCATCTGAGCTCCAATCCCTCGTCCCCCCTCGCCAATCTTTCACGAGAAACACTCGTTTGGCTGAAACTACTGTCAAAAATTTCCCCCACTCTTTATCTGTGCCTAAATCCAAACGTAGATTCCATGAGCCAAGCTTCTTTCTTAGAACTGCACGCCAGTGGAACTCTCTGCCGCTTGCCTGTTTCCCACCTGACTACAACTTGGACCTCTTCAAGTCCAACATAAACAAACTCCTGAAAAACCGCCCCCTTAAGTAAGACACTCTATCAAAACCCCCAATACTAATGATTACTACAATACTATCTCATTGATTACTGTACACGCAATAACCCTTATCCATGAGTGGCCTCCGGGCCTTGATAAGTGGTGACCCCCATGTAAAAAAAACAAACTTTTGTACCATTTAAAAGAAGGACAAAATAAACTAGTCATAATTAAAAAAAAAATTTTTTTTTCACCGTAAGAAAATAATGAAATTGCGAGACGAAAATCGTGTTTGGCGATTTAAATTAACGTTCCCATGTAGTAAGCATTTCGAATGTGAAAACATACCCGTGTTTAATAAATCTAGCAAAAATCAACTAATCGTCAGATTTTCGTGAAATTTTCGATACTTATCCCTTTTAGAATGAAATTATATATAAAATGCAGTTTCTGTAGAATATATGAGGGGAAAATATTTTTAGTGCGTGCCCCTCCCCCATATTTATTTTTTCGAAATTTGAACAAAATATATTTAAATCTATCGACATTTCTATTTGTATTATTATAAGTAACGGGATTAGGATTTACATATCCTAGTCCTCAACATTTTTTGTTCTATATATTTATTTAAATTTTTTTTTTAAATAAATATGTTTTACTTATTTAAGTAAAACATATTTATTTTAAAAAAATTTTTTAATAAATATATAGAACAAAAAATGTTGAGGACTAGGATATATAAATCCTAATCCCGTTACAAAAGAAAATAATGAAACAAATGGAATTGAAGGAAACAAAAACTCAATTGATGGATAAGATAAACGTGTCGTTTATTTACTGTTGAAAGAATGTTTTAGATATAACATGTGTTCATGTCCGCGCAGGTGTAACCATCGTTCGTTGCGGGATTGGTATTATAGAAGGAAAAAGGAAATGTGTTTTCATCTCACGATCGGGTCACTATCGTTTGTTCGCGCGTGGGAAAAGAAGTGAGTAATGTAATAGAACGAGAAATGGCAGTCCATCGTGTAGACAAAGAAAAGGATAGAGTGTTGACGTCAGTTAGCAGTCAGCTACGTGAAGGTGTTCTCAGGCACCAGTAGTAGATAGAGAGAGAAAGAATTATGTACTGTCTGTTGGCCTTTTGTCCCACATAGTAGTAAGTGGTGTGAGGTACGTACGGTCGAAAACTGGGCCGAAAAAGAAAGAAGCCACTTATGCTTTTTTTTTTATACTTGTTTCCAGTGGCCTTTTGCACATGTGTGTATTTCCTTTGAAAACGGAAGTGATGTTGTCCATGCGTGCGTGTATGTGAGTACATGTGTGTATGTTAGCATGTGTGTATATACACGTGACAGACCAGCTTAATGCGGGTACTGGTCTCCCGCTTTATGGTTTTTTAAATCAGAGATTTGCTTCTCCTAGAAAGGTTGCCTTCACCACGGCTTACGGGAGCCCTCTCCACCCCAATACACATATACACACACACAAATATACACGGTGCTAGTTGGCCGTTGACCCAGAAAAAGAGTTCATTCGCCCTTTGGAAGGTCTTGTTTTTAATCCTCCAGGGAGACTAGCCGCCCTCCTCACCAAACGAGTCTGATGGGGGAACCAGTTTAGTCGCCGGTGATCCGACCATGAGGCAGGTAGTACTGGGTTACATGGTACCAGTAGCATATGGCATGACCTGACACATGTTGCTGGCTATCTTGCTCTTGCTTGTTGCTGGATCTCAACATTTTGAACCGAGAGAGAGACTTAGCTGTCGTACAAAGCTAAGACTCTGTAACATCATATTTGTATAGATACTCCCTCAGGCATTTGGGCTCATGGATTTTATATGTCTGAGGGAGTGGCACTCGTCTGACAAGACGTTGCAATCATCAAAAAAAAAATCATCATATACACGTGAATGTGAGTGTATGTACGCGAACGTGAATATATGTACGTGTGTGGACGTATGGGCGCGTATGTCTGTGTGCGCGCATGTATATGACAAGTAATATAGCTTGAAATGTGAATGTGCGTTTTCGTGTGAGACTTGAAAAGGTTCGCGCAAAAATTACCTTGAAGTTGCAATTTAAAAAATGATATAAATTTAATATTATTATTATTTTTTTAATAGCGTTTTTTTCGAATTAATATATACTATAATCGGATGAATTGCCAAGAAAAAGAAACTTCGTAAAAATTAATTAATTTTTAAAAGATTAAAACGATTAAAATTCCATTATTTCAAAATGTTCCGTTACAACATAGATTTTTAATTAATTGTGTTTAAATATTTTTTAAATATTAAGTTTTAATATAGACATGACTCTTGTCAGCTATTTTATCGCCAGATTAAAACCAATTTGAAAATATTATTGCACAAATATTAAGCATTTAAATATTAAGCATATTTTCTATGTCTCTTTTTACCGAACAAAATATGGAACCCCGTACGTAACCAAATGAACATTCAGTAAAACCGTATTTCATATTAAATAGACAAATGTTTATAATATTATTAATCATTAAACTGTGTAAATCTTTAAACCTAACAAAATTATAACAAAGATTAATTATTAATTGCAGTTTGAAGAAGATAAACAAAGGTTTTTAAAAAATCATTAAGTCGCTTCTGCTTTTCCATAGTTCGTATAGTTAACACAAGTCTGACGTCAAGGAAGCATGCGGTCCAATCTTCACAATCGTTTGGCAGTCCCTACTGCCCCTTCTTTGATTTGCTGTGATTCTTCTTTCATGTATTTCAACCAGTCGGCATTTTTATTATCATCCTTCGCTCTTCCCATATCTGGCTCTAGTAGAGATTTGTTGGTAGTCTTGCAGTTAAGCCCGGCAAACCCAAAAGTAAGTTCGATAACTCTAGAAGGTTCACATCAGTATTTACACCGTCAAATCACAATATTACGAATTATTAATTTTTTAAACATAAAATAAAAATATTTAATTAATATTTAATAAAAAAAATATTAAAAAATTATTTCAATATTTTTATTTCTATTATATAACACAAATCTTGGGGTTGTATTACTGTACAGTGCACATAGATTAAAAAAAAATTGTCAAAAAACAAATATATAACAAATAAATGTTATCAAAGGCAAGATAAGTTACTTTTTTACCTTACTGGATATGTTTTTAGTGCTTTTATTCAATGTAACATATTTATTCAGCTCGAAAAACATACAGTGTTTACCGATGTATTGGAAAATCCAAGATGGCGCCTCACTCCCTCTTTAACACGGTAAGTTTGGGAAAAGGTGTTATAAATAAAAAACTAGACAAAATAGTATTAAAACCCCGCCGAATATATGTCAACCTGTCACGGTAGGGTTTGTATTACTGTACACATAGATTCGAAAAAGTTGTCAAAAAACAAATATATAACAAATAAATATTATCAAAGGCAAGATAAGTTACTTTTCTACCAAACTGGATGTATTTTTCGTGTTTTTATTCAATGTAACATATTTATTCAGCTCGAAAACCATACAGTGTTGGAACATTCAAGATGGCGCCTGATTCTCTCTTTAACAGGGTAAGTGTGGGAAAAGATGTTATATATAAAAAACCGGATAAAATACTGTTAAAAACTCGCTCAATATATGTTACCGTGACATAGCTTGACATATATTCGGCAGGTTTTTAATAGTATTTTGTATAGTTTTTTATTTATAACACCTTTTTCCAAACTTACGGTGTTAAAAAGGATGTGAGACGCCATCTTGAATTTTCGAATGCATATCGCCGATATGCCATATCGGTAAACACTATGTTTTTCGAGCTGAATAAATATGTTACATTGAATAAAAACACGAAAAATATATCCAGTTTGGCAGAAAAGTAACTTATCTTGCCTTTGATAACATTTATTTGTTATATATTTGTTTTTTGACAACTTTTTCGAATCTATGTGTACAGTAATACAAACCCATCTCGGCTTCTGCCAGTAAATTTCCATTTCTGATATTATCAAGTTTTCCATTTGATCCACAGAAAACCGCATTTTTCTCAGCAAAAAAGAAAAGAAAAGGCGGTTCTGCACTATTGGGACGAAATTTCGGAAATCCTTATACTGAATTTTACATGAAAACGATGGTATCTGCGCATTCCTTGTATTTTTAAAGATAATTATAAAAAAAAAAAAAAAAAAAAATTACGAAAATCGATAAGGTAGAAAATTATTTATTAAAGAAAATCGGTTATCCTGTACGGAGATGGTCCCGACGTCCGCCTCTTTCTGAGTTCGGGGAGAGGCCGTCTGACGTAGGCGGTGTCGAGGCAGGAAATTACCCTAACCCTAAAATATACGATATGTCACAGACAGATGCTTTTACAAATATTGTGAAACAAATCACAAAATTTTACAGGGTTAACTAACCACGTGGAACTATTCTAATCATGTGGACTGTTTTTTTTGTTTTTAAATTCTAATTATTTGAACTGTTTATTTTGTAAAATTCCAATTATTTGAACTGTTGAATTATCAAAAATTTGAACTGTTTATTTTGTAAAATTCTAATTATTTGAAGTTTTTATTTTGTAAAATTCTAATTATTTGAAGTTTTTATTTTGTAAAATTCTAATTATTTGAACTGTTGAATTATCAAAAATTTGAACTGTTTATTTTGTAAAATTCTAATTATTTGAAGTTTTTATTTTGTAAAATTCTAATTATTTGAACTGTTGAATTATCAAAAATTTGAACTGTTTATTTTGTAAAATTCTAATTATTTGAAGTTTTTATTTTTGTAAAATTCTAATTATTTGAACTGTTTAAAATTAAAAAAATACAAATTCTAATTATTGGAACGGGGTTTTTTCTCCCTAAGTTAACAACTGGGCACTTTATTGAAGGGGTAATTTTCAGCCTCGACACCGACTACGTCAGACGGCCGTCCCCCGAGCTCAGACGTTGGGACCATCTCCGTAAAGGTTATCCAGAAAATCAAATGAAAACAATCGTAAGACACAGGAGAGTTGAAAAGGGAGGTCATTTTCCGTTTCCATTTAAACAAGATAGCGGAAAATTTTCACTTACTAACACGATAAAGTTGTTGTTTTTTTTTAATAATTCAGAAATATTCAGGTAATTTCGACTGCATAATTTGAAAGCTACCATTGTAATTTATTAGAATTGACAAAAAACAAAAAAAAAATCAGTTGAAATCTGAAAACTCCATTTATAAAATGTCGTCCTAATTTTGTAGAAGCACAAAAAAAAAAACTGAATTCTATTAATCAAGTAAAATAAAATTGTCCTCTAACATATTTGCATATTTGCTCCTCCTGAATCTGCTTACATGACTGTATTTCAACAATGTTGCCAGCCCGTTTGTCATGACACACGATCGTACATTTAAACATCCAGTGTAGCAGCAAGTCCTGGGAACATAAACCTGAAAGAACAGTTGGAAATGACTTATACACCATACATTACGACCATGTAATCCCTATAGCCACCTACCTTAAAAATGCTGCTGTGAAACCTGACAGAGTTATATGGAATAAGTCAGAGAGAGTTGCAACCTTGATTGAAGTGAGTGTTCCTAATGATGGCTGCCTGAACAGAGCTGAAAGAGAGAAACAGGCCAAAAACCAAGGTCTCATGTACGATATGAAAAGAAACTGAAATCTTAGGGCGATATCAATCATACCAGTTATCATAGGTGCCACAGGGCTTATAAAGAAGAACCTGAAGTCCTACCTAACTAATATTCCTGGTGAACCAAGTGCAAAAGAGAACCAGACAATTCCACTTAAGGGAACAGCGAGGATACTAAAAAGAGCTCTCGGTTGGTTTCAATAAAAAGCGGGACAATGTTGACAGCTGGTTTGACCCCATACCCAGCATTACAATTTTCAAAGGAAGAAAAATGAAAAAAAGAAAAGACAATTCACGCTGGTGTGCCATCTTCCTCAAGTCATCCAGTGCATCCCCCGGGTTGTGGATGGGTTCACCCCCTCTGCTTATATAAAGTAAGTAGAGGGAAGCTTCGAATAACCAATAAGAAGCCGTGGACAATGAGGAACATGAAAAATGCCAAATAAAAGGAATTCAAACTGGACGGTCATCGTCCAGGATAAAAAGGGCCCCTCAACCTGTTTACGCACCAGGCAGGAAGAGGAAACAAATGGTGTGAACCTTCTTGCCTCAAAAGGTAGTACCCCAATCACCTCAGAGGTCACACAAGGACAGCAACCAGTCCATGACCAAGATGGACCAAGCGTCCTGCCTCCATCTTGCTCGACAGACCCCAAAAGTAACAGAAGGGGGATTAAAACCCAGTCATGGTCTGTCGAACAGAAGAAGGTCCTTCTGCACTGCTACCACTACTCAAGGTTTGAGAAATGGGGACGCAGCGCAGGAGAAATACTCACTGGGAGAGTAAAAGCCTCGAATCTCCCAGCAGAGAAAAAGGACACATCGTTACATAACCTGCGATCCCTCATCTAACAGATGGGAAGATATATCCCACAAGCAGAAGTAAATATCATTAGACATGAGGCTCTGAAGAACACAGAGGAAGACTACCATAAAGTAAAGGAGGAGGAGACAAAACGTAGACAGGAGGTGGTATGAGAAAGGGGAGAGAGGTGGACACTAATATGGGCAACAGGCTATGCTAAACAAAAGCATAAAAGACAAAAAGAAAGAAAACCAACCTGGAGGGGGATCTTTTTTCATTTTTATCCTGGAAAAGCAAACATCCCTCCAGGAAAAATTACAACACAGTGATACAACAGCCTGAAATTGTTCCCCACAAGAGAACTAGACTACATGTCTTCAAAAATAACAGCTTTTTTGCTGAACAACAGATGTCCTCTGGAAAACCCAATAAAAATTCCCACAATAGACCTACTCCAACAACAACCACCAACTTTACCATCAGAACCCATCCAACTGTCCCAGCACATGCCCAGCTCTCCTGGAACTTCTGTGCCACTGGAGTCTCTGGCTGACATAACAACTGCCTTCAAAACTCTCTGCTAGGAAACCCCACAAACACCGACACAGGAATCTACATCCTCTACCAGGATACCATCACTTGCATCACCACTACAATCACCTAGACCACCACCACCATCAGTTGTACTCCCAGAAGCAGATGATGAACAATTAGCTTTGGAAGAGGAGCTCAGCAACACAATTGAGGAGGTGAGGTGTATGAGAATGAAGGACAGACCACGTTTGTCCAAGATCCAAGCTGCTGGAAGGGCAAAGACTGTTATAGCCAAAGGTAACATCGCTCTCAAGAGGCTAATTCCAACAACAGTAATGCTCACAGAACTCAATCATATCACATATGCAGCTGGACTCTACATCAACAGAAAAATTAACCCTCGAACATTCAATCACAACTATCGAATAGGGCCCAGAGTCTCTAGACAAATACCTCACTGGAAGACCAAGCTGCAAAAACAACTGAACCTCTGCAGGAACGAACTAAGCCAAATAAAACAGTTCCTTGTAGATCCCTCGGTACAGAGTCGACTTAAGACCACCATCAAAAAACTCTGTACCAAATACTACCATGAGAAAATTGAGGGATTACATAATACAGCTAGGGAGTTGGAAGGGAAAATACCAGCACTTTCCCAGAGAATAAAAAACTAGGAGAACAAGATCAACTCCCAGATTCAAAACAGGCAGTTTAAAACAAATCAAAGGACTTTTTACAGGCAGCTGATGAGGGGCATCATTACTGTAGATAGTCTGCCTGCAGAGGAAGCCCTGCAAAACTACTGGAGGCCTCTATTTGAAACAGAAGGTAAATATAATCAAGAGGCCCAATGGATTGAAGATATTATTTGGCTCAATGAAACCAAGCCTCAGATGCCAGAACCAGTCATAACTCCTGCTATGATAAGAAAACTGGCACGATTATCCAACCACAGAGCACCTGACATCGACAATATCCAAAACTTTTGGCTGAAGCAATTGACTGTACTTCACCCCTACTACAGTGATTGCTTCAGCAGGATGTTAAGAGATGAAGAAGCAACACCACTCTGGCTGACAGAGGGGGACACCAGCCTCATAGCCAAGAACAAGGAGACACAACGGCCAAATAAATACAGGCCAATATGCTGTCTAACAACTATCTACAAGCTTTTCACTGGTCTGATAGCCGACGGTGTATATGACCACCTATCTTCTGGGACCTACCTTGAAAAAGAGCAGACAGAGTGCAGAAGAAAATGCCTCGGTACCAAAGACCAGCTGGGTTTGTATTACTGTACACATAGATTCGAAAAAGTTGTCAAAAAACGAATATATAACAAATAAATATTATCAAAGGCAAGATAAGTTACTTTTCTACCAAACTGGATATATTTTTTGTGTTTTTATTTAATGTAACATGTTTATTCAGCTCGAAAAACATACAGTGTTTCCCGATGTATTGGAAAATTCAACATGGCGTTCGACACTCTCTTTAACATGGTAAGTTTAGGAAAAGGTGTTATAAATAATAAACTAGACAAAATACTATTAAAAAAACACCGAATATATGTGAACTTATGCCACGGTAACATATAATGAGCGAATTTCTAACAGTATTTTGTCTAGTTTATTATTTATAACATCTTTTCCTCAACTTACCGTGTTAAAGATAGTGTCGGGCGCCATTTTGAATTTTCCAATACATCAGTAAACACTGTATGCTTTTCGAGCTGAATAAACATGTTACATTGAATAAAAACACAAAAAATGTATCCAGTTTGGTAGAAAAGTAACTTATCTTGCCTTTGATAACATTTATTTGTTATATATTTGTTTTTTGACAACTTTTTCGAATCTATGTGTACAGTAATACAAACCCGACCAGCTATTAATCAACAAGACCATCCTAGAAGACTGTAGGAAGAGACACAAAAACCTGAGCATGGCATGGATTGATTACCAGAAGGCATTTGACAGCGTGCCACACTCATGACTACTTCGGTGCCTTGAGTTATACAAGATTCACCCGGTAATTAGACAAACGATGGCTGCTCACCTTCAGATGTGAAAAACCACAATATCATTAAATCACAATGGAGGAAAGACCATCATCCCTGAAGTAAAAATAAAGTGACAGCTTATCTCCCTTACTCTTCTGTATGGCAATAGACCCACTAAGCAAGCTGCTGAATAAGAATCTGAGCGCCTACAGTTTGAGTCAGGGACGCCATCGAGATCCAAGCAAGAGAATAAACCATCTGCTCTTCATGGATGATCTTAAGCTGTATGCTAGCTCTGACATCGATCTGCACCAGCTTCTGCAGATAGTACACACATTCTCCAGTGACATCGGAATGAAGTTTGGCCTGGATAAATGTGCCAAGAGCTGGGAAGACCCACACAGAAAATATACAGCTTAATGAAAACATCGACATCAGGGATCTAGAAGCGCACGAGCCTTATAAGTACCTTGGCATTGAGGAAAACGAGAACATACAGCATGCCAAGATGAGGGAGAAGATTAGTAAAGAATATGTACGCCGGTTGAGGAAAATATGCAAAACCCAGCTCACCAATAAAAATAAAATTACTGCCATCAATCAGCTTGCTATGCTAGTAATAACATACAGCTTTGGTATCATTGACTGACCACAAAAATACATCAACCGGCTAGATGTAAAGACACGGAAGCTACTAACGCTTCATAAAATAATATATAGAAATCAGTGTCCACCAAGGCAAATCAGTGTCTATTTGCCCAGGGGAGAAGGAGGTCTGGGACTCTCAGAGATCAATCATCATAGGGTAACTATTGTGAGCACCGGTCAGTATCTGAGAAGCTCCCAGAATGACACCCTCTCAATAGTATACAAACATCAAGAGACAAGAGCCAGCAAAACAACATCAGTCACCCAGTTGACCAAAAATTTTGGTCAGGGCTATCTCTCAGATGAGGACGAAACATCAAACAAGTGTGCCACAGAAATAGCAAGAAAGAGCTGGCAGAAATATACCGAGACCTTTCAACAGATGAACCTTAAAGAATGGGAACAACATCAGCGTGCAAAGTATTTTTTTTTTGGGGGGGGGGGTTCTCTCAGTAATACATAGATAAAGAATATTCCTTGAACTGGCTCAAAAGAGGATCCCTCCACCACGATCAGGAAAGGGTCATAATGGCTGCTCAAGACCAGGGATTGATGCCCAATTCATTCAAGAGATGGCAGGGATTAGTAATGACAATAAATGCAGGTTCTACTGTACAGAATTGGAAAGTGTTGGTCATCTGATATCAAGTTGCAAAATTCTTCTAGGGGACGGCTACTATACAGCAAGACATGGTGGAGTATGTAAATACCTCCACTGGACCATCTGTAAAAAATTAAACATCCAGTGTAGCAGCAAGTCCAGGTAATATCAACCTAAAAGAACAATTGGAAATGACTTATATACCAGACATTACGACCATGTAACCCCTACAGCCATCTACCTTGTAAATGCTGCTGTGAAACCTGACATAGTTATATGGAATAAGTCAGAGAGAGTTGCAACCTTGATTGAAGTGAGTGTTCCTAATGATGGCGGTCTGAACAGAGCTGAAAGGGAGAAACAGACCAAATACCAAGGCATCATGTATGATATGAAAAGAAACTGGAATCTTAAGGAGATATCAATCATACCAGTTATTATAGGTGCCACAGGGCTTATGAAGAAGAACCTGAAGTCCTACCTAACTAATATTCCTGGTGAACCAAGTACAAAAGAGATTCAGACAATTGCACTTAAGGGAACAGCGAGGATACTAAAAAGTGCTCTCGGTTGGTTTCAATAAAAAGCGGGGCAATGTTGGCAGCTGGTTTGGCTGCCCCATACCCAGCATTGCTTCAAAGGAAGAAAATGAAAAAAAAGACAATTTACGACAATGTAATCCTTACAGCAACCTACCTTGAAAATGCTGCTGTGAAATCTGACATAGTTGTAGATAGAGTTGCAACCTCGGTTCTTCCCCCCCCCCCCGAGGGAGGACCTTTGTGGCCTTCCGACCAAGATAAAAGTGTAGTATCTTCCGGCAGATGCTACAATCAAAGACCATTGCCCTTGTGGCAATCTTCTGGTCCATGTAGGGGCAATCCTACATACCAGCAGGCTCTCACTATCCAACTCCCATTTCCCACCTCTCGGGAGCTGGTCCCCTTTCGCCTTCCCTCTCCCCCTCCCTCCTCTCTCCACAGTAAAAGACGGCCTTGTGCCTAATTTGCTTAGTGGGGAAGCAAATAAATACAACCTTGGTTGAAGTGAGTGTTCCTAATGATGGAAGTCTGAACAGAGCTGAAAGAGAGAAACAGACCAAACACCAAGGTCTCATGTATGATATGAAAAGAAATTGGAATCTTAGAGAGATATCAATCATACCAGTTATTATAGGTGCCACAGGGATTATGAAGAAGAACCTGAAGTCCTACCTAACTAATATTCCTGGTGAACCAAGTGCAAAAGAGAGCCAGACAATTGCACTTAAGGGAACAGCGAGGATACTAAAAAGAGCTCTCGGTTGGTTTCAATAAAAAGTAGGTCAATGTTAGCAGCTGGTTTGGCTGCCCCGTATCCAACGTTACAATCTTCAAAGGAAGAAAATTTTAAAAAAATATATACAAAAAAGTAAATATAGCGATACGCTACAACAGAACACTGACCACTCTAATTTGGTTTTATGGGGTAATCGGGGTCGCTGACAATGAATCTAATAATCAAACCCATGAGAAATTTACTTTCCACCAGTTTATAGCTTCCGTTCACACTACGTTCGAGCATGCGGTAACATAAACAACGGCTGTTGAATGTGCCTTCACGTAGTAAACTGTCTTTTCACATGGCGTACACATCTTTTGTGGAGCATTTAAAATTATATGAAAAAGAAAAAAAGCACTCCAAGTTTGGGGGGCGGGTAATGTCGGAAAGACATTTTTTTTTTTTTCAGAACATAGAATTTCCAATTTTTTTTTTTTTTTCATTAGCGGACAATTTAAAATTCGAAGAAAAAAAAAAGTTATCTAAAAAAAAATTTTTTTTTTAAATACATTACAGTACTTTTTGCGAGGATTTTTTTTTTTTTTTTGTCTTATGCAGTTTTTAATGCATTTTAAACAAAGTTTTCACGCGCGGTTTAAAAAAACATAAGCAACAAACATTTTTATTAATTTTATTTATTTGCAGACTATTATCCTCATCTTTTATTAGTTGTTTCATGACGTTTCGGCCAACTATTCCTCTGGCCTTCGTCAGGTGGTAACCGCGACAGATAGAAACTCTGAATCTTCCAACTGCATTCACTGCAATCCGTTGTTGTCGTCGTCTCACCACGTTTTGGCCAAGTAAGCCTCTGGCTGGCTTTGGGTAGGATTGAAACCGCTATCTTTAGACAATCATCATCTGGAACCGTAGAGATTCAACATCTCTATCAACTGTGCCACGGGCCCCGAAGACGTAGTTGATAGAGACATTGAATCTCTATGGTTCCAGGTGATGATTGTCTGAAGATAGCGGTTTCAATCCTACCCAAAGCCAGAGGCTTACTTGGCCAAAAAGTGGTGAGACGACGACAACAACTACGGAAGGCAATAATTGCAGTGAATGCAGTTGGAAGATTCAGAGTTCCTATCCGTCGCGGTTACCACCTGATGACGAAGGCCAGAGGAAGAGTTGACCGAAACGTCATGAAACAACTAAGAAAAGATGAGGATAATAGTCCGCAATAAATAAAAATCAATAAATAATACTTATCTCACTGATGAATTCCAATTAAATAATAAACATTTTCATGAAGGTTGGCTCCCTCTACCGTGCTAGAAAACTACTTACGCCTGACAGTATCCTATACCTCTATAAGGCAACCATTCGCCCATCTATGGAGTACTGTTGTCACATCTGGGCTGGTGCATCTACTGCTTGTCTCTCGCTCCTGGACAGGGTTCAAAAAAGAGTCGCCAACCTGATAGGTCCTGAACTGTCATCTAGGCTTCAGCCTCTGTCCCATCGACGAGATGTTGCATCCCTCTGCCTGTTCTACAAATACTTTAATGGTGAATGCTCTGACGAACTGCAAACACTTGTACCTCCCCGACGTAACTACCCCCGACAAACCCGACAAGCTACTAAGTCTCATCCCTTTACAGTAGAGATCCCTAGGTGCAAGAAAGCCTTTTACTCCAATAGTTTCTTCCCCAGAACTGTGGGTCTTTGGAACTCCCTTCCGGGATTCTGCTTTCCCAACTGCAATGATATGCAGAAGTTCAAGTGTAATGTTAACAAACATCTTTCTACTCATATCCCTTCATAATGACCCCACTAATTAAGTCCCTGATAGTAGCCCCCTGCTTCAAAGTGGCACTGTGCCTTGTTTGGGGTGAAAATTGAATAAAAAAAAAATATATTTTTAAATGTTTTTCGTATATTTTTTTTTTTTTTTTGGCGGGGGTTCAATTATAGAATTTGTGTGGCCTAACAGGTGCTTTTGCAGTTTAATTAACCGTTTTTACGTAAGCAATGTACCAACATTTACCGATTAGAATACAATTCAACATTTTTAGATTTTACTGTTTGGTGGAGGAGGCGGGGGGGGCGTGCAAAAAATGTCTTTTCGACATTATCCCCCCCCCACACACTCACTTGGAGTGCTTTTCTCCTTTTTCATATAATGTTAAATGTTTCACAAAAGATTCGTACGCCATGTGAAAAGGCAGTTTGCTACGTGAAGGCACATTCAACAGCCATCATTTATGCTACCGTGCACGTAGCGTAAAGGAAGCTGAAAAATGATGGAAAATAGCCTCTGGGTTCAGGGGTTAATACCATGCAAACAGTAAATTTGCGACTGGTTTGATTATCAGATTTGTTGTCAGCGACCTCGATTACCTCTAAAAAAAGCAAATTTGAGTGGTTGGTGTTCTGTTGTAGCATATCACTATATTTACCTACATTTCTAATGATGAGTTCCTATTTATTTTGCCTCTGCATGGGGGCAGAGTTAGACACCAGGGTCGTTTTTTTTAATGTGGAGAAAGGAATATAAATTAAAAGTTGTCTCAGTCGTGAAGGATTTCTCCTTCACTAACTGAGAACAAAAAAAAATTGAAGTGTAGCGTCAGAACAGATACTACACTTTGAGTTATATATTTTTTATTTACTCTGAAAAGTTGACAACGAAACAGTAATAAACAAAAAGTTAGGCACAAGGCCACTCAAAAATGGGCGAAAGGTGTCTATGGTCATCCTCATCTCTGTACCCTTGCAAGTCTATGTTTAATCCTAGCTAAAGTTCTCATTCACCACAATACCTCAAGCACACCGAAGGGTCATCCTACCTAAGATTTCCAAATCATACCAGGTTTGTGTGTATGTGTTTTTTTTGTTTGTTTTTTTTTATCTATAATATAAAGCTGAACGTCTGTGTGTGTGGGTGTGTGTGTGTATGTCTGGTCACGAATAGGCTCCTATATGGTTGACTATTATAGAAAACTGATCACATATAATGGTAGAAGATGTATCGAGACACAGGAATGGGTATGTTTGATCTGGCATAATGATGATTCATTAAAATTGTGGGGTCTGCGTACGCGCCTGGTCCACAAAGTATGGAAATAAAAAAATTAAAAATTAACAAAAAACGTTTACAAGTGTTTTTGATATAGATGTACATAATAATATGTTTTAACTTAAATAGGGATGGTATAATAAAATTGTGGGGTCTGCGTTTGCGCCTGGCCTCCATAGAATGGAAATAGGCACAAACTTTAATGAAGACTTTTCATATCTATCTGCGTAAGTATACTTTGATAATTATGTTTCAGTTTGAAGAAATATGGTATAATAACATTATGGGGTGTTCGTTCGCGCCTGACCTCCATAGAATGGAAATATGTCACAAAGTTTAACAAGGTTTTTTAATATAGATCCACAGACTATTGTGATAAGAGTTTCAGTGTGAACAGGTATGGTATAATAAATTATGGGGTTTATCTATTTTATTTTTACTTCCATTATATTTTGCTTTGGTTTTGATACCCCCAAATTCGAAGATATCTCTTTACAACCCTTCCTTTTCATAACTTATCATACTTTCATAAATCAGAGTCCATTTTCTGTAGGCTGTTTTTAAACCCAGTGAACGACGGGTACTTTTAATAGTATATGTATAAATATGTTACAGACAGTGAAATAAATTTGTAGACATAGAACTATATAAAACAAGTTGTTTTGTTATATTTCATTGGCTTGGGGTGAGGGAAATAGAAAAAAGTTCAAAAAATAAAATCAAAATGTTAGTAAGACTCTCCCAACGCTCTCTGGGTGGTAGAACACCCAGTTTTCTGGCTTGGTGTGGGCAAAAAAGCAAGCAGGTTACTCTCTTTGCGGGACTGAAATTCTAGGCAGGTTTAAAAAAATCTGAGGTTGGGAGGATATGTGAAGTTTCTCCAAGATTATTTACTGGGGTTGTCAGGGGCGAAGAAGAAAGGATCGTGGTGTGGCCAGCTTGAAGGGTTTCTATCTGGAATGGAGGGAGCCATTCACTTGGCTAGCTTAGAACCTAGTCTAAACACTTGTTTTATGGGTCTGGAGTCTGGCAGAATTTGGAACTTAGTGCGCCAAGCTTAGGTGGGGAACACAAACTCCAACGTGGCACCTCTACGCACACACAGACTCACTATCTTTATCCAACTTCGGTCAAAGGTCTTGGAGTGTAATCTTTTCCTATTACATCTGTTGGTGCTGGTGCTTGAAGAAGGGGTTCAGATCATGATTAGCAAAAGATTCAACCTCACACTTCTCTCGTCTCTTGAACTCCATATCACCATTCTGGCCACAGCTAGAATCACAAGAAACACCATTTGTCTCTCCCTATGGATGATGTAGGATGCGTCCCGGGGGTGAGGCTGCTCGGGATCGATGCAAGCTGTTACCTCGATGACATACGCCCAGTACCATCCGAGTCCACTGCAATCAATGAACAGGTGTTCTGGCGTTTCCTTGGCTGGGGTTTTGCAATGGGGGACATCCTGACGACCTCACTAGTCCAGCACTTTTCAGTATGGCATTGAGGGGCAGCATGTTTCGGGCCAATCGCCAGTTAAAGGAAACACAATGACTAATGTATACCCATTAATCCTTATCCTCGAGTGGCCTCTGGGCCTTGATAAGTGGTGACCTCCATGTAAAAAAAAAAAATTTAGGATGGGTCGAACCCAGCGCCTAGCTCCACTTATAGCAGATCCTTCCTTTGACAATCCCAGACACCTCATGAATGGGTCAGCGGCGGCCCTCTTCGCTAGTTCCTTTTTAATCAGCCGTGAAAAGTCGCTGGTCCTTGGGAGGTTCCTTAGCACGGCCTTACACTCTCTCAAGGACTGTATGTCACTCAACGGTTTGTGGTCGAGGATGAGGCCGGGAAAAGCGGTCTTGACCATGGGGTTCCATGCAGACTCTTCTGTCAAAGTTTGGCTCAGGAAAGCCAGCCTCTCGGCATCTCGATGGCACTTCAAGTCAGGCATTCCCAAACCTCCCTCATACGGACATTGAACAGAGACCTGTCTGTTAACTCAATATTTCCCTTTGTCCCAAAGGAGCAAGGGCAATTTGCTCTGTTGGGGTTTTAAATAGTTCTCAGGCAAGGGAGTACAGCCAGTCGGTAAAAGATGAACGGAAAGACATAAGTTAATTAAACTGCAGAAGCACCTGTTAAAAAAATTTCAAGTTCTATAGTTGAATACCCGCCTCTAAAACAAGACTGAAAAACATAAAAATAAGTTTTTGTAACCCGCTCGTGAAAACTGAATCTTTTAGATCACATAAAAAACTTTAAAAACTGCATAACAACACAAAAAAATAACCAGATTTAAAAAAAAAAATCTTTCTTATTTCAAGTGTCCGCTAAAGATTCCTCTGCAATGTGACATGTCACTTTACTACGCGAACGCATCATGTGAGAAAAGCGTTAACAAAAGTGGTTAAATGGTGCCAAATAGTCCCAGGGTTCAGGGGTTAATACCATGCAAATGATACATTTGCGACGGGTTTAAATGCAATATTCCTTTTCAGCTGCATCGATAACCCGAAAAAAGACAAACTAGAATGGTTGGCGTTGTGTTAAAGTAGGTGTATCAGAATTTTTGACACCCCTAACACGAAACTGCAAATAAAATATTAAAAAAAAAAAAAACTCGTAATTTCTCTTAAAAGTGGGTTGTTCATTTTCTTTATGTAATATACTTCCAAAATAAACTATTAATATTGTTTAAAAAATAATAGAAATATTATTTTAAAAAAAAAACAGTGTTTACAAAGTGCCGGCGCGCCTTCATGCAGCCATTTTTCTTACATAATGAAATCAACTGAATTTTACAAGTTAATTTTTTTTCAATTTTTAAACTTTAAAAATCTATCAAAATTTTCTATTGGTTAATTTTTTACGATATTTTCAGGGTCAATGTGAAATTGTATGCTCTTTCCAATAAACCAAATATAATATTTTAGACAAACGTTTTTTTTTTAATTCACCCCCCCCCATTTTGAAATGTCTATTAAAATTTGAATAATTAATTTACTCACCAAAGTTTTATATATTACAAATTGAAGATAAAAGATCAATAAATAATATATTGTAAATTAAAACACAAAAAAGAAGTGTTTCTTGGAAATTTACCTGTAAATCCAAAGTGTAAAACCTTATTTTTTTAAAATCACGTTAATTTTTTTTTTTAATTGGAAGCCTAGGTTCTGCTTATATTGTCCAGTAAGTAATGGACGATGATGACAATTTTTTCTATTTCATTCAATGTTTTCTTTTTTAGATATTAAAAAAAAATTACTCGATAAAGAAGAATGAAAATATAATAAATCAAAAATTTATATATTTCTTTGAGAAAAGAAAAAAAATTCCTTTAGTGTTTTTTTTTTTTTTAGGCAAAATCTTATGAGTAAAATTTGACTGTTTTTAAACTATGGGAACACATATTTCTTCAGATACAAGGCTACATGGCTAACACGAACGTGTGGTTTTTACTGCCTTCTGTCCATCCATAGGTCAAACAAGGACAAAAGGCGATTTCTAGTTTTTTGATGAAGACATAAAAATGCTTGCGTTATCACGCTTTTTTCAAACAGTCGTTTAAAAAATTATTTTATTTAAAAAATAAATGGAATTTAAAATATAAATATGGATAACTTCTGAACAATGAAGAATGGAACTAAAAATTCAGTAGTATTTTTTATAGGTAAGTGATTTTTTAAAAAATTTATATCGATTTTTTATGACTGAAGTAAATAAAATTTTATTGACGTTCTTCAAATCTTTTTTAACGAAAACCGATTTAAAAAAAAAACAAATATTGCATAATTTGTTATTAAACTTGTTTTTTTTTTTTTAATTTAGTCTTTTCTCCTTTAATTGGAAAAAAAATTAGGGTTTAAATTACATTTTTCAAGTAGTTATAAGCTTGTAAAAATAGGAAGTCGAATTATTCAATTTTTTTTTTTTCACGCATTCTTAAGATCGGTTTCTGACACTGCTACCGAAAGCAGAGATAGGTTCACAACGTCTTTTCTGTGGGAAAGAGGTTGCAAGGAAGAGAAAAGGGCATCCTTTACTAGGTTATGAAGCCTATTTTGAACTCTGTCAAAGCAAGATAAGGTGCTTCTAACAGCTATTGCCCAGATGTGGCAATAGTACTCCATTCTAAGGTGTACTTTGTTGCATGAGGGACTGAACAAGAATTTTCACCGGCTGGAGTTACGCCCCCTTACCGGTGTACTCATGTTTGGCAGATGTAAATAAAGACGCCATTTTTATAGAAGCTGATCTGTCGTTATGTGTTATTCAATCTATTGACATCCTCGATAATGACACATACTTGACTCTTATACAGGTAGCCGAAACGAATACGTATTTTTGAAAAACATTGATTTGTAAAAACGAAGACATTCTTCGACATTTAATTGAATTTATTTTATATTTATTTTCAAATATTTTAACTATTAATTATTTCTGAGAACAAACATAATACGATGGAAAATTCATTTTTCAGATCTTATTTGTGTTTAAGTGTTTTCGTATCTTTAAAGACAAAATCCATAGATATATCAGTGGCATAGCTAGGGAGGGGAAGGTCCTCTCCGTGTGCGTGACAGCCAAAGAGGGGCGCCAAAATTTCCACCACCCCCACTCACCCACCAATTCTTTCAGTCTGGTTAAGGTGCGAAAACCGTCGGAAATAGAATTTCTTTATCATATAGGTACTTTATGAAATTAACTTATTTCCCCCCCCCCCGGAGAACTTCATTCCATTACGGATGCGTACAATATAAACTTTGTTTTCGATATTTTCATTTTTTTAATGTCTTGATTAAACTGTACAAGTGCCATCATATACTATGCAATTTTTAAGTTTTTTTTACTTTAAAATAAAAAAACTTTTCTAAAATATTACAAACGCTAAAAAAAAAAAAAAATTAATTAGTTATTGAAAAATTTTTTGCCAATTTTTATTGAAAACTCTAGATTTTGTATTTTTGAAGTTTTTAAGATTACATTTGAAATTATTTGCTTGTGGTCATTTCATGTTTTAACTGTGAAAAAAATAGAAAAAAAGGATAAAGTGGTTATATATATATATATATATATATATATATATATATATATATAGACTTTGAAGTTTTTAACCTTTAAAACTATACAAAAAAAAACATTTTTTATCATTCGTTAGAAAACCATCTAGTCAGTAAGTCATTTAATCACCTGCAATCACTGCATCAACTAGCTCTCGAATTTACTATAGTACTAATAATTTATTTTTCAAGGGATCATCAGTTGTTTACCATGAAACACTGTTTCGGGGCTTTAAAAACAAAACAGTATATTACATCATGGCTCCCCAGCAGTGTTGATCAAACACCACCACCCTTAATCTTTGGAAGAAGACATGTTACAAACATTTGATCCAAATGTGTGTGTGTATATATATATATATATATATATATATATATATATGAACAAATCATTAATAAAACATGTTAAAAGACATCTTGAAAAAGAGTTAAAAACATATTTAATTTTAAAAAGGAAGCACAAGATAAGTGGATAGTCCTTAATCCGCGGAGTTTCAAAGAAATACTCTCCTTCTCATCAGAGGGCAGGAATTAGCAAAATGCGGGATCGGATTTTTTATGTAAAAGTATTTAATGAAACCACAAGTAAGTCACAGATCTTACTTGGTTAAAAAAAGGGTGAGGTAAGGGGAATAGGAGGCAAAAGAAAAAATGATAAAAAGATTTCACATGAATGGAT
This sequence comes from Euprymna scolopes, assembly GCF_053919585.1. NCBI lineage: Eukaryota > Metazoa > Mollusca > Cephalopoda > Sepiida > Sepiolidae > Euprymna > Euprymna scolopes. The sequence continues at coordinate 70,746,380 of NC_136527.1, read as the reverse complement.
AGTCCAGTGAAGGGTAAAAAATCCAAGAATGGTAAAATCCAAACACGATCGAATTAAAAACTTCCAATCCAACAGGTAAATTCCAAATAGTCCAAAATGATCCAAAAGGCAGAATTCCTTGGAAAAAACCACAAATGGAATGAATTCAAAATCATTAAAAGAATATATATATATATATATATATATATATATATATATATATATATATATATATATATATATATATATATTACATAGAAAAATGTGAGCATGAAAAGTAGGAACTGCCAAACGATTGTGAAGAACGAAGCGCATAATCCTGTGACGTCAGACTTGTGTTTACTATACGAAGTCAGATTTGTGTTAACTATACGAACTATGGAAAAGCAGAAGCTACTTAATGATTTTTTTAAAAACTTTGTCTATCTTCTTCAAACTGCAATTAATAATTAACCTTTGTTATCATTTTGTTACGTTTTAAGATTTACACAGTTTAATGATTAATGATATTATTATAAACATTTGTATATTAAATATGAAATACGGTTTTACTAAATATGTACGGACTGTCCATTGGTTATTTACTGGTTTCCATACTTTTATTTGGTAAATAGAGACAAACTTGATATGAAAGTGGTCTACAAAATGTTTATTATTTGTGCAATAATATTTTACAATCGGTTTTAATCTGGCGATCTGGCAAGAGTCATGGTTATATTATAAATTAATATTTTAAAAAATGTAAACACAATTAATTAAAAATCTATTTTGTAACGGAATATTTGGAAATAATGGAATTGTAATCGTTTTAATTTTTTAAAAATTAATTAATTTTTAGGATTTTTTTTTTCTTTGCAATTCAACTTATAGTATATATTGACTTGAAAACCCCTATTTAAAAAAAAAAAAAGAAGAAGCAATACGTGTATTTAAACTAGGTACAGGCAAAAGTAGACGGACAAAAATAGAGGGACCTAATTTTGAAAGCCGATTTATCATAATTTTTTTGTAGGTTTCCGACTAATTTTTGATTGTATTTAAAAGATTAGAGACTAAAGTTAATTTCCTAAAGGAAAAAAATACTTGTACACGTGAAAAAAAAAAAAGTTATGAAAAATGTTTTCACGGCGAGCTAACCAATTCAGATAATTTTGAAATTAAATAAATTCATTGTAAAAATCTTTTAAATTAGTTTTCTGTGTCTATTTCATAGATGATTAGTAAAGTCCTAAGATATTGAATTAAATAATAATAAAAAACACCTTGTTTCCACAAACACACACACCCACAAAAAAAGTAGCTTAAATAGCCCTCAAAAAGCAAGTAATTCTATCGCGTTCGGCAAAACGCAACAAATAAAGGTTTGAAAATACGATTATACGGAAGTCGAAAATTACGGCCAAATGAAACGCTGTTTCAAAATGACGTCATGATAGTAAAGATTTCTTCCCCCCCCAACCCCAGACATGCACCCGTACATTCCTATTCTGAACGTTTATCATTTTTTAATTTAATTATTTTTTTTTTATGTTCCTGTTTTTAAATTAATTTTTTTAATTATTGTACGAGATTATATAAAAATTATGTTACGCCGAAATTTTCACCTTCGTACGAGCAAGGAAATTATTAAAATCTTTCATATAAAAATTATGCGAAATCTGTAATTTAAAAAAAAAGTAGATATATTTTTGCTATTATAATTTTTTGTGTGAAAATATTAAATAAAGTGCTTAATTCTATGGTAATAGTTCGAGAAATTAATTTTCCTTCAAGTTATATCGAATTCATTAATACAGACTTTAGGGTTTTTTTCGTACCTATTTACTATGCCTCCCCACGGGACAGAGTTAGACACCAGGGTCGTTTTTCGTAATGTTCCTGTAAAAATTAAATAATTAAAAAAAAATTGTTTCAATTAATGATGCTTATTTTCATTAAAAAAAAATAATAAATTCATTCTTTTTTTTTTCTTTCTTTCTTTTTTACTACAGAAAACCATAACTTTGGTGAGCTATATTGATAATATTAACTAATAATAAAGTTAGTTTTTTTTCACAATAAGAGTGTATAAAATATATCAAAATATAATTTTAGCAAAATGTAGCAAAATATAATTTTGTGAGAAATTTTCCACGGACAACCACCATATTGTTTTTGGCCGCCTACATGCTTTGTAAGCCAGTCTGTCATTGGTTTAATTTGAATGTGCCAAATCTTGTCTTGGTGCCAATTTGTATTCATGTATTATTTTTTCAGTTTGAGAATGAACAGGGGAAACAGCAGACGTACAACAGCGGCGCTCTCTTTAGAGTGCCAGGATTAGCGAAGGACATTTCTCTAAATACAGAGACAACATAATTGCTGAACTTATTCTACCCAATGAGTTCACTATGATATATTTGATTATAGGAAATTATTCCTATTTATTCCAGAGACCACGAGGTCCTAAAATATGCCGTATTGGGTGCCAATATTCACACCGTGTTCACCATGTATAACATGGATCCTTCTAAAATGAAACCTGAACTAACATTCCCACAGAGGAATCAAACTAAAGGCTCCATGCATATGGATAGCAAATTCAGCGATCTTGGCCACAGACTTGATGTATGCGTTACATTTCAGATCAGGAGTAAAGGTCAAACCCAGAAGCTTATCAAAACATGCTTAATTCTATGGTAATATCGGTAGTTCGAGAAATTAATTTTTCTTCAAGTTATATCGAATTCATTAATACGGACTTTAGGGGCTTTTTTTTTCGTAATATTCCTGTAAAAATTAAATAATTTTTCAAAAAATTGTTATAATTAATGATGCTTATTTTTATAAAAAAAGCAAAAATAAATTCATTTTTTTTTTTTTTTACTACAGAAAACCATAACTTTGGTGAGCTATATTGATAATATTAACTAATAATAAAGTTAGTTTTTTTTTTTTTTCACAATAAGATTGTGTAAAATATATCAAAATATAATTTTAGCAAAATATAATATTGTGAGAAATTTTCCACGGACAACTGCCATATTGTTTTTGGTCGTCTACATGCTTTGTAAGCCGGTCTGTCATTGGTTTAATTTGAATGCTCCAAATCTTGTTTTGGTGCCAATTTGTATTCATGTATTTTTTTTTTAGTCTGAGAAAGAATATGGGAAACAGCAGACTCATAACAGCGGTGCTCTGTCTAGAGTGCTAGGATTTTACCTTCATGGACACCAAACTATGGGTGAACGAAGGATATTTCTCTAAATACAGAGACAACATAATTGCTGAACTTATTCTACCCAATGAGTTCACTATGATATATTTGATTATAGGAATTTATTACTATTTGTTTCAGAGACCACGAGGTCCCTAAATATGCTGTATTGGGTGCTAACATTCACACTGTGTTCACCCTGTACAACAAGGATCCTTTTAAAAGGAAACCTGAACTAACATCACACAGAGGAATCAAACTAAAGACTCCATGCGTATGGATAGCAAATTCAGCCATTGTTTTTGCAAAGGACTTACTGTGACCAAAGATCTTTCATTTCTGATACATTGTGAATAAAATTTGAGTTTAAAGGTATGGCTTTGTTTGTGGAATTTTATTTGCTATCTGCAGGAGGAAATTGGGCGTGTGGGAAAGAAATTTCTTACAATTTTAAAAGCATGAAACATTTATAGAGGTTTAAGAATTACACAAAGATTGTTTTGTTTGTTTTTTCACAGTAAAATTGTATAAACATATCAAAATATAATGTTTGGTTTGTAATAGAGCAAAATATATTTTTAATATAGAAGTTTTATTTATTTATAAAAATTTATAGAAATTTTTAATATTGTTTTTTTTTTTCAGCGAGTGATATGATTTATCGACCCCTGTTCAATCAACACACGCCCTTTATCTGCCGTTCTTGAAACTAAAATACACACATTCACCTCATGGCACTGTCGTGCAGAAGTGTCCAATATTGTTTTAAATGTTGTCAAACAAAATGAAACTATAAAATCGTTGTAAAAAAACTTGTTCCCCTGAGATCATGCTCGGATTAAGAAAGCAAAGTGTGTGGAAAAGCTAGAAATTTATTTGCTAAATGAAATGCGTTGTTTAAAATTGTTAGTCTATAAATATAAAAGCAAAAATGTATGTATGTATGTATGTGTGTTCGCTTTTTCTGTATGTCTACAAAAGGCTTTTTTCAGAGAAGCGGTCGCTCGCTTCACAACTTTTTAAAACTTTTTATATCCCATATAAATCGTAATATCTCACAGTTAACAACGAAGCTCGCCTGTCTATTTACTTTGCTCGATTTCTGGGAAGATAAATATTCAACATTTGTCGCTCGCCGCATGTGGGTTAGTCTTTTTTCTATAACATCTTGGGAAGAATAAAAATCCGCAGTAAATGAATACTATCCCGCAGTCAAATTGACCTCATTAACTCATTAAAACGGGCACCTGCCAAATCCAAGTAATTAAATAAATTCAAACATGTTTCTGTTAGCATCTCGCGGTGGGGCAATCGTTAACGTCACACGTTTTTTTTTTTTTTACACTTTAATTTACAACTTTGCCTCAACGGTTCGGGTTCGATCCTCATGCTTACTTTTTTTTTTTTAACCCCCACACACACCTCCAAACACCCGGTCAATGCCGGGTACCCCTCGCTAGTTTATTTTAAAAGAAAATTTGACAATCTAAGAAATAAAATTAGCATTGGGCTCCTAAGTGTAGTATTGTTGTTTCACAATACTGGTTGGGAAACTACATGGAGATAAAATTTATATTTTTTAATCAGAATTCATTGAGATAAGTATCTATATAATACTAAAACTCTGTCGTTCTTGGTTGTTTGCTTGCGCACTATCCTCCTCCTCTTACTACTACTACTACTACTACCCCTCCTATATAATACTAAAACTCTGTCGTTCTTGGTTGTTTGCTTGCGCACTATCATCCTCCTCTTACTACTACTACTACTACTACCCCTCCTATATAATACTAAAACTCTGTCGTTCTTGGTTGTTTGCTTGCGCACTATCCTCCTCCTCTTACTACTACTACTACTATGCCTCCTCTTCTTGTTACTACTACTTCTCCTCTTTACAACTACTACTACTACTACTACCCCTCCTCTTCCTACTACTACTACTACTACTACTACGCCTCCTCTTCCTTATCCTACTATTGCTACTACTGGTTGACATGTATTTTCCCTACTACTACTCTACTACTTAAGTCAAACATACTGACCCAATGGGTCACGGGTAGTCTAGTTATTTATTGCAGACAATTATCCTCATCTTTTAGGCGCAGTTGATAGAGACATTGAATATAATACTAAAACTCTGTCGTTCTTGGCTGTTTGCTTGTGCACTATCCTCCTCCTCTTACTACTACTACTACTATGCCTCCTCTTCTTGTTGCTACTACTTCTCCTCTTTACAACTACTACTACTACCCCTCCTCTTCCTACTACTACTACTACTACTACTACTACTACTACTACTACGCCTCCTCTTCCTTATCCTACTATTACTACTACTGGTTGACATGTATTTTCCCTACTACTACTCTACTACTTAAGTCAAACATACTGACCCAATGGGTCACGGGTAGTCTAGTTATTTATTGCAGACAATTATCCTCATCTTTTAGGCGCAGTTGATAGAGACATTGAATATAATACTAAAACTCTGTCGTTCTTGGCTGTTTGCTTGCGCACTATCCTCCTCCTCTTACTACTACTACTACTATGCCTCCTCTTCTTGTTACTACTACTTCTCCTCTTTACAACTACTACTACTACCCCTCCTCTTCCTACTACTACTACTACGCCTCCTCTTCCTTATCCTACTATTACTACTACTGGTTGACATGTATTTTCCCCACTACTACTCTACTACTGCCTCTTTTTTACATCGTTCATTTCCATATTACGTTTAAGTTATTTTAACGCAATTTTCTTACAAATAAATCTACTATTTTACAATGTATTGTTTCACGGTTTACGTTTTAAGCGACCCAATTTTTTTCTTTTCTTTTTTCTTTTTTTTTTTTTCACGTTTAAATTAAAAGATATTTCCAAATTTGAATTTAACTTTAAGTATTATGGTATCTGGTCAGTGCACATTTACCTATAAGTATGGCAAACCACTTATAATTCAATGGCTGTAAGTTTGTTTTTTTTTCAAGAATAAACACTTATGAACAGAACGACTCATAGAAATCTATCTATATTCTTTTTTTCATTTTAATATACTTTCATAGAAATGTTTCTGTTATGTCACAAAAATGTATTTTCTTTACATCAAACATACTGACCCAGTTTAATTAACCGTTTTTACGTAAGTAATGTACCAACATTTACCGATTAGAATACGATTCAACATTTTTAGATTTTACTGTTTGGGGGAGGAGGCGGGGGGGCGTGCAAAAAATGTCTTTTCGACATTATCCCCCCACCACATTCACTTGGAGTGCTTTTCTCCTTTTTCATATAATCTGGCTTTGGGTAGGATTAAAACCGCTATCTTCAGACAATCATCACCTGGTACCATAGAGATTCACCGTCTCTATCAACTGCGTCTTTAGGGCCCGTGGCACAGTTGATAGAGATGTTGAATCTTTACGGTTTTAGGTGATGATTGTCTGAAAACAGCGGTTTCAATCCTACCCAAAGCCGGCCAGAGGTTTACTTGGTCAAAAACCTGGTGAGACGATAACAATGGAAGGCAGTAATTGCAGTGGATACAGTCAGGAGATTCAAAGTTCCTATCCGTCGTGGTTACCACCTGACGAAGGCCAGAGGAATAATTGGCCGAAACGTTGTAAAAAAACTAAGAAAAGATGAAGATAATAGTCCGCACTTAGGAGTGTTATAATGCTGAAATAATTTGTTCTTGCTGTTCCATGTTATTATGAGAGAGTAGAGATCCTGGTGTCCTTTAGAAAATGTATAAAGAACGAGATGAACATCATAGTGAGATTATTAATACATTTTATTAAGGAAAACCCATTTACCGGAAGGCTCCATGCAAACCAGAAGTCCCAAATCGTAAGTCAGCAGTAACATGTCGGTCATATGTATATAACATCCTCCTTCTAAGTTCTTTAATGTCAGTATACAAGTTCTCTTAGCTGGAGTAATCTTGTATATCTTGCTTGACGCATTCGTCATCCTTTTTTTTTTTTTTACAGTGATCACCACTTATCAAGGCCCAGAAGCCACTCAGGGATAAGGGTTATTGCAAGTACATTACGTTAGTGTGGAGATTTGATGAAGTGTTTACTTAAGGGGGCGATTCATTAGGAATTTGTTAACGTTGGACTTGAACACATCCAAGTTGTAGTCCGGTGGGAAGCAGGCAGACGGAACAGAGTTCCACAGGCGTGCAGTTCTAAGAAAGAAGCTTTGTTCATGGAATCCGCGTTTTGATTTAGGCACAGATATAGAGTGGGGGAAATTTTTCACAGTGGATTCAGCTAGACGGGTGTTTTTCGTGAAAGATTGGCGAGGGGGACCAGAGACTGGATTTCAGACAAGCACCTGCCATGGAAATAACGATAAAACAATGGTTTTGATCGAGCTTCTAATTCTGAAGATGTTGGATCTAGTGCACCTGATCTTGGTTAATGAACCTGCTTGGTTACACTGAATATTGGATCTGGGTAAAGTTGTGCTGCTGGTATCTTTAAATGAGACATCAGCAGTATATATATGTGGTTTTGATGTATACTCCTGCCGTTATCCATTAGTACCAAGTATGACCTTGGTTAGGAGCAATGTTGAATCACCTTGCCTATGTAATGTTATGACCCTTTAGGCTGTGATCATAGCATAGTATCTGTTAACTGTGGCAAGCGGTGCACATGTAAACATGTGCGTGCACCACAAACACGCATCATCGTGTGAGGTAAGGCTTAAACTTTTCTTTGTATAAACATTGTTAGCTGTAAGATGCTTACACGTAGAGCATATACATCATGAACTATCCAAGACTGCTATAATTAAGCTATATATATATATATATATATATATATATATTTATTATATATATATATTTATTTATTTTATATATATATATATTTATTTTATATATATATATATATTTATTTTATATATATATATTTATTTTATATATATCGCTCGTGTAAAATATGAACTATAACCTCTATTTGTGCACACTCTCACAGAGGTCAACACGTACAAGCCACAATCACACGTCCTTACACACCAATTATTGCACCAATGTATGAACTTTACTTTGTTTTGTTTAAAAAAATTTTTACACAGGCATCACCACATTATCAAGGCCAAGAGGCTACTCGAGGATAAGGGTTAAAAAGTGTACAGTAGAAGTTGGACAATATAGTAATCAATTCGGTAAATTTGTTAACTTATATGGAATAGCTCATCAAGAACTTGTTTACATTAGACTTGAAGACAAAACCATATTGTAGTCAGCTGGAAAGCAGGAAAACGGAAAAAAAATTCCACAGGCATGCAGTTCTAAGAAAGAAGCTTTGTTCATGGAATCTACGTTTAGGTTTAGGCACAGAAAAAGAGTGGGGGGGATTATTGATAGTGTTTTAAGCTAGACGAGTGTTTCTTGTATATAAATAATAAATAATGTTGTTTTATATATATACTCGTATAATGGTTTTCCTTATTACTGAGTCGTGAACATGCTTTATATAGCATCCCCACAAATTATACACATAACAGCTGGTTATAGCTGCAGACCAAGCAACTAATTGACCAATATTGTCGCTGGTTTGGAAAATACATGTCAGGTGGCTTGGTGTGGAAACAACACCTTTTCTTTTGCCTCGCAACAGTTCGCTAAGGGGAGGTAACTCTTCATGCTATCACATCCTCCTTCTTTCAATGCTTCGATAAAAGGATGGAGAAAGGAAAATAGTTATAAACTGATGAGACAAAATCAAAGATAACTAAGAAAAGTCAATCAGTAATTGTTTCATCTCTAAATCTTTTTTTGGGGGGTGGGGGTGGAGGGGGTCTGACAATACGTCCAGATCTGGTGGTTGTATGGTTGTCTGAGTCTGTTACTCCATAGGGTATTTGTTTAACAGGTGACTGTTGCCTTTGGAGCCCGTCATGATGATGATGATGATGCCTTTGTGTGTTGTTTGTTTCTATACTGGACGAACCATCTCTACCACGGTTAGTCGGGTGGATCATGCAACATCTCTGGCTCTGAACTCTGTTGACATGAATTGTAGTTTATTATGACGTCTTCTATTGTTTATGCTTTGCCAATAAAAGAGTTTGTTTGGTATTGAGTTTATTTTTTTTTCAATTTCCAAATGGGCCTGATGCAATATCCTGCACATTTCTGCTCACGTATTGGTTGGGACAACAATTTTTGGGCCCTTTAATATCTTCCTGCTATTTCAGGTCATTTCTGTAATAAAAATATGGGTGGAGACAAGTGCTGAGTTTGTGTCGATGATCTGGTCTTCTTATCATAATTTGCTGTTGCAGTTGTTGTATAGTTTCATCATTAGTTGTCAGCTATTGTTGTCGTTTGTCACTGATGGGCACTGATGTCTTATAGAGTGGGCAACATTGTCAGAGATTTTTGGAGTATTGTACTTCTGTGCCGTAGCTGTGATGGCTGATGTTACAGCAGATGTGTCTGAACACACATAAATAGTGAGCGTTGTATGGTACATCTTGGATAGAGAGATATATAAACGCTTTGGGAAATTTTTTATCCTAGACCAGGGGTTCTCAACCAGGGTCCATGGAATATTTCTGGGGGTCCACAGGCAAAACATAACAAAATTATCATAATTATTATAGTTGTTGTAGAATACTTTATTTGCATTAAATTAGTTTTCATTTAAAAATAAAGCTTAATTATATATTTCTTTGATTATTAAAACCTCAAAATTTATATTAGTGAAAAAAAAGAAGATTGTCTTATGACCATAGTTATGAAGGGGTCCACCAAGAAGAGAAAAGGGGTCCATGAGTAAAAAAAAGTTGAGAACCACTGTTCTAGACAATCAAGCCACTGATGGCATATCAAAATGTATTCTAGAACAGTTAGACATAATCTGTCAAGGAAATCAACAACAACTGATAACTCAGACATTGGATGTTGCAAATGTTATTGTTGTAGACCTGTTCTAGCGGTCACAAATGAAAGGAACCACAAGTAGTGTAAAGTGTATAAATATAAGATGTATTTATCATAAAGAATACAGGAGCCACTAAAGTGGCATGAGAGGACTGTGTTCGTAGCATGTGGTTAAACATGGTACGCCTGTCTCCATTTACTCTCTGAAACCAGTGGTATTCATAGGACTGGTTGATTCTGCTTAGTTCTGAAATAGGAGCGCTTGGTACTCTACGACAGTTATGAAATGCAAAAAAAAAAGCAGAAGATCAAGCAAAAATAAAAGCAGTTTATAGTAATCCACAGTTTATATAATTATGCACATAATTTTATATTTGGTTGGAGATTTTTTTCATAAGATAATGTTTCATGTTGAAATAATTTACAACTAAATCCCGAGAAATTTGTGCATATAAATCCTATGAATGCATAACAAATTTCAAAATTTCTATTTAAGACATAAGGAACTCAAAATACTGTGAGAATCCTTCACAGACACTCAGAGCAGAAGCAAGTGTGTGACTGTATATGTGTTTATATAACAGACAGAAATTCTTTCACTAAACATTTTATAGCTAAATTGTGAAACCAGAAAAAATTTGCTAGTTTTTTAAAAAGAGCTACCTACAAAAGAGATACTTGTAACTGCTAAGTCACATCCCATGATTAACAAAGAAAAGTTTAAAATTTAGCTAGAAATTGTCTATAGTAGGTCAGATATTTATGTATGTTGCAAATTAATTTAGCTCCTGAAATTTATTTTGAAGAATAATTGAGATGATGTCTTCAGTTAAATTGCTAAAAATCCTCTTGACAGTTAGCATTCCTCAAATTGCAACTGTCAGGTTTCCCAGAATTACCCACTCAATAACTCTATACATAGTTATGTAATTTATTCATGCTTTGTGACAGAGTTGCCATGTACGAACCTTAACAGTAGTAATTAATCACTCCGGAACATAATCAACTTAATGCTACGCTAAATGATACTTCTCTCCCGGAATCTTTAAATACTGACCCCCCCTGTAAATCTGATGAGCTAATTTACGACCTGTCTTTCTAATATACTGAATCTGCAGTACTAACTTTCCAACTTAAGTTAATCCTATTACCTATCTAAAAATTTGGAAGAATAATTACATCCTAATACAGGTTTATGTAGGACACCAGAAAATTGTTGATACAAAGGTTGTCAGAGATAGTTACACATTATAATCAAACATGACAAAATAAAGACGATGAATTTAAGAAATGTAAATAAAAAAGAATAGATACGATGTGCTTAATTGTTGTAATAAGTTTAACTACACAAATTAAAAATATAATTTTTGCCAGAAAAGCATGTAAAAGAGGTTTTCAGTTTTAACAATCTGTTTTCTTTGCTGAAAGTTGCAAATAAATATTTTTACTAGGAATACATGATAACAAACGTAACAAATGATACACTTCTTTAAAAGAAAGACAAGTTGTTTAACAACTTTTTGTTTTGTTTGCTCTGAAGTGCACTGTGTGGAGATGCATGCAGATGGCAACAAAATTGAAAAATAAGGGATAAAGAAAGTAAAGAGAGGATCGGTTCTAGGATAGGATTTTTTTATTTGCGCTAATATTGATTCAAATTTATTGCTTCTGAACTTTTGTTAGCACATAAATTCATGCAGATAGATGTCAGTGTTCTTCTTATAGCACCCTTTTTATTTCATTGTTTTGTTTCCTTCCACATTCATTATACATACGAAAATAAATATTTTTACTAGGAATTCAAAGAGACACTTGTAACTACTGAGGTGTATCAGAATTTTTCTAGGAATTTTTGACACCCCTAACAGGAAACTGCGAATAAACTATAAAAAAAAACTCGTAATTTCTCCTTTAAAAGTGGGTTGTTTATTTTCTTTATGGATTATAATTTCAAAATAAACTATTAAAGTTGTTTTAAAAGTAATAGAAATATTTTTTTATTTTTATAAACAGTAATGAATTTTACAAACTCAATATTTTTCAATTTTTAAACTTTAAAAATCTATCAAAATTTTTCTATTGATTCTATTTTTACGATATTTACAGGGTCAATGCGAAACTTTATGCTCTTTTCAATAAATAAAATATATTTTAGACAAACGTTTTTTTTTAATTCACGCCCCCCCATTTTCCAGTGTCTATTAAAAAGTAAATAATTTACTCACCAAAGTGTTATATATCTCAAATTGAAGAAAAAAGGTCAATAAATAATATATTCAAATTTAAAAAAAAGTAGTGTTTTTTAGAAATTTACCTGTAAAGTTCGAAGTTTAAAACACTTTTTTTAACCACGTTGTTGTTTTGTCTTTTTTTTTTTTTAATGAAACCTTGGTCCTTGCTCCTTTAATTGAAAAAAAAAATTAGGGCTTGAATTACATTTTTCGAGTAGTTATAAGCTTGGAAAGACAGGGGGTCGAATAATTCACGCCTCCCATTTTGAAATGTCTATTAAAAACTAAATAATTAATTTACTCACCAAAGTGTTATAAATGACAAATTGAAGAGAAAAGGTCAATAAATAATATATTCAAATTTAAAACGAAAAAAAGTAGTGTTTTTTAGATATTTACCTGTAAAGTCCGAAGTTTAAAACCTTTTTTTAAAAAAAAACACGTTTTTTTTTAAAATGAAACCTTCGTCCTTGCTCCTTTAATTGAAAAAAAAATTAGGGCTTGAATTACATTTTTCGAGGAGTTATAAGCTTGGAAAGATGGGGTGGAATTATTCACTATTTTTCACGAAATTTCTGACACACCTACTGAGGCATATCCCATATTTGACTAAAAAAAACCTTGCAGCCGAGCTAAAATATTCTATAGTAGATCAGATATTCATGAATGTTGCAAATTAATTTCGATCCTGAAATTTATTTTGAAGAATAACTGAGATGATTACAAAATCGATAAAAATCTTTTTAACAGTAAGCATGACTACATCAGAAGCAGAACGTTGTTTTTTTTACCCTGAAATGAATAAAAAAAAACCTTTTCTAAGGAGCATTATGAGTTCAGAAACACTAAATGCACTTCCAGTTCTTTCCAATTGAAAAAAATTCTTAAGCAATCATTCAGAAAACAAAGAAAAAACGATTAATATTTTCTTGCAAATTAAGTGAAGAGGAATGGAGTTTACTTTCAAATGAATGAATTAAAATAAAACATTTAGTTCTATTTAAAATTCTATTACATCATTGTATTTTTGATATTTATGAATTATGTATACATTTGTTTTTTTATTTTTACATAATATTAAAACAATAAGTAAAATACTTTCGAAGCAGCACCGCTACTAACTACTAACCATGAGCTGTAACTGATGTCGAATTAGATCTATTTCAGTATTCAGTGTAAAATAATTTCTGGCATCATCGCCTTGGCATCTTCTTTCCACTTCATGTAGGATACCAGAAAATTGTCGATACGAAGGTTGTCAGAGATGGTAATACATTATAATAAAACATGACAAAAAAGGGCAACGAATAAAAAAATTGTAAAAAAAAAATAAAAGATATATGTTTAATTGTAATAAAAGTATAACTACATGAATGAAAAATACAATTTTTGCAAAACAGCATGTAAAAGAGGTTTTCAGTTAAAGTTGCAAATAAATATTTATTACTTAGATTACTAATGTAGTAAACAGCATTGGTCATAAGGCGATAATCTTATACAATGGTCAGCTTGTTTTCTGATTATTTCAGTCTTGTCTAAAATACATGTCCAGTTGTGTGATAGAGGTGGCTTTGTCTCATTTCTTCGTGATCATATACCATCTGGGCAGATACAGACTTGGTTAACACTGATTTCTATAGATTACTTTGTACATGATCGACATTTCTCCAGTTCATGCGTTTAACCTGTTACTTTTATTTTTATTGCAAGTCAATCATAAGAGGTGGCTTTATTTTGAAACACTAAGTGCACTTGCAGTGCTTTCAATAAAAAAAATTCTTAAGCAATCATTCAGAAAACAAAGAAAAAATTAAGTGAAGAGGAATGGAGTTTACTTTCAAATGAATGAATTAAAATAAAACATTTAGTTTTATTTTAAATTCTATTAAATTATTGTATTTTTTATATTTATGAAGAGATGATAGTTTCTAGTGTAGGATTCTGTTATTTGCGCTAATATTGATTCAAATTTAGATACAGACTTGGTTAACACTGATTTCTGTAGATTACTTTGTACATGATCGACATTTTTCCAGTTCTTGTGTTTAACCTGTTAATTTTCTTTTTATTGCAAGTCAATCATGAGAGGTGGCTTTATTTTGAAACACTAAATGCACTTGCAGTGCTCTCAATCCAAAAAAAAGTTCTTAAGCAATTATTTCTAGAAGACGAAGTGCTGAGTTTTATCTTACAAAACAAATGTCATATTCCAAGAGAGAGACTGCAAAAATAATATGTATTTAGATACTAGGATTTATCTAAATGCAAATGTTGAATTAGCTTTAACTGTTCACAACACTATGATACTATGCTCATTTGTCAGCTCTGGCCAAACTTTTTGAAAAGAGCCTTTACAATAAAAGAAATACGAAAATAGAAACTTGCGTCACAAATAGGTACAAGTACGATTGTTTTCAACCGTGATCTAATTACTCACACGTTGATTCAATGTCACAGGAGATAGGGGATGGGGAGTAAAATTCCGGTTGCTATGAAATGTTGGTTTGGCGCCAAGCGTGAACATTGAGTGTGTTAGAAGTGTTATCGATTGTCACTGAGTGTTAATGTGTACAGTGATTTGCTTAAGGTTCAAGACACTGTCGGAGGGTATAAATTTTGAATTGATAACAATGGTTAGTGCCCAATTCGAGTGACTTAAGTATTTCTCTTATACACTGACCATTTTTCTTAAAACCAACACAACGAGAATTACAAAGTATACGTTTTATTTACAATTACGCTTCTGGTCCATTGACAAAGAGCGGGAGAGAGACGTTTTTGCTTTAATTACAATAACCTGTTAATTTTCTTTTTATTGCAAGTCAATCATGTCTAAGCTTTTTAATGTTTTTATTACCATGCCAAGCTGGTTCGTTATATTTCTTTTAAGTATGTCTCCGCAAATGTTGCAGCATATGTTCTTTCCGTGTAAAAAGAGAGCCACATACTTCACAAGAATATGGTCTCTCTCCTGTATGCGTTCGCATGTGTCGCACCATCCCGTGTTTGCTTGTAAAAGAAGCGCCACACACTTCACAGGAATATGGTTTCTCTCCAGTATGTGTTCGTAAATGTAGCGACATCTTTTGCTTTATTGTAAAAGAAGAGCCGCATATTTCACAAGTATATGGTTTCTCTCCAGTATGTGTTCTCATATGTAGCAGCATATTTTGTTTCCATCTAAATAAAGAGCCACATACTTTACAAGAATATGGTTTTTCTCCAGTATGTACTGTTATATGTCGCAACATACTTTGTCTTAGCGTAAATGCAGAATTACATATTTCACAAGAATATGGTTTTTCTCCAGTATGTGTTCTCATATGCCGTACCATATGTTGCTTCAGTGTAAAAGCAGAGCCACATATTTTACAAGAATATGGTTTCTCTCCAGTATGGGTCCGCACATGTCGCAGCATATTTTGCTTCTCTGTAAAAGTAGACTTACATATTTCACAACAATATGGTTTTTCCCCTGTATGTGTTTGCATGTGTCGTAACATATGTTGTTTCCTTGCAAAGGAATAGCCGCATACTTCACAAGAATATGGTTTCTCTCCAGTATGTGTTCGCATATGTTCTATCATATGTGGTTTTTGTGCAAAAGAAGTTTCACATACTTCGCAAGAATATGGTTTCTCTCCAGTATGTGTTCGCATATGTTGCAACATATGCTTTTTTGCTGAAAACGAAGTGCCACATACTTCACAAGGATATGGTTTTTCTCCAGTATGCATTCGCATATGTCGCAACATATTTGGTTTCCATGCAAAAGAATAGCCACATACTTCACAAGAATATGGTTTTTCTCTAGTATGCGATTTATTGTTCATTTTTTTATTCGAATATTTGATTCTGTTATATTTCTTGTTTTATTTTTATGCAGGAAACGGGATTAATTACCTAAAATTGACTATTTTTACATATTTTTATAGATTTTTAAAATGAAGTAGACTGTTTAAGAATTATGCCTATATTTTTATTATTTTGAAATTAAAAGACAATGTTTTAGTTATAATAGATAATATATGTGAATAGAATAATGTTGTGCCTCCTTGATATACATATCCCCGACAAACCTGCTTAGCAATAAGATCTCACCCCTTTACTGTTGTTGTCTCTAAATGCCAGATAGCTTTCTATTCTAATAGTTTCTTCCTTCAAACAGCTGGACTTGGGAATTCACTTCCTGCTTCTCTAACTGTACTGATATGCAGAAATTTAAATATAATATAAACAAATATCTTGCTAATCTTTCCTAGACATTGCCCCAAATAGTAGCCCCTTACGTCCAAGTGGCAGTATGCTTTGTAAGGGGGTGAACACGAGTAAAAAAAAAAAAACTGTGTAATAGCTAACTAGTGTATATATTGCTTTGAAATAGATGACTGATTGTTTATTTATGCTGATTAGTTAATTTTATTTTTTTTACTTTTTATCTAGATGATATTTAAATTATTAATAAATAAAAAGATATATAAAAATGCTTTGCATTTGTTCAATTATAGAAAATTGTATGTTTCAATGGATTATTCTAAAAAATCTTATGATATTTACAACGCATAATCAGTCTATAATTCACTTTTTATTTTTAATGGTATGTCTTTCTTTTCCAGTATTTTGGATGCCTAAATTTTTGCATTTATAAAGTCATAAGCATTCATTCGTACATGAGAAGTAACTTGCTAAAGAAAAGTAGTAATAGCAAGAAAATGTTTTTTTTCTAAATATTATGAATGTGATTCGTGAAAGGAAAACTTGTGTACTTCACAGAGGTTTGATTTTTCTCATTCCAGGCTTTCAACTTCAGGTAACTTTTGTTTGCTTTTCTTTGCATTGATTGTTGGATATGCTGGAAAATAAAAAAACAAGCAATTAAAAGATAAACTTCAGGAAAATTTTTTAAAAAGATACAAAGATCCGGACATTGTTATTTTTAAATGTATGCATCATTGGTAGGCTTTGAGTATGGTTACAAAATAGCAACATTCAAGTTATTATGTATACCTTCTTTAAAAAGTCATCTAATTCATAACTCATTGAAATCCATAATGAATTTGATGATTATGAGATCATGACATTTTTTTTATATAGGCATCACCACTTATCAAGGCCAAGAGGCCAGTCGAGGATAAGGGTTAAAGAGTGTACAGTAGAAATTGGACAATATAGTAATCGTTAGTAATGGAAATTCGGTAAATTTGTTAACTTTTATGGAATGGTTCATCAAAAACTTGTTTACGTTAGACTTGAAGACAACCATATTGTAGTCAGCTGGAAAGCAGGAAAACGGATGACAATTACATAGGCGTGCAGTTCTAAGAAAGAAGCTTTGCTCATGGAATTTACAGATAAAGAGTGGGGGGAATTATTTGTGTTGTATGCAGACTTACCAGATTAAAAACTAAAAATCAATGCTTTTAATAGGACACATCAGTGGCGACATCTAGAGTTGTAAGTCATGTTTAGTTTCAGAACAGTTTCCGATGGTTAGTTGTTCTACACAAGTCCTGGAGATGACTGGTTCGCAGTAGACACTCGCTGAGTTAGAATCCACAGAGCAAAAGATTCTTCCCGTGTTGACACAAAGAAAACATATGTGAAATTGCTACAGAAAGGTTTAATATTTATGGAGCAATTCTGGTTTCTGATTGGTTGGTAGCAGAACATGAATTAATTCAACTCGTCAGTTCCTAGCAGCATTGTTTATAAATAGAATCTCCCGACTGTGCGGGATCATACCCCATTATAAAAAATATTGCAAGTTTAGAAAAAGACTAAGAACTAATTATTTGAAAGGAACCTCGCAAGTTGAAAAAGTAAACAATCAAAAACGTTAGAAATATCTAGCATTACAGAAAATGAGTAATTTTTTAGGTATCTACATTTTGTACAAAAAGGAAAATTTAAAAATATTTTTTTATTAAATTCTCACATTAAGAACTTGCCTCTTTCTCTTGTTTGTACTTAGAAAAAATAATTGTCTTTACAAAGTCGTGTGATTTGTATAATCCTGTAGATACAATCGTAAATGAAAAAAAAATTTCAGAATTAACAAAAGTGCTAATAATCACTTTCCATCAGCGATTCCAACAATTCTAACAATTAAAACAATAACAATTTCAACAAAAATTACAACAATAAAACAAGCATCACAAAGACAACACAAATAGGTTTTAAAGTGATTCAAGCTGCAAAGCAAAGACAACTACTTCTGGAAGATATATTATTTAGGACCAAAAATTATCCGCCATAAACAAAAATAAATTTCAGAATTAAGAAAAGTGCTACTAATCAATCAATATATAATTTTGATATAATTGGATACTCTGGAAAATAAAAACAAACAATTAAAAAATAAACTTCAGAAAAATATGTTTTAAACAGATATAAAGATCTAAACCTTGTTATTTTTTAATATATACATCATTGGTAGGTTTCAGCATTCTTACATAATAGCAAAATTCAAGTTATTATGTACACTTTCTTTAAGAATTCATCAAATTCATTATTGCTTAAAATCAATAATGGATTATGATATTTGTTTCATAAAAGTAATAAGTTCTTTTTTAATGTATTTATTTGCTTCCCCACCAAAGCAAATTAGGCACAAGGCCATTTTTTAATATGGGGTAAAAACCAGCTCTCCTAAAAGTAGGCAAAAAGGGGGCACTCTGCTTACGAAAAATAATAATTGTTCCAGTATAGAGAGTTTCCCCTCCATTGACTGGTACAAATTAAGTGCAGCATCTTCAGAACAGATGGTATTTATTTGCTCCCCCACCGAGCAAATTAGGCACAAGGCCAATTTTTAATGTGAGGAGTGAAGGGGAAATGGGGACCAACTCCCCGGGAAGTAGGGGAGCTGGATAGTGACAATTGGTATGAAGGGTTGCCCCTACATTGACCAAGGTCTTATATGTTCTGCCGGAACAGATACTACACTTTGATCTCGGCCCGAAGGCCAAGAACAATAGAAAAAAGGCAGGCCTCTTTTCTCTTTATTGTAATTATTAAGAGAATATCGGGGTCTTTCCTACTTACAAAATCAGGATTGGCCGATTAAGCTATAAATACTGTCTGGTAAAACAACGTAAGCAAAGATGAACGCTAGCTTTGACTTCGACATTCATGTTGTTCACAGATTTACCAGATTATTATCGTTGTAGTATTGGGAATCCCAGTTTAATTGCTATATAGGTAGTTTTAGAAATAGAAAGTTATATAAGCATATTTTGATTTCTCATTAGCGATTTAGAAGAGTCAGAAAGGTTGGGTTTGACAGGCATCAAACCCAAGTCACCTTGAATGACCTAGATAGAATGTACCGGGAATTAAGAGTTGACACAGAAATTGTGGTCGTATGCCTTCCGGTTGACGACCACATGGGTAGAGTTGGTCTTAGCAGCAGAGAGCTGTGATAGTTAATCCTTGGAAGTTCTTCTCTTGTGAAATACTTGGAGTTTGTGATGGATAAAACTGTGAATTAATAGACTTAAGTAAAGAAGAACAATAATAGTGATTCCCAAGTGAATGAATATGTGCAGAGGAATAGAATTTCAATCGTAAAAACATGTTAACAATGGTTTTCAAATGAATGAACATTTCTTATAAGCATAGACGTGTTGTAGTATATATGACAGGAAAAAAATCCAAGTCACCTTGAATTACCTAGATTAAATGTACCGGAAATTAAGGGGGTGACATGAAATTGTGGTCATAGGCATTCCGGTTGACAACCATATGGAGAGAGTTGGTTTTGGGCAGCAGAGGAAGCAGATGGGAGATTTCGGGTCTCTCTCAATGGCCAGGGTCCGAGATGTTAGACTTGCTTTGAATAAAAAAAGATTGAAGCTTCAATTCCATCTTGTTGTTCATTCATGAGTCTGTCTGCAGCATCCACTCCCCAGCAAGATGGAAGACCAGCAACCAAGAAGATGTCATCTGCTGGCCAAGGCAAATCAGGTATGTTCGCATTATATTGGTTGCATATACACATCTCAGAAACTTCCCAAGGCAAGAGAGAAACTGTAGAAGAATAGCAAACACACACATATAACAGTGAACTGCACGCAAGGACACACGTTTATACGCAAAAACACACACACCCATATATGTAAGAACATTGATAAGAACACACAGACCCATAAAAGTAAACGTTTAGCAATAATAAACGATTAGTAATAATAAGTAATAAATAACTAAACACACCATTCATTAAGGTTACACCACTACTAAAGATTCAATTATAGTCAAAAACAGATGTTCCATGAACTCAATTGCATATCGACTATGCAATGTCCATAAATGGATTGTGTGCTGAGCATGAGTGGAAGCACACAAGTGTATGAGTCTGGCCTACCTGCAGTTAAAAGCGAACCTGGGATCTACACCCATCTTACTCCAAAGTGACGATTTAGTTTCGCCCAATGGCTATGAAAAGAACAAGTTGATAAGTGATGCGGGGGTTTTGCAAATACACTGCTTTGATTAAATGTCTTGTGTTATTGCA
Source organism: Euprymna scolopes (assembly GCF_053919585.1). Lineage (NCBI taxonomy): Eukaryota > Metazoa > Mollusca > Cephalopoda > Sepiida > Sepiolidae > Euprymna > Euprymna scolopes. The sequence continues at coordinate 70,725,564 of NC_136527.1, read as the reverse complement.
TTTTCGTTTCGTTGCATGTCGATTCGGCAGTGGTGTTCAGAATTGCGTAGACGTATTTGTTAAGTACCGTGCTGTCACTTGGGAAAACAATTATATATATACTTTTTTTGGCGCTCTTTCTCCCTTGTGTAGTGACAGATCATATTACTCGATCAATATGGACAGTTTCGCTAAGTAAACAGAAATCGTTAAGTGCTGACATTTGACTGCAGCAAATACAATAAATGCACTTAACGAATTTTTAGTCGTTTTGGGTGCTCAAACATTTAGTTAGCACAATGGAAGCCAATTCATGAGAAGAGATTTTTTAAAATTCTACAAGTCAGTGTCTATTAATCACGTGATAAAACTAGTATTCAAGTTTGAACAGACAGCTTGTACCATTTGTAAACACATTTATCGAGCTCTGAAGAAGAATCAAAGCGTGAACAAAAAAAGAAATATTATGACTTGTTCATAAGTTTATAGAATAACGCCAAACTTGAATACAATGGACACAAGTGCTAGCAGAAAGAATGTCTTTAAGAGAAATACGCTCTGTTTTTGATAGGCTGATGTCTATACTGGCAAATAAATAATAAACAGTCAACAAAGGAGAAATAGATGACTAATATCTATAAGACAGGTGACAGCTTTTTTCAACTTTATAGTTTGAAAACTGTTTTATGAATTAGATAGTGGTTATATGACAGTAAAGACAAAACATTTTCATGCAAAAGACATACTATCTATGATCAAACAGACATACTATCCAAGATCAAACAGACAAGTTGTACAATTTGTAAACAGGTTTATCAAGCTCTGAAGAAGATCATGTGATAATGCTAGTAATCAAGTTTGAACAGACAACTTGTACAATTTGTAGACATGTTTAAACGAGTTCTGAGAGAAAAATCAAGGTGTGGACGAAAATGAGAGAAGTATTAAGAACTTCTGATCAGTTTACAGAATCACGTCAACCTTGAATACAATAAATACGAATCACCCAGCAGAGAGAATGTTTTCAAGAAAAATATGCTCTGTGTTTGATAGGCCATTTTATATTCCAGCGGATAAACAATCAATAAAAGAAAACAGATGACAAAAGCCAAGAGATATTTTTTCAACTTTAAGGTTTGAAGAATGTTTTGGTAACCAAATGAATTAGACAATGGTTATATATGACGATTAGAGTACTTCTGGTTACGCAAGAGTATTTTTAAAAAGCTGCGGAAAAGAGTAATTTCATTAAAAGATGACAAAAGTCTATAAGCCAGGTGAGAATTTTTTTTTTTTTACTTTAGAGCTTGAAAAATGTTTTAGTAAGAAAATGAATTAGATAGTGGTTATATATGACAGTAAAGAAAAACATTTCCATGCAAAAGATATCGGAATCAATTGCAGTTTCTCTTCTTTTTTTTTTTAAATGTTCTTCCTTTGAAGATCATAATGCTGGGTATGGGGCAGCCACACCAGTTGCCAACATTGCCCTGCTTTTTATTAAAACCAACCGAGAGCTTCTAGGTGTTGTTTTTGGCTGTGAGCGATTCAAAACCTACTTATATGGATGTCAATTTCAAGTCTAAATCGATCATAAGCCATTAGAAATGACCAGCTTAAAGAATTTAACTGCAGATCCACCTCGTTTGCAACACATGCTGCCATGCCTATAAAAGTATGACCTGAGAATCATCTATAGCCAAGGCAAGGAGATGATCCTGGCAGACGGATTCTCCTGGTTACCAAAAAAAAAAAGCAAAAACAAAGAAGAGATCAACCTCAATATAAGATTTTGCTCAATTTTCCACAGAAAAATGAACACAGATAAAGCAAGCTTAAGGAAACCGTCCTGGGTGGCCGCCCAAACACATCTAAGGAAATCAGCAAAAAATTTGAACCATATTCATCATATCGGGATGAGATGCCTATCAAAAATAGTATTTTCGTGAAGAGTGGTCAGATAATTATACCTAAAGTGATGCAGCCGGAAATTCTACAGAAAATCCATTATGGTCATTAAGGAATGTAAAAATGTAAACTCCAAGCAAAAAGCTGTGTCTTTTGGCACAAAATTAATAAAGACATAGTGTTGTACAACATTGTGCCCTATGTCAAAAGCACAGACCACATAACCTTGATGTCACATGAGATTCCAGTGAGGCCATATCAAACAGTGGCCACTGACCTTTTCCATCTGGTGCTAACAGATCAGGCTGTCTATTGGCTTCTCAAGACGAAATGCACCTACATTGATGTTCCTTTTTGTTTTTCTATTCTCTTTTGTAAAACTTAATCATGTTCTACAAAACCAAAAACAAAAACAACAGCCCCCTTCTCGTCTCGTCTCTTTTTTTTTCTTCCCCTACTTCCCAACTGGCCCTGGGTCCTGGATATGATCTTAAACAATATCCAATGGTGAGGCCCCAGCTTGCGGACTTTGGGGAGTGTGGAACCACCCTTTAATTACCATTGCTCCCAAGTCCACTCTGACCTGGAGTGGTAATACCTGTTAGGGTCCCAACTATGGGTTAAATAGAAACCGACTTGAAAACAACAAATATATTCTATTAAAAAATTTTTCTTCAAAATCTTTGAATTCAGCATTAAATAACCCGAAAATGGTTGATATGCCGTAAAACAAAAACAACCAACCAACCTTTTCCATAGTGAAGGTCACCATTACCATGTAATGGTGGACTAGTTCCTTTTTGTGAGGAATTAAAGGAGTTCTTCATTCAAGAAATGACATAACAAATATTTAGAGAACAAGAGATCCCAGAGAGTCATCCGCAACAATAGTCGTCACTATAGCTCCAGAATGCTATGTGCAAGCCGTATAATCTACTATTAGAAAGGCTGCCCCAAGTAGTCACGACTTAGACATGATATTGTTTTGTTTACAGTTAACCCCTATGGACCATGTAATTCCATCACCTGGCGAATTACTACTGAACCAAAAGCTCATGAGAAACTTACCAGTAAAGTGATCCAACAATTCCACCCAAAAAGAAAAGACAGCAACTCGCCTGTATCAAAGGCAATCCATACTAAAAGTCTCAACACGACCAGCACACACGAGACTTAACAGAAATACAAGAATGACAACACGTACATGTATATGACCCGGATTCCAGTAAATGGTCCCCAGAAGTGTTCACACAGAAATGTGTTGAACCCAGATCATACATGGTGCAGACTTCATCTGAAAAGTCGCTTTACTGAAAGCAAGGCTGAATCCAGAAGCATCTGCATCCTCAGCCATGATATCTCCAGAATCCAATAGAGGATCAGCAGTCGGCATAACAACAGATCGCGCACACATGGACGCAAACCAGCCCTGCCACAATTAATTGCAGACTTGTTCTCCAGATAAACCCCACAAAACACCCAACCACTCATCATGGAGCTTAAAGAATATCCATATAAAAAGACCATCTAAACAGTTTACTTATGATGAGGACAGTACTTAGTTGGACAACCAGGCTACGTCCTAATGTGTCGTAGTTTCTTTGTGTTTTCACTGTTTGTTGTTGTTTTAGGAACAGAGGGATGTTATAGTATGAATTATTCCCCTTAGATGTTCCCTCTCTAATAAAAAAGATAAATATATAGGCATATCCGATTCCCACCACCACTTCCATGAATAAAAGTCATACACCTGACTATTTCAAACCTATCCCGGCTTATGTTTCTATTACTAATGTATATCCGTTACTTGGAATTCATTATTGACATGAGTATTAAATTTTTTCATTGTAGACTATTATCCTCATCACTTTAGTAGTTGTTTCGGCCAACTATTCCTCTGGCATTCGTCAAAAAAAAAAAAAATTAATTGCTGGTATTGTTTCCATTTTTTGCTTCCATACCTCATTTGAGCCATGCGAGTGCCTTTTAATGGTGTGTTTTACTGTTGTGGAGACGCTCACTAATTAGCATACGTGGGTGAACAAGATATAGATAAAGGTATCAAGTCAGCAAGATCGCAGAGCTGTGTTCGAACGCCGGATAGGCAAGACGCATGTGCCCCTTGCTCCATGAAAGACTTTAACACACCCTCTGCCAGACAATCTTCCAACTGCAGTACAACTGCACCTTTGTAAATATGTATTATCTTTTCATCTTAATGTATTTGTTTTACCCTTACTTTCTGCGTTCGTGTTGTTATTGATACAGACACAACAGTGGCGACGGGATTTCCAAAAAAGATTTACGCGTGAGAAAATACACTATCAAACTCAACAGTGGTATTCAGGAAATACTTACTCGTCAAAGATTCAAAAAAAAAAAATTCACTCGGATATTCAATGTTTAAAACGCAGCAACTACGAAATTGTCACCAAGATTTTTTTTGTGACTACTTGAAAAGGAAATTCAAAACCCGGACACTTGAAAAAAATAAAAATAAATAAATAAATAAAACAGCAAGCACTTTATTTCAAAGTGCCCACGAGAATAAAAAAAAACTTGAAAGTTGCAGTAACCCTTTCTGCAAAGTGCACACAAAAAAAAGTGTTTCACTAGGATACCGTGAAGTTATTAGGTAGACGGTTTTGAAAGAAAAAGTGATTTTTTTTTCTCAGTGTGCTAAGAAGGGACTTTTTTTCTTTCTTGTACGTAATTAATAATGTAACAAAAGGAATCGGTTGTTCATAGTTATTAAAGAAAGGAAATTGTAAAAGTGACTGATTTACTAATTTGAAAGACAAAATGGAGGATCTTATCAAGTTATTCGCGGAAATGCAAATGCGTCAACAAGAAAGAAAAATTACAGAAAAAGAACTACAAGAAAGAGACGAAAGACAGAATGAACGGCTTCTTAAATGTATAGAGCAAATGCAACTTGGTCAAAAAGATTTGTTGGAAAGATTAACAACTAATTCTGCACAGGAAAGCAATACGACTTTTTCCAACGCAACAATTGTGAATAGCATAGATGTGTTCACGTACCTACCAGAAGAGGATAAAACTTTTGAGGCATACTTTAAGAGGTATGAAGATATTTTCGACACAGATTGCGAAAGCTGGTCAAACGCAAAGAAAGTAAGTTTATTACTTCGAAAGCTTGGTACAAGTGAACATTGCAAATTTGTTGATTTCATATTGCCAAGGAGAACAAATCAGTTAAACTTTGCTGAGACCGTAAAACTTCTTAAGGAGTCATTCAGACCGAACATGTCTCTTTTTCACAAGAGATGGTCATGTATGAACCTGAAGAAAACGGAGGAGCAGGACTACCTGACATATGCGTCAGTAGTGAATAAACACTGTGACAATTTTAAATTATCGGAACTTACGGTGGACGACTTCAAATGTTTAATTTTTGCACAGGGGCTAGTTTCTAAAATAAATTCAGAGATCCGAAGACGTGTTCTCTCAAAATTAGAGACAGAACAAGCGATAGCAATTAGGAACATGCCAGCACCACATAACGTGACGACTTTACAGAGCTTTTTAGGCCTCACGAACTACTACCAAGTATTTATCAAAGGCATGCACGACCTAAGAGCTCCGCTGAATTAATTATTAAAGAAAGAAACACCATGGATATGGACAAAAGAATGTCAAGACTCATTTGAGGAAATTAAAAAGACTTTGACATCAGATTTATCCTTAACTTATTACGACCCAAAATTACAAATAATTGTTGCGAGTGACACGAGCTCGTATGGTATAGGAGCATGTATACAGCATATTATGCCAGATGGAACCAAGAAACCTATAACGCACGCTTCAAGGACCCTAATTCCGTCAGAGAAGGCTTACTCCCAAATAGAAAAGAAAGCATTAAGCATTATTTTTGCGGTGACGAAATTCCGTTATCTGTACGGAAGACATTTTATACTGGAAACAGACCACAAGCCCCTAGTGACTATTTTCGGCAAATCGGTTACTCTGTTGGGGTATGATCTTACTAAATTATGATTTTCAAATAAAACATCTACGTTCGGGAAAAATAGGTCATGCGGATGGATTGTCAAGGCTTATACCGAAAAGGGATGAAACCTTTGAAAAGTCAGTAATTGCAGCTATACGTTCCAATTATGAGGAAAAAAAACATGGTGGCGAATACAATAAGTGATTTACCAGTCACGATTACCGATATAAAAAGGGAGGCTGAAAATGACGACGTCATCAAAGACATAAAGAAAAAATTAAGGGAAAATGACGGAAAAATGGAAAGTATATTTTCCTTATGCAATGAGGTATTCTTATATAGTGAAAGAGTGGTTGTACCGAAAACCTTGCAGAAAAAAATCTTACGTGATTTTCATACAGGACACCTGGGTATAAATAGGATGAAGACACTTATGAGGAGTTATGTTTACTGGCATAATATGGATGTGGATATTGCAGTAACAGTAAACAAATGTAATGGTTGTGCGTTAGCCGCTAAGGCACCACTGCAAAAGTTAGCAGAAGATTGTCAAAGGGCAGTATCACTAAAAAAAGACTCCAGAGATATAGAAGAAGCAGGAGTGTCGTACATAAGGAAGATTAAAAAATTAGGCAGAAACGCAGGGCAAAGAACGTGTGAGACTCGTCAAAATCCAAAAGATTACACAAGTTATAAATACTCAAACTCTAATTACAGAAAATGAAATTACGATTCAAGTCAAAGGAACTATAGAAAATCGTGACCAAGTAATAATTGCGGAAGATGTGATAAAAAACATTGGGGAAAGGATTGTCCTTACAAAAATATCAGATGCTTCAATTGCGACAAAGCTGGACATAAGAGTATTTGTTGCAGAACAAAATATAGAGTACACCAAATGAGAACAAACGACAAAGAGAAAGACAATTTATGAAAATATGTGTTGGCTAATATTTTCGGCAAACAAATAAAATTTCAACTTGATTCTGGAGCAGATTTGTCGGTAATAAATGTTAGCACTTGGAAAAAACTGGATAAACCGTAATATGGATGTGGATATTGCATTAACAGTAAACAAATGTAAAGGTTGTGCGTTAGCCACTAAGGCACCACCGATAGTTCAGAAACCTTGGAAAAAAACTGACCATCCATGGTCACGCATTCATCTAGACTTTGCTGGACCGATCGAGGGACAATACTACCTAATCATAGTAGATAGTTTTTCCAGATGGCCGGAAGTAAAGCGGGTCAAAAACCCAACGACAGATAACACAATAAGTTTTCTGCATGAAATATTTGCACGTTTTGGGGTACCAGACATTGTAGTCACAGATAACGGAACACAATTAACTTCAAGTGTTTTCAAGGATTTTTGTGAATCGTTTCAGGTAAACCATATAACCACACCACCGTTCCATCCTAGATCAAATGGATTAGTGGAAAGGTTCATAGATACGATAAAGTGTGCCCTGAGAAAATCATAGCAAATATACAGGAAACCTGAGAACCCAAACACACCGTCAAAATTATCGCCAGCAGAATTAATGTTTGCGAGAAAAATAAAATCACCATTTGATAAATTAATACCCAAGCAAGCAGTCGTATATAAAACGACACACACATCACGTAAAAGGTTTAAACCTGGTGATCAGGTATATTTTAAATGTTTTAAAAATAATATGTCATATTGGGAGTCGGGTACGGTAGATAAACGTATTGGCAACTTGGTCTACATGATAAAAGGTCCAAAAGGGATACACAAAAGACACCAAAATCAATTGAGAACACGTCATAGGAAGGACAACGAACATGACAAACCTGAGGAACAGGAAGATCCAATTGATATAGTATACGAAACGTTTAATATTGAACCACCACAGACCTTGTCCGAACCGAGGAGATTGGGAAAGAAAAGAAAGGCTATAGACCCAATGATAAGGAACCCCAAAATGAAAAGATATTGAAATCTACACGACTTCAAATCTTGGGAAGGGGGGGATGTTGTGGAGACGCCCACTAATTAGCATACGTGGGTGAACAAGAAATAGATAAAGGTATCAAATCAGCAAGACCACAGAGCTGTGTTCGAATGCCAGATAGGCAAGATGCATGTGCCGGTTGCTCCATGAAAGGCTGTAAAACGCCCTCTGCCGGACAATCTTCCAACTGCAGTACAACTGCACCTTTGTAAATATGTATTATCTTTTCGTCTTAATATATTTGTTTTACCTTTACTTTCTGCGTTCGTGTTGTTATTGATACAGACACAACATTTACAGTAAAGCTGCCATGTTTTGTTTAATTACCAAGTATTTTGTTTACATCACATCATACCTCTTCACTAAGAGACTTGAAAAATAAATGGTTCATTATATTGTGATCATTAATTAATACTAGAATTTTCATAAACATTGGTTGATATCCTGAATTTTGACAGATTGGGTGCTAATGCAGAGTGATCCGCACTATTTTTTAAATCGTATTTCCACGTTTAATCAAAGTTTTATGATATGTTTTTTTTATATAATTGTAAGTTTAAAGTACAGAATAGGTAGGTGTATAAACATTTTTGGGGAATTTTTGACACCCCTAACACGAAACTGCAAATAAAATATAAAAAACTTGTAATTACTCTTTTAAAAGTGGGTTGTTTATTTTCTTTATGGATTATACTTCCAAAATAAACTATTAAAGTTGTATAAAATGTAATAGAAATATTATTTTTTAATTTTTTAAAAACAGTAAAAATTTTTTAAAACAATCATGACATCAATTGAATTTTACGAGCTAAGTATTTTTCAATTTTTAAACTTTATAAATCTATCAAAATTTTTCTATTGATTCAATTTTTACGATATTTTCAGGGTCAATGTGAAATTTTATGCTCTTTCCAATAAACTGAATATATTTTAGACAAAGGTTTTTATTTAAATTCATGCTCCCGATTTTGAAATGTCTATTAAAAAGTAAATCATTTACGCACCAAAGTTTTATTTATCACAAATTGAAGATAAAAGATCAATAAATAATATATTAAAATTTAAAACAAAAAAGTAGTGTTTTTAGAAATTTACCTGTAAAGTCCGAAGTTTAAACCCTTTTTTTTTTGAAAGACACATTGTTTTTTTTTGTTTGTTTTTTTAAATGAAACCTTGGTCCTTGCTCATTTAATTGAAAAAAAAAAAAATTAGGGTTTGAATTACATTTTTCGAGTAGTCATAAGCTTGGAAAGACAGGGGGTCGAATTATTCAATATACTTCACGCATTCGTAAGGTTAGTTTCTGACCCACCTACAGAATAGGTACAAAACACCCTCCCTTCCCCATGTTAAGAATGACTTTTTAAATAATATTATTTCAGCACGGATCACTCTCTGCACGAGTACTTTTTTTGTTAAATTATTTTTTCGTACATATTCAAATAATGTTTTTGCACCCTCATCCCCTGTTTTTGGCCTCAAATGGTACTTTCAAGAAATGTTTTTGTGATCAAATGAACCAAAGAAAACCTTTTACGCGTGCGCTTTCAGGGAGCAATCATTAAATAAAAACACCATTTACGCAAGATCCATGTTACCTGTGAACTACTGAAGTAACAATTTTTTTGTTTTTTTTTTAGTGTGAGCGGCATATAAAAATAGAAAGAAAGATTTGTTGCATGTTTGCAATATTTGGAATTGAATTTAGGAAAACTCGTACCCGGAAAACTCGTCCCCTTTTGCTAGATAGGAAAACTGGTCTTTTATTGAATAAATATCGATTTAAAACACATATTTTTACCATTCTAGAAGAAAATATTGTCTTTAAAAGAGAATACACATCCCATAATATTTTTTAAAATATTTTTACTTGTTTACTGTTGATCAAATAAACCAAAGAAAACCTTTTACACATGCGCTTTCAGGGAGCAAGTTAAAGACTGGTTAAAATATTTTTGCGTTTTCGAGATCGGCCATTCATTTGGAGGTACCTACGTATAATCGTTAGGGAGTTTCAACAGTATGCTTGTAAATAAAATATATTAACAATAAAAGAAACATCGCAACAATAGTATTTTTTCCGTGTTTGTCCATCAAATAAATGCTGTCTGCTCAACCATGCTCATAGTGTTTGGCAATTTCATATCTTTTTTTTTTTTTTGCTGTCAATTTCAGTATCGTCACCTCTTTTCCCATAACATATTTCATAAAAAAATAAATTCTCTATAAATATAAATTTATTTATTGTCCTGTGTGATATGTTAAGTAGCGGGCGGAGGAAGGGAGTATTTTAAATGAATTACTAGGTACAGGCAAAAATGGATGGACAAAAATGGGGGACCTAGTTTTGAAAGCCGATTAATCATAATTTTTTTGTAGGTTTCCGACTACTTTTTGATTGTATTTGAAAGATTAAAAAAATGTTTGTACATGTGAAAAAAAAAAATTATGAAAATGTTTTACATTTTAAAGTTAAATAAATTCATTGTAAAAAATCCTTTGAAAAGATAAATATTAGTTTTCTGGGTCTATTTCAAAGATAATTAGTAAAGTCCTAAGATATTGAATAAAAAAAAACACCTTGTTTGTACAAAACATAAATTTATTAGTCCAAAACCAAGTGATTCTGGCGTTCGCAAAACGCAACAAACTAAAATTTTGTAAACACGAAAATTACGAAGGCCCAAAATTTAAGGCCGTTGAAAGATTGTTAAACTGACGTCATGTATTTAAGAATTCAGGTGGTAAGTCATCTCCCTCTCAGTACAGATCAATAAGTCTCCTGTGTGTCATGAGTAAGCTGCTGGAATCCATATTAAATAAAGAAGTAGTCAACCACCTCAACAGAAACAACCTTCTTAGTGACATGCAATATGGTTTTCGCTCTGCAAGATCTACAGCAGATGTGCTAACAGTTATATCTCATAGGATTAGTGAATCTCTTGACAAAGGCTTCTTTCCATGGCAATTGCTCTTGACATATCAAAGGCCTTCGATAAGATATGGCATAAGGGCCTACTTCACAAGATTTCCAGATATGGTATCACTGGAAATGTTTACTCAATCATTAAATCATTTCTCTCCAATAGGTTCATAAGAGTAGTGGTTGATGGGCAGAAATCAGAGGCCGGCAGTATTAATGCTGGAGTGCAATAGGGGTCCATCCTGGGCCCAAATCTCTTCCTGATCTACATCAATGATCTCCCAAAACACATACTTAAATCATTCGTTGACATCTATGCTGATGACACAACAATCTATGGCAACACATCAAAGGCTGTAAATGACAAAGTTCTCTGTGATTCTCTCTCCTCTGATCTTGAGCGTGTGGTACAGTGGGGGAAGACGTAGCCGGTCACTTTTAATGCATCCAAAACCAAGCTTCTATCTTTACATCATCAATGCTCTGATTCCCATCTGGCATCAATATAAATGGATGGCTCTCGTCTTGGGGAGGCTCCATGTTTGGCAAGCTTCTTGGTTTGACCTTTACTCCTGATCTGAAATGGGACAAGTACATTAGGTGTGTTGCCAAAGACGCTGGGGAAATGGTGGAATCCTTCTACCGCTTCAGAAGATATCTCACTACTGATGCAATTCTCTATCTGTATAAAAGCCAAGTACGTCCAAGAATGGAGTACTGCTGCCACATCTGGGCAGGAGCTGCTAAAAACAGCCTATCCTGCCTTGACAGAATACAAAATAGACTTTGTGGTTTAGTGTGGGATGCCCTTTTCTCTTCCCTGCAGCCTCTCTCCCACATAAGAGATGTTGCGAGCCTGTCTTTGTTTTATCATTATTTCCATGACAAATGCTCATCTGAGCTCCAATCTCTCGTCCCCCCCTCGCCAATCTTTCAGAAGAAACACCCGTCTGGCTGAAACTACTGTCAATAATTTTCCCCACTCTTTATCTGTGCCAAAATCCAAACATAGATTCCATAAGCAGAGCTTCTTTCTTAGAAGTGCACGACTGTGGAACTCTCTTCCGTTTGCCTGTTTCCCACCTGACTACAACTTGGATGGCTTCAAATCGAACATAAACAAACTCCTGACAAACTGCCTCCTTAAGTAAGACACACTATCAAATCTCCAATACTAATGATTACTACAATACTATCCCATTGATTACTGTACACGCAATAACCCTTATCCCTGAGTGGCCTCCGGGCCTTGATAAGTGGTGACCCCCATTAAAAAAAAAAAAATGTAAAAGGGAGGAAGTTCTTTTTCCTCTCAGTCGCGCATCCATACATTCCTTTTTTGAACGTTTGTATTAATTTTTGCATTTTTTAATTTAATCATTTTTCTATGTTCCTATTTAAAAAATTTTTTTCTTTATTATTGTTCAATATTATATAACAAATATGTTACACCGAAAGTTTCACATTCTTGCGAGCAAGGAAATTATTAAAATCTTACATATAAAAATTATGCGAAACCTGTAATTAAAAATAAAAAAAAGTAGAAATATTTTTTGCAATTATAATTTTTTTGTGTGAAAATATTAAATAAACAATGCTTAATTCAATGGTAATATCGGTAGTGCGAGAAATTAATTTTTTCTTAAAGTTATATAGAATTCATTAATAGGGATTTAGGGGCTTTTTTGCGTAATGTTCCTATAAAAATTATTTTATTTTATTTTTATTGTCACAAATTAAGATGCTTTATTTATATAAAAAAAAGCAAAAATAAAGTATTGCATTTTTTATTTACTACTGAAAACCATAACTTTAGTAAAGGAATTTTTTGTTTAAATAAAATAATACATTTCCACTAGGATTTAAATAAAAATAATTCATCACTTGATAAATATTGAAAATTTCATTAAAATCGGTTAATTTCCTGATTTTTGGTGATTTTTTAAGTAAATGGAGGGGTTAAAATATTTATGTTTGTATTACTGTACACATAGATTCGAAAAAGTTGTCAAAAAACAAATATATAACAAACAAATGTTATCAAAGGCAAGGTAAGTTACTTTTCTACATAACTGAATATGTTTTCAGTGTTTTTATTTAATGTAACATGTTTATTCTGCTTGAAAAACATACTGTGTTTACCGATGTATTGAAAAATTCAAAATGGCGCCCGACTCTCTCTTTAACACGGGAAGTTTGGGAAAAGGTGCTATAAATATAAAACTGGACAAAATACTGTTAGAAACTCGCTCAATATATATTACCGTGACATAGATTGACATATATTCGATGATTTTTTAATAGTATTTTGTCTAGTTTATTATTTATAACACCTTTTCCCGAACTTACCGTGTTAAAGAGAGAGTTGGGCGCCATTTTGAATTTTCCAATACATCGGTAAACAATGTATGTTTCTCGAGCTGAATAAACATGTTACATTGAATAAAAACACGGAAAATATATCCAGTTTGGTAGAAAAGTAACTTATCTTGCTTTTGATAACGTTTATTTGTTATATATTTTTTTTTCGACAACTTTTTCGAATCTATGTGTACAGTAATACAAACCCAAATATTTATACATTTTGAGCATCGGCATTCATTTTGCCCGCGCCTATGAATTGCTATTGTCTCCAATCCCTTTTATGCCACTAGAGTTTAGATTAATAACAAAGCAACGTATTTGCGACATTTTCAATGTCAAAATCTCGTTTAATAGACTCGCATAAAAGCAGAAACCTTAAAAGCAACGACAAAAAAAAAAAAAAAATTCCTGATTGGAGATGATTCTATAAAATTACCATTCTTCGTTAATATGCAAACATGGGATGAGGACTTATTTCGGTATTATTATACAAACACCGTGACAGCGAATTAGTAAAATCTTTTACGTAGTATTCTGTTACGTTTCGGTGTGCTGAACACGAATCTGAAAACTGGGTTAGGGTTAGGGTTAGGGTTAGAGTTAGGGTACATTTTTTTCTACTAATTCGCTGTCACGGTATTTGTATAAATTTACCCTTATTTCTATATCAAAACCAAAGGGAAACATAATCGTTTTGGCGCGTTCCTGTAGTAAAAATGAGTTATAAAAAAGCAATTAACTTCAAGTAATACTTACTTTTTTGTTTGGCAATCTGCTTTCAACAAGGAAACGATTATAAAATGCGTTAAGAAAAACGAGACGAGTTTGACGAATGGAAGTCTAAATTTAAAATGGCGACTGAGGAAAACGAGTTCGCAGAAAATATAATTATTTCCATTTCTCGTAATTTCAATTTTTTTTTTTTTTTGCTGTTACGTATCATTTAGAATAATTAAAAAAAAAAAAATATATATATATATATATATATATATATATATATATATATATATATATATATATATATATATATATATATATATATATATACACACATATATATATATACACACACACACACATTATTCTTAAATATGTTTTTTAGTACTTAACGAGGAACGTGGACCTTGCGTCTTAAACGAAACGGTGTTTTTTTTTTGTTTTTTTTTTTAATCATTGCTCCCTGAAAGCGTTTTCTAAGTCTATCACTTTCTTCGTATACATCTCAGACATTTTTTTTTTTTATCGCGCGAGTATTTATTTTATTTTTTTGAATTTTCTTTTTATTTCTTTGGGTAAATTCGATTGATATTTTTTTGATACTTCCACACTTTATCTCTAAAACTGGAGACGCCATTTTATTTCACCCACCCGCAGTTTAAATGCTAGGGAGAAATCATTATTTTAAACTATGGCCGAAGCATAAAATAAATAACAAAAAAAAAAAAATTGAATTGGAGAACGATTGCTTCTGGAAATAATAATAAAATTAACATTTATACTTTATTTAATGTTTAGAATTATTTATTTGTTCGAAAAAAATAACGTTATTATTTCGAAAGCCATTCTTAACTTGTGGAGAGGAGGGTATCGTTTAGAAGTCATTACGGGGGCACTTATGCAGTATGCAGACGGCGGTTATTGTTAGCGGGCGATAACTCCAATTTCTTTTTGGTCAAATAACGCAGCAAATAAGTAACAGACAAGTTTTTTTGTTTTTTTTTTCCCGAACAGAAAAATATTCGAAACCCAAACATTTATTGTATCAAAATGTGTCCATATATAATTATAAAAACATTTATTTAAAAGTAAACGTATTTTATTGCTTCCTCAAAGCATTTTCTTTCACTTTCTTCGTATATATCTCAGACTTTATTTTTAATCGCGCGTGTATTTATTTTATTTTTTTTATTCATACTTTTATTTCGTGCTTGTTTTTATTTTATTTTTATTTAATTGGTAATCGTGAAGAAAGAGAGAGCCTGTTTCCTCCGTTTGACTATAGGTGGCGTTACTGTCTGTCCACCCAGTTACGGAAGCACAAAATGTATATAATGCCACCCTTGAAATAAAAATAAATGTTTTTGTTATATTTTATTTTAAACATGTTTTTTTTTTGGGGGGGGGGGTGCAAACATATTTAAGTTTTGTTTTTTGTTTTTTCAAACATATTTACGTTTTTTTTTTTTTTGTTTTTGCAAGCATATTTAAGTTTTATTTTTCCAAACATTTACGTGTTGTTGCTTGTTTATTTTAAAACATTTACGGTTTTTTTTTGTTTTGTTTTTTTGCAAGCATAAACTAAATATTTTTGAAATATTTTTCTTTTTGAAAAGTTTGCTTATGCACTTATTGGTACCGCGCTATTTTTTAATAGTAGTTTCAAGTAAGATTCAGGTTTTACAATATCCTTTTTCATATATATATATATATATATATATATATATATATATATATATATATATATATATACTTGCGGAAAAGGTAAAATAAGTGCAGAAAAATTAAGAAAAAAGGGGGGGGGTCCATAAAAAAGAGAAAAGAAAAAACGTTGATTTTTTTTTATTATTATCATAAGAGCGTAAAAAATACTCGCGGAAAAACGGTTGTACCCATAAATATGTTTAAAAGAAAAATATAGCAAAAACATTTAGTTTATGCTTGCAAAAAAAAAAAACGTAAATGTTTAAAAATAAACAAGCATCAAAACGTAAATGTTTGGAAAAATAAAACTTAAATATGTTTGCAAAAAAATAAAACTTAAATATGTTTGCACAAAAAAAAAAAATAAAAAAACATGTTTAAAATTAAAATATAACAAAAACATTTATTTTTATTTCAAGGGTGGCATTATATACATTTTGTACTTCCGTAACTGGGTGGACAGACAGTAACGCCACCTATAGTCGAACGGAGGAAACAGGCTCTCTCTTTCTTCACGATTACCATTTAATTTAATTTTATTTTTATTTATTATTTTCTCCACTAAATATTATTTTTGTTAAATTATTTTTTCGTACATATTCAAATAATGCTTGTGCCCCTCCCTTTTTGGCCTCAAATAATACCTTCAAAACGTTTTCGTGATTAAATAAACCCAAAACCTTCTGCGCATGCGCTTTGAAGGAGTAATCATTAAATAAAAACACCAGGGTCCACGTTCCCGTGAAGTACCAAATTTTCTAAATAAAATATTTGTTTTTATATTTGATGATACAAGTGTTTTTTTTTTTGTTTATCTCTTCTCTATATAAATAAAATGAACTCATTTTTTCCCGTCTGATTTTGACATTAATAGGATTAAAAATCAAGATATTTCATGCAAATATAATATGCACAAACGGCAGAACAATATCTGAGGTGTGTTATAGGCTTATTATTTCTCAAATTCCTCGATAATCTTAGATTTCTATACTTTTTCTGCTGAGAAGTCACGGCCAAAATCGGTTAAGATCAATGGAAGTGGTAAAATATTTTCTCTCTAATAAATTCCTCCTCCCCTGCCACCACTTAACACCGTTTGGGGATCGTTCACAAGGAAGAGTTGAGAAGGGAACACCGGTTTGGCTTCGTAGTTCTTTCATGTGAAGTTATTTAAAATCACTAAACTAAGCTGCACTCTGCAGTGCTCTGTGGCGTAGTGGTTAGCATGCTGGACAATTAACATTAAATTTTCACGTTCGCGCCAACCTACCATAGTCGTTTTTTTTTTGTTTTTTTTTCCTAAACAACTGGAATGGACTTTTCTTGGTGGCCGAACTGTTAACGTTGCAGATGTTTTTTTTGTTTTTTTTTTCACACTTTATTTTCCTACTTTTACTCATGACTCCGGGTTTGATCCTTCCTACTTACCTACCATAACATTTTTTAAAACTCCCCCCCCCCCGTCCCGGAAACAAACACTTGGGCAACGCCGGGTACCCTCGCTAGTTTCGTAATAAAATAAAAGGAACTTTATTTTTATTATTACCAGAAAAGATGTATTTCTCTCCTGTTATTATTTTAGTAAGAATGGGGTTTGTATGTACACATAGATTCTAAAAAGTTGTCAAAAAACAATGTAACATGTTTATTCAGCTCGAAAAGCATACAGTGTTTACCGATGTATTGGAAAATTCAAGATGACGTCTGGCTCTCTCTTTAACACGGTAAGTTTGGGAAAAGGTGTTATAAATAAAAAACTGGATAAAATACTGTTAAAAACTCGCTCAATATATGTTACCGTGCTATAGGTTGACATATATTCGGCGGGTTTTTAATAGTATTTTGTCTAGTTTTTTTTTTTTTTTAATTCATAACACCTTTTCCCAAACTTACCGTGTTAAAGAGAGAGTGAGGCGCCATCTTGAATTTTCCAATACATCGGTAAACACTGTATGTTTTTCGAGCTGAATAAACATGTTACATTGAATAAAAACACGGAAAATATATCCAGTTTGGTAGAAAAGTAACTTATCTTACCTTTAATAACATTTATTTGTTATATATTTGTTTGTTTTTTTTTGACAACTTTTTCGAATCTATATGTACCCTAAGAACGAATTACTATTCGTTATCTTTCTTATTAAAATGAAATAAAATTATTAATTCTTTTATTTTTTCCCCCATGCGTACTTGAATAAAATTCACTTAAAATGAAACAAGTAGATAGCGAGGAAGAAAAAAATCACTGTACACACAGATTCGAAAAAGATGTCAAAAAACAAATATATAACAAATAAATGTTATCAAAGGCAAGATAAGTTACTTTTCTACCAAACTGGATATATTTTTGTTGTTTTTATTGAATGTAACATGTTTATTCAGCTCGAAAAACATGCAGTGGATACCGATGTATTGGAAAATTCAAAATGGCGCCCAACACTCTCTTTAAGATGGTAAGTTTGGGGAAAGGTGTTATAAATAATAAACTAGACAAAATACTATTAAAAAAAACCCACTTATATCAACTTATGTCACGGTAACATATATTGAGCAAATTTCTAACAGTATTTTGTCTAGTTTATTATTTATAACATCTTTTCCTGAACTTACCGTGTTAAAGAGAGTGTCGGGCGCCATTTTGAATTTTCCAATACATCGGTAAACACTGTATGCTTTTCGAGCTGAATAAACATGTTACATTGAATAAAAACACGAAAAATATATCCAGTTAGGTAGAAAAGTAACTTATCTTGCCTTTGATAACATTTATTTGTTATATATTTGTTTTTTGACAACTTTTTCGAATCTAAAAAAATTATAATAGCAAAAATATTTCTACTTTTTTTTTTTATTTTAGATATTTCACATAATTTTGATATGCAAGATTTTAATAATTTTGTTGGAATTTTTTTTTCGTACCAATAATAGTGCATACCCCCCCCCCCGTTTACTATTTTTTTATCTGGTTCTTATATATGCTTTTCTGTATTTAGTATCCTTTATGATTTTTAGTTTCGTATATTTTGGGTGTGTACGAAACTCCCTTTAATTTGGAGAAAAGGGAAATGCTAGCTCCGTGATGAAGTCATAAGCCCAGTGCGAGATTCTTTCTCTTTTGAAATTCGGTGGGTGTTGAGATTGGACATTTTTGTTTATTGCCCGGCGCTGAAGATGGCATTTTGACGAGTATTCTTCAAAGAAGAAAGCCCTGGCAAGAATACCCGGATATGTGACGAGACATACTTATGAAAACTATCTACGTGACTACAGTTTTGCACGTATTTTAGAAGGAGTGAAATTATTTTAAAGAAAATACCTTATTTTACGAGACAAGGAATTTTGGAATCTCCTACAAAGAAGAAACCCCGGTAAAAATAAAACCCGGACAAGCAACGCGGTCTTGCTTCTGAAATCCATCTGTGTGTCTACGGTTTGCATGCAAACATGGAGGGAGAGAAAATTCTAAAAGGACTTTAAACAAAAAAAAAGAAAAAGACACATGACTGACTGGCTTTCAATTTGTGAGTACGATCCTAAAATTAATTTCATATGCGAGTGTGATTAGGAGATACTATTTTGAATATTATTATTGTATTCGTTAATGGATACACACCTTCATTATAAGAACCAGTGTTATTTTTTTCATAAGTTTGGCGTTTCATAAGTTTAATGCCTGCAAAGGGAAAAATTTGCAACTAATTTTATTGTGAATAAAGTCTCTTCTTCGTTTCAAAGCAAGACCTTTATATTTTATTCTTTACCCCCTCCCCCTCTTTTGTTTCATGCTGTTTTTTTTTCAGGTTAGTTACTTTAGCGTTGAATTTATCTGGAAGCAAGATAAATTCCGACAATTTCCTTGCTCGAAACTTTCGGCGTAACATAATTTTTATATAATCTCGAACAAAAATTTTTTTAAAAAATTTAAAAACAGGAACATAAAAAATAATACAATTAAAAAATGATAAAAATTAATACAAACGTACAAAATGGGAATGTATGAATGTACGTCGTCTGGGGGAATAAGAAAATAAAAAAGAAATCTGACACCCCTACCTCCTTTTAATATCATGACTATGTTTTGAAATAGCGTTTCGATTGGCTGAAATTTTGGGCCTCCTTATAATCGTGTTTACAAACCTTAATTTGTTCCGTTTTTGGCGAAGGGTAAATTACTTGCTTTTTGAGGGCTAATTAAGTTATTTTTGCACAAACATGTTTTTTTTTTAATTCAATATCTTAGGACTTTACTTTACTAATTATCTTTGAAATAGACACAGAAAACTAATATTTATCTTTTGAAGGATTTTTACAATGAATTTATTTAACTTAAGAATTTAGCTGAATTGGTAAGCTCGCCGTGAAAACATTTTACATAACTGTTTTTTTTTCACGTATATAAATATTTTTTTCCCTTAGGAAATTAACTTTAGTTCTTAATCTTTCAAATACAATCAAAAAGTAGTCGGAAACCTACAAAAAAATTATGATAAATCGGTTTTCAAAACTAAGTTCCCCTATTTTTGCCCCCCCCCTCATTTTTACCCGTACCAATTTTTTTGTAAACAAAGCAATTTCTTAGAACTGCACGCCTGTGGAACTCTGTTCCATCTGCCTGCTTCCCACCTGACTACAACTTGGATGTCTTCAAGTCCAACGTAAACAAATTCCTAATGAACCGCCCCTTTAAGTAAACACTTCATCAAATCTCCACACTAACGTACTGTACTTGCAATAACCCTTATCCCTGAGTGGCTTCCGGGCCTTGATAAGTGGTGACCACCGTGTACAAAAGAAAGTAATCGGAAACCTACAAAAAAATTATGATAAATCGGCCTTCAAAACTAGGTCCCCTCCTATTTTTGCCCCCCCCCATTTTTACCCGTACCTATTTTTTTGTAAACAATGCAATTTTAATTGTTTCTTAATAGTTACTTCGTGACTGTTCAAAAGCCTTTAAACTGTCGAATAAAAAGTCAAGGCTTTAAAATTCTTAGCAAATTCTCATTTAATTAAATGATTGAAAGTTTTGGGAGCTTTTTATTCATTGGCCTTATGGCCAAGATCACATAATCCTTGCTTAGTACTTATTTGTTGTGTTATTTAACCGAGAAGTAAATGGGAAATCTTTTTTTCGTTATTTATTTATTTCATTTTCTATGAATTTTATTCAAGTACGCATAGAAAAAAAATGACAAGTTTGTGACAGCTGAATATCGTTCAGTGAAATTGGTTCATTTTTTCCTCTTTGTGTCACATAACAGATCAGAAAGAGGAGCCAGGAGCTCCGCACAGTGTAGAATGAAGCATCTGCAGTAGTTCAACAGACCAGGGAAAGGTATTAGCCACGTTTCGCAAACTAAAGGAATAGTAAAAAATTCAAACACTCTGAATAGAGTTGTTACTGCAATTTTTGGAATGCTGGCCGCATTCACATGGTACCTAATGATAAACCCTAGCGAGATCTAGTTTGGAAAAGGTCTTACAACCATGCAGAGAGGAAGCAAAGTCTTGTATGTGTGGGATTGGGTAACGATCAAGTAATATCATGGCATTAAATCATCCATGTATTTTTATGTAGGAATTCAGTTCATTCTGGAATATGAGAATGTCTGGACTCAGCCAATTGTAATTGCTGGAACATTGTTAGGGAGAAGTTATTAATATTGAGTCGGATAATCGGAAGGAATATCTTAGTTCTAGTTATGTAATCATCCAGGTACGGAGAGTGTAAGTCATCCATAGTCCCCAGCCGGAACATCTTGGGATCATATGCAAAGGGGAAGCTCATGCACTGGACAGTTGCAGCATATGGGTAAATTCTGTCTTTGCTGCCTTTAGTTTATCAGTAGGTAGGTGGCGAGAGTGTGAGAATACAGAAGGACTTGTGCTATCAATATGATGAGTAGTTGAGTGAGCTTGTTTACTCATAACAAAATTTAAATTCCTTAACTCAGAGTAGTTTCCATAGACGGAGAAGACTCTGAGTATATATAAACAATTTAACTTGCACATGTTAGTTCAATGTAATAATGCTATCAGTAGTTAACTGTGTGTTTATGAGCGGTTAATCATTTATATTTACATTTTATCACTCACTAGTGCGTCCTGTGGATAGCAACAGAAACATAGGTAATCGCTTTAGGAAAGTATGACCATAGTCATGCAAGTTATTAGCTGTGATTGACTGCTGCATTATATGACACTAGCAATATGTAAATGATGGTTTCGGAGTGATTAATATTGTTTAAGTGTTGTCCTTTTTATTGGTAGTGTTTTCTGTGGAGGGAGACGCCATGTCTGGAACTTTTACAAGTGTTCTTTTATGTAGGAATTTGGTTCATTCTGTAATATGAGAATGTCCAGATTTGGCCAATTGTAATCGCTGGAATATTATCGGGGAGAAGTTATTAATTTTGATTTGGATAATTGAAAGGAATATGTTAGTTCTATGTATATAATCATCCAGTTATGGAGGGTGTAATTTCACTATAGTAGAAAAATGCAGAAGAGTACTGGGTGACAACTGGTAGCAATGCTCCATATATAGAGAAAAGCAGGGACTCCTTCCTCCTATAATGTTGTGATTATGATAGTTGTTCTCCATGGATGGAATGTAGTATTTTAATATCACGGCTGAATGTGCATGTACCGACGTTCAAAAGTTACATAAAATGGTGGGTAATAGTTTGGACATAATAAATTTGTATATGGCATCTGTTATTGCAAACCTACGGTAATTTGGGCCAAAGGGGTTTTTCTGTAATCAAAATATTATATACAATATTAAACTGTGTAAATCTTACAAACCTACCCAAATTATAACAAAGATTAATTATTAATTACAGTTTGTAAGAAGATAAACAAAGGTTTTAAAAAATTATTAAGTTGCTTTTGTTGTTTCATACTTCATATAGTCATCACAAGTCTGACGTTACGGGATTATGTGCTCCGTTCTTCAATGAAACAGTACCTCTTTTTATAATAAAATAATGAAAAGGTTTATTTCGAAAGAGGAAGAACTATGTTCAAGGTGAAAGAAAGAAAAGCAATCGAAAGTTCTTGAATGTTCTTGTGTCGCAGAGGCAGAAGATGGAAATGTCTCCAGTTTGTCCAGTGGAGGTCTTCAATTAAGTAGTCAAATTGAGGGGAAAGGGGTGTATATTCCTTGGTGGTTTGAACTCCTCTGCTGGTTGCTGGATCGTTCCTGACATGGGTAAATAGTAGTGTTAGGATGGTTAATCGAAATCGGGAATCGAAAAAATCTTAACTTTTCGGGACATCGGAATCGGAAAAATTTGAGCCTATTTTCCGATGCCAAAACCGATTCCTTAAATTATATGTTTTTTTATTTGATTTGAAAAAAAAAAAAAAACGCATTTTCCCCCATTCATCAATGAAATCCAATGTGGATATATGCAGATGAAGACGGTTGGCGGTTAAATGTGTTGTGAAAGAAAAAAAAAATGATAGTTCAAAAAATAAAAATGATGCAAAAATATTTATCAATCCTTATCTAAAAAAATATGCAAACTATCAAGTCGTTAAGTAAATGTTGTGGCCTTCAAGGTCCGAAAGAAATTATACTAACAGAAAGTAATTAACAAGAAATTGTGTTAACAGACAGTACATAAGTAATGGGTTGACAGAGTCTGTGATCTTGCCACTATTTCTTTTAGTCAAGTCTGGTTTAGGGTCATGCAAAAAGAATATTTTAGTGTGTTACGTTGTGTGTGTATATGAATATGTTCAAAACAACGTACATATTGAATAGTGGAGTTTATATTTTATCTCTATATTTATGTACGTGTAAATGCGTGTATGTATATACGTCATATCATTTAGTTGATCGTCTAGTGTGTATATTTTAATATTTATGCAACGGTTCTAACAGGAAACGATTAACGTGGACGTATCGAAACAGTTGTAGACATCTTCTATTACTTGTAGTAATAATAAAATAATAAATATTTATTGATTTAAACTTCCAGTAAAACTAAAATCTCTAAAATCACGAATGTGTTTTTATGTTTGAAAAAATATATGCCCATTTAAAATGCGTTTTTACAGTAATCGTGATAAAATAACAATTTTATAATTAAATATTTAGACATTTATAAAGAATCGAAATCGGTAAGTGTATCAGAATTGGTAATTATATTGGAATCAGTAATTATATTGGAATCGGGAAAAATATTGGAATCGTCCCATCACTAGTAAATAGTCTCTGAAGGGACATGTAGGATTAATGCGCCTTTATAGCTGACTGGTCAGTGCATGGCCGCATCAGCCAGCTAGGGAACATTAATCCACAAAAAAAATAGTTTGTTATGGTGATTGCTACAATTATTTCAGAAAGCAAAATAAAACATTAAATATATACTGATGACACCACTCTCTATAACAGTCACGAGGAGAAAATAAATGAACACATATCTAAGGAAATGGTAGAAACACTAGAGGATGACCTCCAATCTGCAGTAGAATGGGGACAAAAATGGATGGTCACGTTCAATGCCGCCAAGACTAAACTTGTTTCCTTCAATAATTACAAGAAAACTTCTCTATCACCAAAAGCAATGGCCAAGAACATATTACCCGAAAGTACTTCCTTTAAACTCATTAGCCTAACGTTTACAGGGAACCTGAACCGGAATCGACATATTGAGAACATTGGCAAGGCTGCTGCAAAGAAGGTGGCCTCTCTCTACTGTGCTAGAAAACTACTTGCGCCTGAAAGTATCCTGTACCTTTATAAGGTCACCATTCACCCGTGTACGGAGTACTGTTGTCACATTTGGGCTGGTGCATCTGCTGCTTGTCTCTCACTCCTGGACAGGTGTCAAAAGAGAGTCGCTAACCCGATATGTCCAGAACTGCTATCTAAGTTTCAGCCTCTGTCCCACCAACGAAATGTTACATCCCTCTGCCTGTTCTACAAGTACTTTACTGGTGAATGCTCTGACGAACTACAAGACTTGTACCTCCTCAACGTGACTACCTCTGACAAACCTGACAAGCAGATAAGTCCCACCCCTTCACAGTAGAAATCTCTAGGTGTAAGAAAGCCTTCTGCTCCAATAGTTTCTTCCTTAGAAATGCTAGACTTTGGAACTCCCTTCCGGGATTCTGCTTTCCCAACTGTACTGACATGCAGAAGTTCAAGTGTAATGTGAACAGACATCTTGCTACTCATCTCCCTTCATAATGCCCCGGCAACTTATGTTCCCGATAGTAGCCCACTACTTCAAAATGGCACTGATCCTTATTTGGGGTGAAAATTGATTTAAAAAAAAAACACAATTTGTGATTTTTTTTTTTAAATAACCTTTTTTTTTTTTAACTGTTGGCATTTTTTTTAAATAACTGATTGAATTTGTGAGAAATAGAAAACTTACTAACCTGACTTGTTAATTTCCAATTATATTCGGTAGATTTTGGTGCTAAATCGCTAGATTTTACAACTGTCTTTTCTCATGAATAATTATTTCCCTACCTCATGATTTTCCATAATGTTTGGATATGTTACTAATTGCAACATTATAATGGTAATTTTGGTTGGTTTTTTACCCACCTCCATGACTAAAAATAATTCCTCTCAAAGTTGTATTAAGAAACGGAAGTTGATTAAAGAACGAAAGCATGAAATCCTATCCTAAGGAAATGAAACAAAACTTAATTTATTTATTGCAGACTATTATCCTCTTCTTTTTTTTTTTGTTGTTCTTTCACAACGTTTCAGCCAAATATTCCTCTGGCCTTTGTCAGGTGGTAACTGTGATGGGATAGGAACTCTGAATCTTCTAACTGCATCCTTAGCAATTGCTGCCTTCTGTAGTTGCTGTCGTCTCACTGTTACAGAATGGATTGAGAGAGAGAGAGAGAGAGAGAGAGAGAGAGAGAGAGAGAGGAGTAAACGTGGAGTGTAGACACGTTTACCAGAACCGAGGGTCAGCTGACCAGATTACGTATGAGTGACGTGGTCAGGTTGGCTAGATCTGTGAGACTGGATTTGGGCTTTGAAGAAGACAGACGGCTTAATAGCTGTTCCCTCCCCTTCACTGGGAGTGGGGGACGCTGACGTGTTCAAAGCAAGCAAGATTTACTTCCATATTCTGTGTGGACATCTGGGAGGTAAATAAAAACTATAAAACCCATTCATCGTCTTGGAGTGATAAATCTTCGTCTAACAGGTACCAGTCTCCCGCTCAAGAGAAGATGAATTCCAGATGGATCAACATCAACGACACATGAAGTAAGGTATGTCGAAGAAAATGCCTGTAACACACACACAAAAGCATATGAACAATTAGAGATGAACACACACAACCGCATATGAAACTAGACGACCATACGCACACGGAATTCTTTTATGACACGCATAATCCCCTTTTATGTTATACACTAAACGTCAATTTGGTGCCCCTCTATGATAACCCTAGTGAGAACTTCAATGATAACACTATGTAACATCACCAAATAAACCTCTGACCAGCTTTGGGTAGGACTGAAACCTCTATCTTCAGACAATGCTCACCTGGAACCGTAGAGCTTCAACGTCTCTATCAACTGCGCCACGGGTCCCGAAGGGCGATCAAGGTTGGTTTTTTGATCTTATAAATTCACGTTTATTCATTATCTGATCTTCCATGGTCAGGTCCGCACCGAATGGTACATATATTATTTTAATTGGAATTCATTATTAAGATGAGTTTTATTTATTAATTTTTATTTTATTGCGGACTATTATCCTCATCTTTTCTTAGTTGTTGTTTCATGACGTTTGGGCTATATATTCCTCTGGCCTTCGTCAGGTGGTAACCACGACAGGATAGGAACTCTGAATTTCCTAATTGCACCCTTAGCAATTGCAGCCTTCCATAGTTGCCGTCGTCTCATCACTTTTTGGCCATGGAAGATCAGATGGAAACATGGATTTATAAAACCAGAAAGTCCAACACAAATCGTCCGATGTTTGTGAAAATGTAAAAATATTCTCGAAAAAAAAGTTCTGTCATAAAGGCAATGTTTGTAACTGTGTGTATAGTTGATAGGACTTACTATATATTTTAAAAATAGTCTGATAGGATTTGAATTAAGACTTAATGAAAAATAAGAGAAAGAAATCTTTCTATTACTGTTATATTTTTAATGAAAAAGAAAATAAAGTTTGTTGTTTTAATCAGATCCATGAATATATCTGATGCAACGCAAAGTTATATCCAGGGTGTGAGTTTCAAACAAGAAAAATATTTGTTTAATTTCCTAGTATTACGTTGTGATTTGGCTTTTAAGCGCGGTACTTGTACAATTTAATCAAGACATTAAAAAAATTAAAATATCGAAAAAAAGGTTATATTGTACGCATCCGTTACTGAACGAAGTTCTCCGGAAAAAAATTTCACTTAATTTCATCAAGTAGTTTTATTTTTTTAACAGTGAAAAAACAATTTATTATGATACCGAGCAAAAACTTAGATTTTTAGGAAGAAAAGCTAGTATTAGAGATGGGGAGGGAGTGCCGGCACTTTACATGGAGTTATCTCCCCATGGCATGTTAAAAATTTCCACAATGGCTGACTTCAACGCGCTCTCATAAAAATGTGTTTTTTTGCTGTGAAAAAAAAAAAAAACCTACTCAATCAAATTAAATGAAATTTTTGTTCGGAGATCTTCAGTCCAAACGAATGCATACAATATAAACTTTTTTCGATATTTTCATTTTTAAGGTGTTGATTAAACTGTACAAGTACCTTAAGTGCACTTGATGCATATTTTGTTTTATGCAAAATTATATATTTTTTTCTTTTGCTAATTAATCCAGGGAGATTTATAAGCTTTTTTATTTTTTTATTTTTTTACACAGTGATCACCACTTATCAAGGCCCGGAAGCCACTCAGGGATAAGGGTTATTGCAAGTACATTACGTTAGTGTGGAGATTTGATGAAGTGTTTACTTAAGGGGGCGGTTTATTAGGAATTTGTTAACATTGGACTTGAAGACATCCAAGTTGTAGTCAGGTGGGAAGCAGGCAGACGGAACAGAGTTCCACAGGCGTGCAGTTCTAAGAAAGAAGCTTTGTTCATGGAATCCGCGTTTTGATTTAGGCACAGATATAGAGTGGGGGAAATTTTTCACAGTGGATTCAGCTAGACGGGTGTTTTTCGTGAAAGATTGGCGAGGGGGGACCAGAGATTGGAGTTCAGACGAGCACCTGCCATGGAAATAACGATAAAACAAGGATATGCTCGCAACGTCTCTTCTGTGGGAGAGAGGTTGCAGGGTAGAGAAAAGGGCATCCCCCACTAAGCCACGAAGTCTATTTTGTACTCTGTCAAGGCAGGATAGGCTGCTTTTAGCAGCTCCTGCCCAGATATGGCAACAGTATTCCATCCTTGGGCGTACTTGGCTTTTATACAGATAGAGAATTGCATCAGTAGTGAGATATCTTCTGGAGCGGTAGAAGGATCCCACCATCTTTCCAGCGACCTTGGCTACAGACTTGATGTATGTGTTCCATTTCAGATCAGGAGTAAAGGTCAAACCCAGAAGCTTGTCAAAACACGGGGCCTCAACCAGACCCAAAGCTTTAGGTGAGTGGCACGTAAAATCATCATGAGACAGAGCGAGCAGTTGGGATAACAGTTGTGCTGTGTCTTGGTCTAAAGTGAAAGGAAACTCTGACTTGACTGATTGGATTTCGCACGCAGTGCCTTTTTTATAGATTATAAACCAGCTCCAGCGAGAGCTGTTAGAAAAATATTTTTGAAATTCCCTTTCTTTGAATGCCGATTGGATGAAAAGTAGACACTCTGTTACATCGTACTGCTCTGGAATACGTCTGCGACAATTACTAAGTTTCAGTTTTTATGCCCGCAGAATTTGAGTGGTAGTAGTGTTGCGAGTTGCATTTCGGAGAAAAGGAATTGGAATAAAGATTTGAAGGAGGATACGAACACGCGTGTGACAGATATAAATAGAAGTATATTAATTTGTGGACAGGAAGAGGAAGCGAGGAATGAAAAAGGGATTATGGGATTACAACGTAAAAGGGAGGTAATCATTAAGGGTGTATGATAAGAGTTATCGTACTTACTTTCAACATAGATAACAAATGCACGCGATAACAAATGTATGATAAGAGTTAATAAGGACATCGTCAACTGGGTGTTCGACATTTCTCAGAGCTATTAAACTTGTCTCAGTTTTTATCATGTATTCTGCGACGCTTTTGTTTTCTTTCCTTTTGAGAGACGTGAGTTGAGTGTACAAAGAGATAACGCTTGGTTTTCTTTTGCTTGCGTAGTGTTCACGTAATATTTTGAGAGCTTTTTTCCCCATTATCATTACCATTGGAAGCGACACTGAGAGAAATAAAGATGTTTACGGTGAACTTGTACAGTGTTTGGACGACAAAAGTTTATCCTTTCTCTCATTATTAAGGATGTGATAATCCTTATGGTAAGTAACCGATACTTGCTAGATATCGGTTATTACCATAGTGAGGTTGTAGGATGGACGGAGATTGAAGAGAGAGAGAAAACGAACGAGGAATATCGTGCTCGGTGGATATCAGACTGCCTACTACCCCGGATGTCGCCAGGGGCCGTAACTCCTGTGACACCTGCGGTGGCGGTGGTCTCCCTTTATTTGGTAAAGACATTACAATGCTCTCTTTTTTTTCTTTTTTTTTTTTTAAAAAAAAGTTTATTTTATTATTATTATTTTTTTTTATATTCATCAAGGAGTTTGTTCATGCGTGGTGTGACTGGAGTGTTATCATTACCATTGGAAGCGACACTGAGAGAAATAAAGATGCTTACGGTGAACTTGTACAGTGTTTGGGCGACAAAAGTTTATCCTTTCTCTCATTATTAAGGATAAACTTTTGTCGTCCAAAAACTGTACAAGTTCAACGTAAGCATCTTCATTTCTCTCAGTGTCGCTTCCATCTCTATTAGGGTGCATACCTAAAATGGCGTCTTTTAGGCCGAGCGTGCGTAAATAACATAAACATTTTGTCTCCCAAATTTCGTATTTGCTTTCTGTGGAGAAAGAAGTGGCTTACCGTTAAAGCGGCTGCGCGTTTGTGCCTGCAGAGCACAAATCGAGAATCAAGATGGCACCCGCAGGCTTTTATGTGGGAAAAAAGTCTCGTGGAATCTCGGGGAATCTCGGAGAATCTCGTACCCTGGTTCCATAAATAACGAGGAAAGGAAAGCGGGAGGACCAACGATTTTTAGTCACTAAAGCGAACAGACGTGTGTAAAAGAAGAGGTAGAAGAAAAGAGTGTGGTGAACGAAATAAACAACGACTCGAGTGAAAGTAGAGTTGTAATGAACACAAGCTATTTCGGCATGACGTCAGGATTTGACCCCAAGCTAATTCCCCTGTTTCATGGCAGTAGCACTGATCACTCAGTGCAGGAATGGGTGGAGAAAGCAAAATTAATATGTCAGCTCAGTGGGGTGAAGCGTATGGAATGCGTGGTCCCAATGCGCCTCACTATGGGAGCATATGCAGTATACCAGCAGTTGGCTGATGAGAAGAAAACAGATTTCGCCTGCACCAAGCGCGCCCTTTTTACAGCATTTGCGTTAGATCCAGTTACTGCATGGAAAGAATTCATGGCCCGAAAATTACATCCCGAGGAAACGGTGGATGTGTATCTGGCTGAACTAAAAAAGCTATCGGTCCTTTTTGGAGGGATGTCAGACAAAGGCTTGGTGTGCGCCTTTGTTGCAGGATTACCTAAGAGTGTGGAAGATCTGCTCCGTGCCTCATCCCAAGTGTCGTCCAAACACTGTACAAGTTCACCGTAAGCATCTTTATTTCTCTCAGTGTCGCTTCCATGTCTATTAGGGTGCATACCTAAAATGGTGCCTTTTAGGCCGAGCGTGTGTAAATGACATAAAGAGTTTGTCTCCCAAGTTTTGTGTTTGCTTTCATCTCCATCAAATAAAAGTCTGTTCCATCGGCTACCATTATCATTCTTGGACCCATAAGCTGTTGCGAGTTGCATTTCAGTGAGAAGAGAAAACGAACTGGAATGAAGATTTGAAAGACGATACGAACACGCGCGTGACGGGTATAAAGAGAAGTATATTTATTTTCGGACAGGAAGACGAAGAGGGGAGTGAAAAAGGGATTATGGGATTACAACGTAAAAGGGAGGCAATCCTAAAAAGGTCTACGATAAGAGTTATCGTACTTACTTTCAACATAGATAACAACTGCACGCGCAACTGGAACGCTGCTTGTCCCGCCACTTTAATATCTCTAGCGTGTTACTACACTCTTTTACCTTATGGTATTATTACCATACATTAACATGGGTACTAATTAGAGGTCACCATTTCAATAGGCTCCCACTTCGGGGCGCCTCCAATAACAGGAAGAACTGGAGCGCTGAAATAGAAAGAAATACTGGTAAAAGAAGGCATTGTCTTCTTATAACAATGAGGACGTGTAACGCGACTTCGTTATGAATTCATGAGGTTTTATATATCCAATATATATGTGTGTTTTCCCGAAACTCGGGTTACAAAGAAAGACAGTGCATTTTGTAAAGTCTGTATTAATGGTCAATGCTCCTCTTGGCTACCTCACGGGAGCTGAGGAGTGAGGCGTGTGTTCTGTCTCTAGTCGCCGTGGAAGTAAGGACGTTTTCTTCACTCGAATGTCCCACGTAAACCATTCTCGCTTTATATTGGCTGGAACCTCTGATGACGTATAAGAAGAAAGGAAGGAAAAGAGAAAAGAGTAGGGAGAAAGAGAGAACTAAGGTGAGAATACAGCCTAGTCTCGTAGTAGTAGCAGCTCGCTACAACCTATCTAGATAAGTTTTGTGTTTTAATGGATTTTAATGCTTTTATTTGCTTCGAGAAACAAGTAGTACCCAGTCACATAACCGTTTTTTTTTTCTTTCAGTTAGTCTTCTACCTACCTGGATAAGTTCTGTGTTTTAATGTATTTTAATGCTTTTAATTAGGTACAACAGTGGCCACCACTCATAACATAAATAGTTACATTGCTAAATATCCCGAAAATTACTTGTTTGCGGTAAATATGTGGCTATAAAGTGGATGCTCATTTTACGTTAAATATATAAACTATTAGAAACTATTTGTTTCCTGAAATTTTAAACGTCATTTTCGTTTTCAGTGGCCCCGAAAACTTAAATTAGTAGTAATTTTAAAACGAAAACAAAAATAAACAAATAAAAAGAAAACAAAAAAAAACAAAAAACAAAACAAAACAAAAATCAAATAAAAAACAAATAAAGCTGTACGTGTGTCAGAAATTTCGTGAAAAATATTGAATAATTCCATCCCTGTCTTTCCAAGCTTATAACTCCTCGAAAAATGTAATTCAAGCCCTAATTTTTTTTTTCAATTAAAGGAGCAAGAACTAAGGTTTAATTTAAAAAAAAATAAATAAATAAAAAGATTTTAAACTTCAGACTTTACAAGTAAATTTCTAAAAACACTACTTTTTTTTTTTTTTTAAATTTGAATATCTCATTTATTGATCTTTTATCTTCAATTTGTGATATATAACACTTTGGTGAGTAAATTAATTATTTACTTTTTAATAGATATTTCAAAATGGGAGGCGTGAATTAATTCGATCCCCTGTCTTTCCAAGCTCATAACTACTCGAAAAATGTAATTCAAGCCCTATTTTTTTTCAATTAAAGGAGCAAGGACCAAGGTTTCATTTAAAAAAAAAAGAAAGAAAAAAACAAACAATGTGGTTTAAAAAAAAGGTTTTAAACTTCGGACTTTACAGGTAAATTTCTAAAAAAAAAAACACTACTTTTTTGTTTTAAATTTGAATATACTATTTATCGATCTTTTATCTTCACTTTGTGATATATAAAACTTTGGTGAGTAAATTAATTATTTACTTTTTAATAGACACTTGAAAATGAGGGGGGGGTGAATAAAAAACGTTAGTCTAAAATATTATATTCAGTTTATTGGAAAAAGCATAAAATTTCACATTGACCCTGAAAATATCGTAAAAATAGAATCAATAGAAAAATTTTGATAGATTTTTAAAGTTTAAAAATTGAAAAATATTGAGTTCGTAAAATTCAATTAAATTCATTACTGTTAAAAAAAATAATAATATTTCTATTACTTTTAAAACAACTTTAATAGTTTATTTTGTAAGTATAATCCATAAAGAAAATAAACGACCCACGTTTAAAAGAGAAATTACGAGTTTTTTTTTATTTTATTCGCAATTTCGTGTTAGGGGTGTCAAAAATTCCTACAAAAATTCTGATACACCTAATAAAGTTGTTTCGTTTAATTTCGATAATAAAAATAAAATAAAAATAAACAAAAAAAAAATCAACGCTGTTTCGTTTAATTTTGATAATAAAAAAAACTGAGACAAATAAAAAAGAACGAAAGGTTTCGTTTTGCTTCATATTTTCATTTCCGGTTCGATTTTTTGCTGCCTTAATTCAAATTCGATGCGAACTATTTCCTTGGACCGAATAATACCCATGGTAAAGAACAAGTCAACATCACTCAAGATAGTTTCTCTAGATATGAAGAAATTATTTCCCAAAAGAGGGGGACCACTTTTCTGTATTGATTCAGAGTAAAATGAACACCCACTTTTTACCACATTTCATGGCAAATAAATAATTTTCTGGATATTTAGCAATGTAACTCTTTATGTTTTAAGTGGTGCCCATTGTTGTACCTAATAAAAGCATTAAAATACATTAAAACATAAAACTTATCCAGGTAGGTAGAAGAGTAATAGGCACGTCTAAACGAATGTGAAGAATTCTGAAAAAAGGAGCGCATGATTCCGTAACGTCAGACTTCTGTTAACTATACGAACTATGGAAAAGCAGAAGCGACTTAATTAAAAAAAAAAAAAAACCTTTGTTTATCTTTTTCAAACTGCAATTAATAATTAATCTTTGTTATAATTTTGTTAGGTTTTAAGATTTACAGTTTAATGATTAATAAAATTGTAAACATTTGTACATTAAATATTAAATATGGTTTTATTGAATGTTCATGTTCGGCTTCCGTACTTTTGTTCGGTAAAAAGAGACAAACAAAATGGGGGGGGGCTACAAAATACTTAATATTTGTGCAATAATATTTTCAAATCGGTTTTAATCTGGCGATAAAATAGCTGACAAGAGCCATGTTTATATTAAAACTTAATATTAAAAAAAAAAAATCGGTTTGTATTACTGTACTCATAGATTCGAAAAAGTTGTCACAAAACAAATATATAACAAATAAATGTTATCAAAGGCAAGATAAGTTAGCAGTATCAGAATTTTTGTAGGAATTTTTGACATCCCTAACACGAAACTGCGAATACAATATAAAAATCTCGTAATTTCTCTGTTAGAAGTGGGTTATTTATTTTCTTTATGGATTATACTTACAAAATAAACTATTACAGTTGTTTTAAAAGTAATAGAAATATTTTTTTTTAAACAGTAATGAATTTTCCGAACTCAATATTTTTCAATTTTTAAATTTTAAAAATCTATCAAAATTTTTCTATAGATTCTATTTTTACGATATTTTCAGGGTCAATGTGAAATTTTATGTTCTTTCCAATAAACCGAATATAATATTTTAGACAAACGTTTTTTTTTTAATTCACGCCCCCCCCCAAGTGTCACCCATTTTGAAATGTCTATTAAAAAGTAAATAATTAATTTATGTCGGGGAGTTTTATATATCACAAATTGAAGAGAAAAGGTCAATAAATAATATATTCAAATTTAAAACAAAAAAAAAAATCGCTTTTTTAGAAATTTACCTGTAAAGTCCGAAGTTTAAAACCTTATTTTATAAGAACACATTGTTTTTTTTTTGTCTTTTTTTGTCTTTTTTTTTTTTTAATGAAACCTTGGTCCTTGCTCCTTTAATTGAAAAAATAATTAGGGCTTGAATTACATTTTTCGAGGAGTTATAAGCTTGGAAAGACAGGGGGTCGAATAATTCACGCCTCTCATTTTGAAATGTCTATTAAAAAGTAAATAATTAATTATGTCGGTGAGTTTTATATATCACAAATTGAAGAGAAAAGGTCAATAAATAATATATTCAAATTTAAAACAAAAAAAATCGCTTTTTTAGAAATTTACCTGTAAAGTCCGAAGTTTAAAACCTTTTTTTCAAAAAAAAAAACACATTGTTTTTTTTTTTTTTTTTTTTTTTTAAATAAAACCTTGGTCCTTGCTCCTTTAATTGAAAAAAAAAATTACGGCTTGAATTACATTTTTCGAGGAGTTATAAGCTTGGAAAGATGGGGTGGAATTATTCACTATTTTCACGAAATTTCTGACACTGCTAAAGATAAGTTACTTTTCTACTTAACTGGATATGTTTTTTAGCGTTTTTCTTTAATGTATTATGTTTATTCAGCTCGAAAAACATATAGTGTTTACCGATGTATTGGAAAATTTAAAATGGCGCCCGAATCTCTCTTTGACGCGGTAAGTTTGGGGAAAGGAGTTATAAATAAAAAACTAGACAAAATACGCTTAAAAACTCGCTCAATATACGTTGCCGTGACATAGACTGACATATATCCGGTGGGTTTTTAACAGTATTTTGCATATTTTTTTAAATTTTTAACTCCTTTTCCCAAACTAACCGTGTCAAAGAGAGATTCGGGCACCATTTTAAATTATTGCTCGGATATTTAGCAATGTAATTCTTTACGTTATAACATTTTGAAATAATTGAATTTTAATCGTTTTAATCTTTTAAAAATTAATTAATTTTTAGGAAGTTTCTTTTTCTTAGCAATTCAACTGATTATAGTATATATAAATTCGAAAAAACGCTATTAAAAAAAAACAATGATATTATATTTATATCATTTTTTTAATTGCAACTTCAATTAAGCTTTTGTTCAATATGTGTATTTTAATTTGAAAAAAAATAAATATTGTTTACTTATTTGAACTCTTATCTTTCATACACGCACTAAAAAAATATTTCCCCTCGTATATTTTAGGGAAACCGCATTTTATATGTAATTTCATTTTAAAATGGATATGTATCGAAAATTTCACGAAAATCTGACCATTAGTTGATTTTTGCTACATTTATTAAACACGGATATGTTTTCACATTCGGAATGCTTACTACATGGGAACGTTATTTTAAAGCGCCAATTATGTAAACACGATTTTCGTCTCGCAATTTCATTATTTTCGTTTGATGAAAAGATTTTCTTAAAATTGCCCTTCTTCTTTTAAATGGTACAAAAGTTACATTGATAATATCAATTTATGATAAAGTTACATCGTTTTACATATAGGGGGAGGGAGTAATTCTGTGAAGACTTTTGGAGATGCCTAAAGAGTAACATCTTGCCTTTGTCATTTTTTTGGGGGGGGGGGGCTTCTCTTAACAGAACTCCTAAGAACAGTGATTTGTTATTTTTACTTATTTTGAATGCACCTAATATATATATATATATATATATATATATATATATATATATATATATATATATATATATTTTCGGAAATTTATCTATTTTTTTTACATGGGGGGTCACCACTTATCAAGGCCCTGAGGCCACTCAGGGATAAGGGTTATTGCGTGTACAGTAATCAATGAGATAGTATTGTAGTAATCATTAGTATTGGAGATTTGATAGAGTGTCTTACTTAAGGGGGCGGTTTGTCAGGAATTTGTTTATGTTGGACTTGAAGACATCCAAGTTTTAGTCAGGTGGGAAACAGGTGAACGGAAGAGAGTTTCACAATCGTGCACTTCTGAGAAAGAAGCTCCGCTCATGGCATCCACGTTTGGATTTAGGCACAGATAAAGAGTGGGAAAAATTATTGACAGTAGTTTCAACCAGATAAATTTGACGCGAAAGTAACTAACCTGAAAAAAAAAAAAACAACAGCATGAAATAAAAAGGTGTGTGGGGTGGGGGTGGGGGTAAAGAATAAAAATATAAAAGTCTTGTTTTAAAACGAAGAATAAATTTTATTCACAATAAAATTAGTTGCAAATTTTTCCCTTTGTGGGCATTAAATTTAAAAAACGCCAAGGTAACATATAATGAAAAAAATAACACTGGTTCTTATAATGAAGATGTCGTATCCATGAACGAATACAATAATAATATGCAAAATAGTATCTCCTAATCACACTCTCATATGAAATAAATTTTAGGAGCATACTCACAAATTTAAAGCCAGTCAGGCACGTGCCTTTTTCTTTTTTTTTTTTTTCTCGTTTAAAGTCCTTTTAGAATTTTCTCTCCTCCATTTGCGAGCAAACCGTAGCAACGCAAGTTGATTTCAGAAGCATGCCGTGTCGCATGTCCGGGGTATTCTAGATGGGTTTTCTTCTTTGAAGAAGGTTCCAAAAATAAGGTCTTTTTTTAAGTAATTACACTCCTTCCAAATACGTGCAAAACGTAGCAACGTAGATAGTTTTCAGAAGCATGCCTCGTCGCATGCCCGAGATATTCTTGCCGGGTTTTCTTCTTTGAAGGAGGCTCCAAAATTCCTTGTCTGCGCTGGGCAATGAACCTGCATCCACTCTCCACGCCGTTGGAACCAAAAAAGAGGTCAAAATTCGTGCTGGGCTCGTGACGTCATCGAGGAGCTAGCATTTCCCTTTTCTTCAAATTAAAGGGAGTTTCATACAAACCTAAAATATACGAAACTAAGAATAAAAAAAGATACGAAATACAAAAAATCAAATACAAGAACCAGATAAAAAATAATAAATGTAAACAGGAGAGGGGGATGCACTATTATTGGTACAAAGAAAAAATTCCAACAATATATATATATATATATATATATATATATATATATATATATATATATATATATATATATATATATATATATATATATATATATATATATTTATATATTTTAATTACAAAATATTTTTCTACTTTAATTTTTGTTGCGGTGAAAAGTGAAAATGGCGGACGTTGGGAATCTGAGCCTTACCTTATAAATTCCACAATTTTCACTTTAACTATTTTCTCGTTAATATCATCCAATAGAGACTTATGCATCAGATAAATAATAATAAAAACTTTTTAAAATCATTTTATTACGTTTCACGGCTTGTTCAGTTTTCTATTACAACGTTGTAGTAAATTAAACACGAACACGAAGGTCCATCTTTTTTACTCGAAAATAACCAGACGTAACTCAGCGTTCACTCGGAACGTGTTTCTTTTATTAAATTGTTTGTGAACGCTGAGTTACGTCTAGTTATTTTAGAGTGAAAAAAAAAAAAAAAACCCTGATTTTTAATTATCTGATACATAAGTCTCTATTGGATGATATCAACAAGAAAAAAGTTAAAAAAGTGAAAATTGTAGAATTTATAAGGTAAGGCAATTCCCAACGTCCGCCGTGAAAATACAGAAGAAAAGGTAAATTTTCAGATTAAGTCCACCTCAACAATTTTCTTTTAAATGACGACTTTTAAAGGTTTTAGACTATGCTGAATACGAAAATCGCATTGAAAATTTGCAGAAATAAGTAGTTATCGAGATAAAAAAAGTTGTATTATGCATTGTATTCTTTGGCGGCCATTTTTATGCGCGTACGCGCGCCATAAACAAATCTACTCATCTATGACTGACACTGCACGCGCGTGAAAAAAGATGGCCGCCAAAGAATACAATGCATAATACAACTTTTTATATCTCGATAACTAATTATTTCTGCAAAATTTCAATGCAATTTTTGCATTCAGCATAGTCGAAAACCTGTGAAAGTTGTCATTTAAAAGAAAATTGTGGAGGTGGTGTGGTTGGTGGACCTAATCTAAAAAAAAATACCAATTATTCTCTTCGGTATTTTTTTATATTAGGTCCACCTCCACCTCCACAATTTTTTCAAAGTCGTAATTTAAAAGAAAATTGTTGAAGTGGACCTAATCTGAAAATTTACCGAATAATTAAAACTAATTATTTCAGTAATTAAAAAAAAAAAAAAAAAAATCAACAAAAAAACAAAAAAACGGAAGAGGTTTTGTTTCATTTCTTTACGTTACGTCAACATCCGCTTCTTAATACAAATTTGAAGGGAACTATTTTTAGTCGCCGGTGGGCGGTGCGGGTACCAGTCAGCATTACGACTATTTTTTGTTTCCTGGAATTTTAAACGCTATTTTTTTGGTTTTCAGCGCCCCGAAAACCTAGAATTGTAGTAATTTTAAAGAATTTTTTTAGGGTGGAAAAATACCGCACCTAAAGAAAACAAAGATAAACAAATAAAAAAGAAAACAAATAAAAAGAAAAGAAAAAGAACAAATGAAAAGGAAAATAAACAAATAAAAAGGAAACAAAAACAAATAAATAGCAAACAAGGTGCTAACTTGCAGTTTTTTTAAATCGTATTTCCAAGTTTAATTAAAGTTCTACGATATGTGTTTTTGAATTTAGGAAAACTCGTCTCGGGAAAACTTGACCCCGGAAAACTTGACCCCGGAAAACTTGACCCCGGAAAACTCGTCCCTTTTCGCTAGGTAGGAAAACTGGTCCCTTATTGAATAAATATCGATTGAAAACACATTTTATGATCGTTCTTGAAGGAGATATTGTTTTTTAAAATAGACTATAGCCCCCCATAATATTTAAAAAAAATATTTTTACTTGTTTAATGTTTTTATTTATTTATTTATTTATTTTTAAATGAAATCGATTTTCTAGTGTCCGTTTTTTACCTAACTGGCTAAGTTCTTAGTGGTTTCACTTATTTTAAAGCGTTTATTATGTTCATAAACGAGACCGCATATATTTTTTTATATTAATATAAAAAGAATTTACTTATTTACTGTTGTTTATAAAAGGGTAAAATCGATTTTTTCTACCTCGCCGACTATGTTGTTTATTATTTGGAATCGTTTATTTGGCAAAGTTTTCTTTTTCACAGAAAACAAACAAAAAACATGTCGAATGTTACGTGAGAACGAGAAATAATGTCCGGTATATCACATCTTAGGGGTCTTGATAATCGCTAAAAAATAGAAAATTAAAGAAATTACGGGTTTGTATTACTGTACACATAGATTCGAAAAAGTTGTCAACAAAAAAATATATATATAACAAATAAATGTTATCAAAAGCAAGATAAGTTACTTTTCTACGTAACTGGATATATTTTTCGTGTTTTTATTCAATGTAACATGTTTATTCAGCTCGAAAAACATACAGTGTTTACCGATGTATTGTAAAATTCAAGATGGCGCCTCACCCCCTCTTTAACACGGTAAGTTTGGCAAAAGGTGTTACAAATAAAAAACTAGAAAAAATACTATTAAAAACCCGCCGAATATATGTCACGGTAACATATATTGAGCGAGTTTTTAACAGTATTTTATCCAGTTTTTTTTTATTTATAACACCTTTTCTCAAACTTACCGTGTTAAAAAGGAAGTCAGACGCCATCTTGAATTTTACAATACATCGGTAAACAATGTATGGTTTTCGAGCTGAATAAACATGTTACATTGAATAAAAACACGAAAAATATATCCAGTTTGGTAGAAAAGTAACTTATCTTGCCTTTGATAACATTTATTTGCTATATATTTGTTTTTTGACAACTTTTTACTGAGGGAGATTTGGTTTTAAAAAGAATTAAATTTTTATATTTGGTTTTAAAAAGAATTAAATTTTAATATTTTTTAAAATATCATTTAGAGAGGGGGAGGGTAAAAACTATATCTCCCTCCGAAAAATAACCGACAAAAAATGAAATTAAAAAGATTCTTTATAAACGATAGCGGAGTTTTCAATAAAATTGATTAATAAATAAATTTATTTAGTGATTACTTTCTCTATTAATGATTGATTTTAGAATTTTGAAGTAAAAATTTAAAAAAATTAAAAATGAGTTAATGGCATCTCTCGCGCCAAATGGCATCTCTCGCGCCAAAAAATATTTCGTTTTTAATTTATTAGTTAATTTTTGCAAAATTTGACAGGACGACAATAAATGTTGATAATTGATAAA
Organism: Euprymna scolopes; assembly: GCF_053919585.1. Classification (NCBI taxonomy): domain Eukaryota; kingdom Metazoa; phylum Mollusca; class Cephalopoda; order Sepiida; family Sepiolidae; genus Euprymna; species Euprymna scolopes. Next base: position 70,685,002 of record NC_136527.1, on the reverse strand, counting down.
ATTATAATTTTAAATAACGCATGAGTGCATTGGTATGAGAGCAAACAAAAACATAACAACAACAAAAAAAAAACTATCATAATTAAAAAAAAAAAAAAAAAAAAAAGTAACGAAGAATCGAATCGCTCCCTGTTTTTTAATTTTTTTGTTTTGTTTTTTATTATTATTTTTGTGACTCCAAAAAACATCGTTAAAATAAGAACAAAAATTTGTAATTAACTTTGTATGAACATAATAAACGCTTTAAAATAAGTGAAACCACTAAGAACTTAGCCAGTTAGGTAGAAAACGGACACTTAGAAAATCAATTTTATTAAAAAAGAAATAAATAAAAAAAACATTAAACAAGTAAAAATATTTTTTAAAATATTATGGGGGGGGGGCTATAGTCTATTTAAAAAAAAAAACAATATCTCCTTCAAGAACGATCATAAAATGTGTTTTCAATCGATATTTATTCAATACGGGACCAGTTTTCCTACCTAGCGAAAGGGGACGAGTTTTCCGGGTCGAGTTTTCCGGAGACGAGTTTTCCTGAGACAAGTTTTCCCGGGACGAGTTTTCCGGGCACCGTTTTTTTTATTATTCAATTGTAAGGTTAATGTACAGAATAGGCACAAAACACCCTAAGGTTAATGTACAGAATAGGTACAAAACACCCTCCCCCTCCCCATGTTAAGAATGGCTTTTAAAATAATAAGGTTAATTCAAGCCCTAATTATTTTTAAATTAAAGAGCAAAGACCAAGGTTTCATTAAAAAAAAAACAAAAGAAAAAAACAAACAACGTGCTTTAAAAAAAAAAAAGGTTTTAATCTTCGGACTTTACAGGTAAATTTCTAAAAAACACTACTTTTTGTTTGTTTTAAATTTGAATATATTATTTATTGATCTTTTATCTTCAATTCGTGATATATAACACTTTGGTGAGTAAATTAATTATTTACTTTTTAATAGACATTTCAAAATGGGAGGCGTGAATTATTCGACCCCCTGTCTTTCCAAGCTTATAACTACTCGAAAAATGTAATTCAAGCCCTAATTTCTTTTTTTTTTTTTTTAAATAAAGAAGTAGTCAACCACCTCAACAGAAACAACCTTCTTAGTGACATGCAATATGGTTTCCGCTCGGCAAGATCTACAGCAGATGTGCTAACGGTTATATCACAGAGGATTAGTGAATCTCTTGACAAAGGTTTCCTTTCCAGGGCAATTGCTCTTGACATATCAAAGGCCTTCGATAAGGTATGGCATAAGGGCCTACTTCACAAGATTTCCAGCTATGGTATTACTGGAAATGTTTTCTCAGTCATTAAATCATTTCTCTCTGATAAGTTCATAAGAGTAATGGTTGATGGGCAGAAATCAGAGGCCCACAGTATTAATGCTGGAGTCCCCCAGGGGTCTATCCTGGGCCCAACTCTCTTCCTGATCTACATCAATGATCTCCCAAAACACATACTTAAATCATTCGTTGACATCTATGCTGATGACACGACCATCTATGGCAACACATCAAAGGCCGTAAATGACAATGATCTTGAGTGTGTGGTACAACTGGGGAAGAGGTGGCTGGTCACTTTTAATGCATCCAAAACCAAGCTTCTATACATTATCAACGCTCTGATCCCCATCTGGCATCAATTGAAATGAATGGCTCTCATCTTGGGGAGGCTCCATGTTTTGACAAGCTTCTGGGTTTGACCTTTACTCCTGATCTGAAATGGAACACATACATCAAATCTGTTGCAAGGGACGCTGGGAAAATGGTGGGATCCTTCTACCACTCCAGAAGATATCTCACTACAGATGCAATTCTCTATCTGTATAAAAGCCAAGTACGTCCAAGAATGGAGTACTGCTGCCACAACTGCTAAAAACAGCCTATCCTGCCTTGACAGAATACAAAATAGACTTTGTAGTTTGGTAGGAGATGCCCTTTTCTCTTCCCTGCAGCCTCTCTCCCACAGAAGAGACGTTGTGAGCCTGTCTTTGTTTTATCGCTATTTCCATGGCAAGTGCTCGTCTGAGCTCCAATCTCTCATCCTCCCTCGCCAATCTTTCACGAGAAACACCCATCTGGCTGAAACTACTGTCAATAATTTTCCGCATTCTTTATCTGTGCCTAAATCAAAACGTAGATTCCATGAGCAGAGCTTCTTTCTCAGAAGTGCACGATTGTGGAACTCTCTTCTGTTCGCCCGTTTCCCACCTGACTACAACTTGGATGTCTTCAAATCGAACATAAACAAATTCCTGACAAACCGCCCCTTTAAGTAAGACACTCTATCAAATCTCCAATACTAATGATTACTACAATACTATCTCATTGATTACTGTAAACGCAATAACCCTTATCCCTGAGTGGTCTCAGGGCCTTGATAAGTGGTGACCCCATGTAAAAAAAAAAAAATGGTTGTCATCGGTAGATAATATAACAGAATTATTGGGTGATCATTCCTTGCGTGAGGATGTGGACTGTTCGCTAGTAGAGGCAGATGCTGTTAACGTTGTAGTGTTCTCGTCCCAAGTTCGATTATTTCTTTCGAGGTTGGCAGATGGTGTGGAGTGTGATTCCTTGTGTAACCCTGTGATATTCAGAACCCTTAGGGAGATGCTTGGTGAGTTACCTATTACTAAGCCCGAATGTCCAGACTCTGAAAACTGTTTGCTGAGTGTTGGCAAGTTTGGCTGGGAAAATGTTGCATCACGGTCTGAAAGCAGTGTTGCAAGTGCCACTTCAGAGGATCTGCGTAGTCAGGCGCTGAAGTTTTATTTTTCTGGCAGGCAGTTTGCCAGTAGTATTTTAAAGAAAAATGTATTGGGAGTGAGATTCTCAGGTATCATGAATGATACCACTCGTGCCCACGACTTGGTAAGTGTGGGCATGAATATTGTGAAATTTATGGAGGGATTTCTATGGGATGTTGGAATTGTTTTACCCTCTAAAAATGTGAGTTCGAAAACTCGCATATGTAGTTATTTACCGCAACTTTGTCAGAATACTGAGGA